>NC_037684.1:31626271-31655489 GCF_003255815.1 Theropithecus gelada | reverse complement strand
TTTTGGGTTTTTTTTTTTGGTTTTTTTTTTTTTTGAGACGGAGTCTTGCTCTGTCACCCAGGCTGGAGTGTACAGTGGCACGATCTCGGCTCACTGCAACCTCCACCTCCCGGGTTCACGCCATTCTCCTGCCTCAGCCTCCTGAGTAACTGGGACTACAGGCGCCCACCACCACGCCCGGCTAATTTTTTGTATTTTTAGTAGAGACGGGGTTTCACCGTGTTAGCCACGATGGTCTTGATCTCCTGACCTCGTGATCTGCCTGCCTCAGCCTCCCAAAGTGCTGGGATTACAGGTGTGAGCCACTGCGCCCGACTGGAGTAGCTGTTTTTTCACCACTTTGCCTTCTTAAAAAACTTGCTTTTACTTTCTACTGCGGACTCATCTTGAATTCTTTCTTGTGTGAGATTCAAGAACCCTCTTTTGGGGTCTCGATTGGGGCACCTTTCCTGTAACATGATTGCTGCATTCAAGTTTTCTATGTGTATGTTACTATCCAGAGTCTGACTTCTTTTCGATTCACTTGGCTCACTCACATGCAGTATGAAGATCGTGCCTTCAACGTCATGGTGTGTATGTCACTATTAGGAGTCTGACCACTTTTCAATTCACTTGGCTCAGTCAGATGTGGTATGAATATCGCTGCATTCATGTTCGTCACGTGTACGTCACTATCTAGAGTCTAACTACATTTCAGTTCACCTGGCTCAGTCAGAGGGCAATGAAGAGCCTGTCATTTAAGTTTATGGCGCGTACTTCACTCTCCAGAGTCTAATTTTCGATTCACTTGGCTCACTTAGATGTAGTATGAAGATGACTGACTTTGAGTTACCGCGTGAACATCACTCTGCTGAGTCTACTTTTTGATTCACCTGGCTCAGTAGATATGTATGGTATGAAGATCACTGCATTCACGTTTACCACGTGTATATCACCATAATCTGACTTACTTTCCATTCACTTGGCTCAGTCAGTGTGGGCGGAAAGCCACCCAGGTGCCAAGGAAAGAGACTGAAGGCACAAGCTGTTCCAATATAATAAAGAAAATAGGATAAAAGAAAGTTATATTGGCCAGGCGCGGTGGCTCAAGCCTGTAATCCCAGCACTTTGGGAGGCCGAGGCGGGTGGATCATGAGGTCAGGAGATCGAGACTATCCTGGCTAACATGGTGAAACCCCGTCTCTACTAAAAATACAAAAAACTAGCCGGGCGTGGTGGCGGGCGCCTGTAGTCCCAGCTACTCGGAGGCTGAGGCAGGAGAATGGCGTGAACCTGGGAGACAGAGCTTGCAGTGAGCCGAGATCGCGCCACTGCACTCCAGCCTGGGTGACATAGCGCGAGACTCCGTCTCAAAAAAAAAAAAAAAAAGAAAAGAAAAAAAAAAAAGAAAGTTATATTAGACATATGATATAGAGTATATATATGGATATTATTAATTATTAGTTTTTAGTATTAATCTTTGTTATTATAACTGAGGAAAAACCAGGCCATACAGAATCAGGAGCTGAAGGGACATTGTGAGCGCCAGTGCCTGGGAAGTCACCCATTACTTAGCAGACCAGGAAAGGGATTTCCCTTTCCTTGGGGGAGTTAGAGAACACTCTGCTCCACCAGCTCTTGTGGAAGGCCTGACATTAGCCAGGCGTGCCTGCAGTCATCTGAAGGCTTAAATGTCTCCCTGTGGTGCTGTGCTTCAGTGGTCACACTGCTTGTTCACTTTCATGTTCCGCCTGTACACCTGGTGCCTCTTTTAAGTTCCTAGAAGATAGCAGTAGCAAAATTAGTGCAAGTATTAAAGTCTTTGATCTTTCTGATAAGTGCATAGAAAAAACGCTGATGTATGCTGTCCTCCCCTTCTGCTTCGGCTACCACAAAGGGAAAGGCCCCCATCACATGGACACGTGACTTGCTTGACCTTGTCAATTACTTGGGATGACACTCTCCTTACCCTGCCTCCTTGCCTTGAATACAGTACATAGCAATGCATCCAGGCATTCTGGGCCACTATTGGTCTCCGCGTTTTGGTGGTAGTGGCCCCCTGGGTCCAGCTGGCTTTCTTACTCTCTTTGTCTCGTGTCTTATTTTTCTATGATCTCTCATCTCCACACACTAAGAGAAAACCCACAGGCCCTTAGGGCTGGACCTAACACCTGGCGCCCAACAAGGATTTCTCTCTCACTGTGTGAAGGTGCACCTTGAGCGTGGAACTCAGCGGAGGACTACTGATGACAGATTCCTGAGGATTGTAGTCAATAAGCTTGGTGGTAAGCTTGGGCACTCAGAGTATCCTGGGGACACCACGGGACAGGCCAGTACCAAGTACTCGGCTTATTTAAACTTTATAAAACCTCTCCTTAAAGAAGGAGGTGTAAAAAATATCTACTGATAAGTTAATTGAACTGTTTGAGGTTGTAGATCTTCTTTGCCCTTGGTTTCCTACTGAGGGAACTTTAGAACTTAAAGATTGGGATGAGATTGGCAGACAATTCAAAATTGCTCATAAAGGGGAACTTATTATTCCGCCCACAATTTGGTCAATCTGGGCTTCGGTTTGCTCTGTCCTAGACTCCTTACAGACTCAGGAGCACAACATGGAAGCTGATCCCTCTTTCCTCTCCTCTGAGGAGGTTGAGGAAGTTTTTAGTTCTCTTTCCCCTGAGGATACTGCGGATTGAGGCTGTGATTCTACAGACGGACCTCCACTCTGATACTCCTTTGGTGCCACCACCTATACCAGAGCCTACCATGCCCCAGTTATCACTTTATGATGAACTTTTAACTGATCTGCATGAGCTTATTTCCCCCAACCAGCAAAATCCAGCTGACAGATATTATCAACAGCCATTGCAGCCGGACCTTCCTACCTTTCTTAAACTCTCAACTCTCCAGCTATGCAGATAGAAAATGAGATGATGCAGCATGAAAAAGAGGCTATAACTATGTTTTCATGCAGCCTGGTACAAAGGCTCCAATTTCTACACGTCCGGTGAAGAGGCTCTTCATTTTCAGCCCGGTAATGAGGCCCTCAACCCTCTCTCTGTTCAGCCCTTCTGTGGGGCTCTCAACTTTCCACCTGTTCAGCCCAGTTATGAGGCCCTCAACCCTATCCGTATTCAACCTATTTTTCCACCTCTCACTTCTGGTTCTGTTTTGACAAGTCAGGCTCCCTTGAAGCCTGGACCTCTCTTGGTAAATCAGACTGCCTTGAAGCCTGGGTCTCTTTTGGAAATCAGGCTCCCTTGAAGCCTGGGTCCCTTTTGGCAAATCAGGCTCCTTAAAGCCTGAGTCTCTTTCGGCAAATCACACACCCTTGAAGCCTGTGTCTTTTCCAACAAATCAGGCTCCCTTGAAACCTCAGGCTCCCTTGAAGCCTGGTCCACAGTTACTGTGGCAGCCTGGATTTCAGGCCAATGAAAGACCTGCCCAGCAGGTAATCTTGTCTCATCCTGGCCTACAGGTTCTAAACTCTTCCTGCATTCAAAATTCCAACTTTTTTCTGCTTCCGGTCCGGATGCTACTGCGGTTGCCAGTACCACCATTGCTGCTCATAAGCAACAAGCTATATACATCCCTGAAAATGACACTTCTCTTATGAGGGCTATAGCTCAGGCAGGAGAATATGGGGATCCCAAAGCCTGGCAATTTCCTGTAATTTTACAGCCTCCAATACCCACCATCCCAGTGGCACAAAATCAGCCACAGCCTGCTGATCCTGCTCAGCAGGCGGCTGATCCCATGGTCCTTCAAGATCAACAGCCTGAGAATCAAGTCCCTGGTCTTGACAATCAGGCTGCTCAGGAAAACAATCAGGCTCCACAACTGCTTGCCACTGGGGCACAGTTCCTGGTATTCCAGCAGTTCAGGCAGTAGTTCAACCTGACCCTATACATTCAGGCCAGGTTCAGCTATGCCCTGCTACTTGGGAAAGTTTTTCTTTTCTCTCTCTCGCTCTCTTTTTTTTTTTTTTTTTTTGAGACAGAGTCTCGCTCTGTCATGCAGTCTGGAGTGCAGTGGCACGATCTCAGCTCACTGCAACGTCCACCTCCTGGGTTCACACCATTCTTCTGCCTCAGCCTCCCAAGTAGCTGGGACTACAGGCGCCTGCCACCATGCCTGGCTAATTTTTTTTTGTATTTTTAGTAGAGACAGGGTTTCACTGTGTTAGCCAGGATGGTCTCGATCTCCTGACCTTATGATCCACCCACCTCGGCCTCCCAAAGCGCTGGGATTACAGGCGTGAGCCACCGCGCCCAGCCAAGTTTTTCTTTTAAATATTTCAAAGCACCAGTGAAGCAGTATGGCACCAACTCCCCTTTTGTCCATTCTAAATTAAAAGCCCTAGCAGAAAACAAACACATTGGTGCCCTATGGAAAATTTTAGCAAAGTCAGTCTTATCTAAATCCTAATATTTACAGTTCAGGACTTGGTGGGTTGATGCTGTCTGTCCAGTAATGCATTCGTCTTAGGACTCTAATCCTCCTGTTAATGTTATGGCCAACCAATTACTGGCAATGGGCCAGTGGGCTGCAATTCAAAACCAAACTATACTAAATGATGAGGTTATTGAACAATTACAAAAATGTTACCTGGACGTTTGGGACAAAATTCAAGATGATGGCAAAGTATGCCCATCTTTTATGGCTGTCAGATAGGGACAACATGAACCCTATCCGGACTTTATTGCCTATCCTCAAGACGCAGCAAAACATGCTATCCCTGATAGCCACGGCCTTGTAGAACTTTGGCTTACGAACAAGTAAATCCAGACTGTCAGGCGTCTATTTGCCCCATTAAAGGCAAAATTCAACTAGGGGGTGATGTACTGACCTCATACATTAAAGCTTGTGAAGGCGTGGGGGAAACTCTGCATGCAGCAATGGTCATGGCACAAGCCATGGTCTCTATTTGAATGCCTGGACAATTTCCTGGCAAATGCTTTCCATGCGGCCAACCGGGACATTCTAAAAGAGATTGTCCTTGTCGTACAGGCCGCCATCCTTTTCAACATGGACAACCAAAATTTTTTCAACAAGCCGCACCTTCTACTGTATGCCCACGATGCCGAAAAGGAAATCACTGGGTGGTTCAATGCCACTGAAAATTTGATATTGATGGCAGTCCCTTACAGTCACTGAACAACCAGGGAACCGGGAAGAAGGGCCGGCCCCAGGCCCTTCCAAACAATGGGGCATTCCTCAACTTCCAGCTAGCTTCCTGCCAGATGAGTGCCTTTCCGGCCCAATCCATTCAACCTACACCCCAATTCCCACTTCAGCAATTTGTGCCACAGGATTTAATGGCTCTGCCCCAACACGAATCTCAGTACAGTGCTTGTCCCACACCACCACAGGCTCAGCAGCAGTAGATCTTTGTTGCACAAGAGATATTTCTCTGTTACCTGGAGAGCCACCTATTGCTGTTCCCACAGGTGTTTTTGACCCCTTGCAGACTGGCAGTGTCGGTTTGCTATTTAGTCGCTCAAGCCTAAATTTAAGAGGTGTTCAAGTACATACTGATGTAATTGATTCTGACTATTCAGGTGAAATTCATATTGTCATTAGCTCTGCAGTCCCTTGGTATGTGGCAGCTGGAGACCATGTTGCTCAACTTCTTATACTCCCTTACATTCCTTTAGGATCCAGTTCTTGTACAAGAACCGGAGGTTGTGGTAGCACAGACTATCAGGGCAAAGCAGCTTATTGAGTCAGCAAAATTTCTGACACTCGTCCTGTGTGCTCCGTGCATATTCAAGGAAGGAAGTTTGAGGGAATGATTTATATGGGCGTTGATGTCTCCATTATCACTTTATATCAGTGGCACTGACACTGGCCAAAGGAACACACGTCCACAGCATTAGTTGGTGTTGGTCAGGCTTCAGAAGTCTATGAAAGTTCTATAATTTTATACTGTATGGGCCCAGAAGGACAGATTGGTACTATCTGCTCCCTCATTACACTCGTTCCTGTTAACCTGTGGGGAAGAGATCTTTTACAACAATGAGGAGCAAAGATTTCTTTTCCACAAGGCAATTATAGCCAGCAGAGTAAAGACATTATGACCAAAATGTATGGGCTTAGGAAAATCAGCAGAAGGCATCACCGAGCCTATTATACCTACCCATAAATCAGATTCTACGAGACTTGGTTATTCTTTTTAGAAGGAGTCACTATCAAACCTCCAGATCCCATCCCCTTGACTTGGAAAACTCAGAAACTGTTTTGGGTAGATCAGTGGGCGCTTCCTAAAAATAAGCTGGAGGCACTCCATATTTTGATTCTTGAACAGTTAAAATTGGGACACATCGAACAATCTTTTTCTCCCTGGAATTCACTTGTCTTTGTTATCCAAAAGAAATCTGGTGAGTGGAGAATGCTTACTGATCTTAGAGCAGTAAATGCTGTCCTTCAGCCTGTGGGGACATTACAACCCAGCTTGCCTTTCTCCACTATGATTCCCAAGTACTGGCCACTTATCATCATTGATCTTAAAGACTGCTTCTTCAACATTCCTCTGGCCCCTCAGGACTTTGAAAAATTTACTTTCACAGTTCGAACCCTTAACAACATCACTCCCACAGCGCATCCTTAACAACATCACTCCCACAGCGCATTACCATTGGAAAGTCCTACCTCAAGGAATGGTTAATAGCCCTACTATTTGTCAATATTATGTGGGGAGCATATGAAAACCAGTAAGAGATCAGTTTCCCCAATATTATATCATTCATTACATGGATGATATTCTTTGTGGAGTACCTTCACGTTCTGTATTAATATCTTGTTTCTCTGCAGTACAACAAGCAGTCGTAACAGCTGGTTTGGTTATTGCCCCAGAAAAAATCCAAACTTCTTCTCCTTATCAATATTTAGGAATGCAGCTAGAAGACAAGATTATTAAGCCCCAAAAGGTTCAACTCAGATGAGACTCTCTAAAAACTCTAAATGATTTCCAAAAATTGCTTGGAGGTATTAATTGGATTCACCCCTCCTTGAGCATTCCTACCTATGCTATGTCTAATCTCTGCAACATTATGGGGCAATCCTGATTTACGCAACAAAATGTCTTTGACCCCTGAGGCAGATTCTGAATTACAACTTACAGAAAAACGCATTCAACAATCTCAGGTAACCAGGGCGAATCCACATTTACCTTTTGAAATACTAATCTTTCCTACTAAACATTCATTCAGCAACAGGACTCATTATCCAGGGACATAATTTAATTGAATAACTCTTTCTTCCACACAGCTCTTTATAGACGCTTATCATTTATCTAGATCAAATTTCCATCCTAATTGGTCAAGCTCATTCTTATCTCCTAAAATCATTGTTCCCCTCACCCGATTACAAGTCCAACAGGCTTTTGCAATCTGCATTTCTTGGCAAGTACATTTGGCATGTTTCCCGGGTGTATTTGACAATCATTATCCTAATGTAAAACTGTTTCAGTTCTTTAAACTTCTTAGGTCTTACCTAACATTACTAGGGATACCCCATTAGCTGAAGCTGTCACTGTTTTTACTGATGCTTCCTGTAATGGCCGAGCAGCATATACAGGACCAAAAGAATGTGTCCTTAACTCAGGAGCTGCTTCAGCACAATGAGCTGAGATGATCATCATCATGGCTGTTCTTGAATATTTCCCTGAACCAGTTAACATTGTTTCTGATTCGGTGTATGTAGTATATGTTGCTTGCAACATTGAAACTGCCTTAAACATATTTCTGCCTGATGATAACCTACTTTTTCTTTTCCAAAGGTTTCAGTCCATACTCAGAGCAAGGTCTTCTCCCTTCTACATTACTAACATTACGGCTCACACGCCCCTCCCAGACCCCTCTCAGCAGCAAATGCGAGTGCTGATACATTAGTTGCTCCCGTTTTTTACAGACGCAGAAAATTTTCATGCTTTAATTCATGTCAATGCTGCGGGACTCTGAAAAAAGTCCTCCCTCACATGGAAACAAGCTAAGACCGTTGTATGTCACTGTCTTGCTTGTCAAGTGTTAATTTTACAGCCACTTTCCTCAGGAGTTAATCCTAGAGGACTTTCACAGAGTGCTCTATAGCAGATGGATGTGACTCATTATCCAGCTTTCAGCAAACTCTGTCTTATACATGTAACTATTGACACTTTTTCTCATTTTATCTGGGCCACATGTCAAACAGGGGAAAGTACGGCTCATGTTAAACAGCACATGCTTTCACATTTCTTGGTTATGGGCTGTCCTGAGAAACTAAAAACTGACAATGGTCCTGGTTACGTTAGCAATGCCTTTAAAAAGTTCACTCAGAAATGGGAAATTACTGACACAACTGGCATTCTGTATAACTCTCAAGGATAGGCATTGGTAGAACGAGCTAATAAAACGCTTAAAGACCAACTTTGAAAACAGGACACTAAACTGAAAAGGGATGCTGCTACCCCTCATACTCAGTTAAATTTGGCTCTTTCTCCACTACATTTCTTAAACCTAGCAAGAAGTCAACCTTCTACAGCAGCAGAACAACATTTCACTGGAAATAAATTTGATCCACAAAAAGGAAAGCGGGTATGGTGGAAGGATGCAAAAACTGACAAATGGGAATTAGGTACTGTGGTAACATGGGGTAGGGGTTTCGCTTGTGTTTCTCCAGGAGAAGGACAACAACCCGTGTGGGTTCCCTCCCAGCAACTGAGATTGCATTATAACTCCAAGGATGTAGAACTCTCAGAAACAAAAGGCAAAGAACCGTCAGAAAGCAAAGAGCAAGGTTTGTCACCTGACACATAAACTCCATGACCTCGACATTACAACAAAATATCGCCGTGTGACCTACAACACCAGTCATTCTACTCTACCAACATGGGGCCAGATAAAAGTTTTATCACATCAAACAGAGAAATTACTACAAGAAGAAGGAATTCCAAAAATGACGGGTAATATAATTCTGGCTGCCTTTATGGTGGTCAGTGCAGTGGTGAGTATACCAGAGGTTGGGGCAACTCAAAATTATACCTACTGGGCATACGTTCCTTTTCCCTCTTTAATTCAGTCTGTCTCCTGGATAGACTCCTCAGTGGAAGTTTACACTAATAATAGTGCATTCACACCGGTCCCCGATGATGACAGGTTTCCAGCCCAACCAGAAGAAGAAGGTATGCACTTTAATTTGTCAGTTGGCTACAAATATCCACCACTGTGCATTGGAATTTGCCTGGCTGCTTAGCTTATTATAAGAACTGGATGTGGACCATACTGTCCTCTAGTAATGATTTTTATCAGGTGCATATGTGTTCAGTAGCAATTCTTTCCAACTGATGAATATTAAACTTAATCCACATGAGGAATGGAGGGTTCCTGTCACTACTAAAAGCAGTAAAACAAAAGGACTGCCAGACTGCTCAAATGAACCTACAAAGGGACATTTTCTAGTAAATTCAATTTTATGGAATTATTATAATGCTCTAAAGGCCATAGTGTTCCAAAATCTAGCTACAGGTGTTGTTATTGACTGGGATCCAAGAGGGTATTATTGGAGGAATTGCTCTGGCCAAAATACCAAATGCTCGGAGTTTAATTATTTGTTAGATTATGTGGAGGACTGATGGCAGTCCTACAGGTTGAAGGAACGGGTGCCTCCTTATCGATTTAAATGGATGGACATAGGAATCATTCCTCCTAGACCAAAAATGATTCATCCAGTTGTTACCCCAGAACATCCTGAATTATGGAAATTAGCTGCAGCCATGACAAGAATAAGGATATGGAATGCTACCTATCAATTCTCTCCTACTAATACCGAGACACCCATATTCAAGATCACCTTGATGTCAGAACAGGTACCTATCAGGAGCTGTGTCAAACCCCCTTATATGCTGTTAGTTGGAAATATAATTATCACTCCCAACGCACAAACTATATAATGTGATGATTGTAAGCTGTCCACGTGTATTGATGCTGCTTTTAATCCCAGAACAAGTATTCTCTTGGTAAGGGCTAAGGAGGTAGTATGGATACCAGTCTATTTACATCATACATGGGAGTCTTCCCCCTCTATATACATAGTCAATGAAGTTCTTAAGGATATCCTCAAAAGAACCAAGAGATTCATTTTTACTCTTACTGCAGTCATTCCAGGACTAATTGCGGTTGCTGTAATAGCGGCAGCTGCTGGAGTTGCTATCCACAACTCTGTTCAAACCGCTCAATATGTGGAAGCATGGCAAAAAAACCCCACCAAACTCCGAAATTCTCAGACTCAAGTTGATCAAAAATTGGCTAATTAAGTTAATTATTTCCGCCAGAGTGTAATCTGACTGGGAGAGAGAGTTATGAATCTGGAACAGCGTATGCAATTACAGTGCGATTGGAATACTTCCGATTATTGCATAACGGCTTATGCTTATAATAAAGATCAACATAGCTGGGAAAAAGTCTCAAAACATTTAAAAGCCTGGGATGATAATGTTAGATATTTCAAAACTTAAAGAACAAATTTGTGAGGCCTCACAGGCTCATTTAACTACTGTTCCTGGCTCGGACACTTTTGAAGGAATAACTAAAGGATTATCTGATCTTAATCCCTTTAAATGGATCAAACCCCTCAGAGGATCATTGTTGTCATTGGCATTATTAATACTGTATGTTTACGTTGTCTACTTTTAGTCTGCAGATGTCTCCAAAGAGTCCGAGGACAAGTCCAAAATCAACGACAAGCAATGATGGCAGTGACAATCCTAGTCAATAAAAAGGGGGAAGATGTGGGTGGTTAGCCACCCAGGTGCCGAGGCAAGAGACCGAAGGCATGAGCTGTTCCAGTATAATAAATAAAATATATAGAATAAGAATAGTTATACTAGAAATATAGATATGATTATATATTAATATTATTAATCATTAGTTTGTAGCATTACTCTTTATTCCAATATTATAATCATCTCTGTTCTACAATTATAACCTAGGAAAAACCAGCCATACAGAGATAGGAGCTGAAGGGACACGGTAAGAAGTGACCAGAAGTCAAGAGTGTGAGCCCTCTGTCATGCATGGACAGGGTTACTAGGTGGCTCCTTGGTCTAGCGGTAACGCCAGTGCCTGGGAAGGCACCCATTACTTAGTGGACCGGGAAAGGGAATCTCCCTTTCCCCTGGGGAGAGAAGACTCTGCTCCACTACCTCTTGTGCAAGGCCTGACATCAGTCAGGCCCGCCCACAGCCATCTGAAGGCCTAAACGTCTCCCTGTGATGCTATGCTTCAGCGGTCACACTCCTGGTGTACTTTCATGTTCTGCTCTGCTCACCTGGCCCCGCATTCTAGATAGCAGTAGCAGAATTAGTGAAAATACTAAAGTCTTTGATCTTTCCAAGAAATACATAGAAGAAATAATGACGTAAACTGTCCCCTCTCTCTCTCTCCACCTTGGTTACCAAATAGGGAAGGGCCCCCTGTCCCGTGGACATGTGACTCGCGTGACCTTACCTATCATTGGAGATGACTCACACTTCTTACCCTGCCGTCTTGCCTTGTATACAATAAATAACAGCGCAGCTAGGCATTCGAGGCCACTACCAGTATCCGCATCTTGGTGGTAGTGGTCCCCCGGGCCCAGCTGTCTTTTCTTCTCTCTGTCTTGTTTCTTTATTTCTACAATCTGTTGTGTCCACACATGAAGAGACAAACTCACAGGCCCTATAGGGCTGGACCCTACAGAAAGCCACCCAGGTGCCAAGGCAAGCACTGAAGGCACAAGCTGTTCCAATATAATAAAGAAAATAGGGTAAAAGAAAGTTATGTTAGACATAGGATATAGAGATGATTATATATGGATATTATCAATTATTAGTTTTTAGTATTAATCTTTATTATTATAACCGAGGAAAAACCAGGCCATACAGAGTCAGGAGCTGAAGGGCCATTGTGAGAGATGACCAGAAGACAGGAGTGTGAGCCCTCCGTCACACCTGGATAAAGGCCGCTTGAGGACTCCTTGGTCTAGTGGTAGCACCAGTTCCTGGGAAGGCACCTGTTACTTAGCAGACCTTGGTCTAGTGGTAACGCCAGTGCCTGGGAAGGCACCCGCTACTTAGCAGACCGGGAAAGGGAGTTTCCCCTTCCTTGGGGGACTTAGAGAACACTCTGCTCCATCAGCTCTTGTGGGAGGCCTGATATCAGCCAGGCGTGCCCGTAGTCATCTGGAGGCTTAAATGTCTCCCTGTGGCGCTGTGCTTCAGTCGTCACGCTCCTTGTTCACTTTCATGTTCCGCCTGTACACCTGGTGCCTCTTTTAAGTTCCTAGAAGATAGCAGTAGCAAAATTAGTGAAAGTATTAAAATCTTTGATCTCTCTGATAAGTGCTTTAAAAAAACGCTGACATATGCTGTCCTCCCCCTCTGCTTCAACTACCACAAAGGGAAAGGCCCCCTGTCTAGTGGACACATGACTTGCTTGACCTTATCAATCACTTGGAATGATTCACTCTCCTTACCCTGCCCCCTTGCCTTATATTCAATAAATAGCAATGCTTCCAGGCATTCTGAGCCACTACTAGACTCTGTACATTGGTGGTAGTGGCCCCCTGGGCCCAGCTGTCTTTCTTACTCTCTCTGTCTTGTGTCTTATTTTTCTATGATCTCTTGTCTCCACACACGAAGAGAAAACTCACAGGCCCTGTAGGGCTGGACCCTACGAGTCAGATGCGGTATGAAGTTGGCTGCATTCAAGTTTACTGTGTTTAGGTCACTATACAGAGTCTGATGACTTTTCCATTCACTTGGCTTAGTCAGATGTGGTATGAAGGCCGCTGCACTCAAGTTGACCTTGTGTACATCACTATCCAGAGTCTCACTATTTTAATCACTTGGTTTACTCCGATGCCATAGAAAGATCACTATATTCAGGTTCGCCGTATGTACATCACTATCCAACATCTGACTACTGTTCCATTCACTTAGTTCAATCAGGTGCAATATGAAGATTGCTGCATTGAAGTTTACCATGGATTGGCCAGGCATGGTGGCTCACACCCATAACCGCAGCACTCTGGGAGGCCAAGGCGGGTGGACTGCCTGAGCTCAGGAGTTCAAGCAAAGGTCATGCCACTGCACTGCAGCCTGGGCAACAGAGTGAGACTGTGTCTCCAAAATAAAGTAAAATAAAATAAAAAATAAACGAAATGGTGAAGTTGGCATCTCAAATAGGTGGGAAAAGGCAAATTATTCCGTAAATGGTACTGAGACAACAGTGTAACCATCCTCTGGGGAAACACTGATAAAGTTCAGTCACACTTTCATCTGAATATCAGGAAAATTTTTAAACTATGGAGTCCCTGAGTTCCAGGCTGCAGTGAGCTATGACAGGGCCCCTATACTCCAGCCTGAGTGACAGAGTGAGACCCTGTGTTTAAAAAAAAGAAACAAAGGTCAGGCAATATTTGGAGGGTATTTTTTTTTCTTTTCAATTGATATACCGTAGGGCCATGTTGCCCAGGCTGATCTCCCTGGACTCAAGCGATTCTCTGACAGGACCACAGGTGTACACCAGTGAGCCTGGCTTGGACACTTTTCTTTGTAGGGAAGAGTATAAATATACACAAATTCACAGATAAATTGTACTATGTAGTAAAGGTGGCATCTCAAGTTGCTGGGAGGAGACAGAACTGGCTATTCATGGTAGGCTTCATGGACACGCAATCCATGAGCTCAAAAGAGCCCAATTTGGGGTTTAGTGCTGTGTGTTCATGTCTTTTTTATTTATTTTTTTTAGATGGAGTTTCACTCTACCCAGGCTGGAGTGCAGTGGCACAAACACAGCTCGCTATAGCCTCAATCTCCTAAGCTCAAGAGATCCTCCTGTCTCAGTCTCCTGAGTACCTGGAACCACAGGTGCAGACCACCATGTCCAGAAAATTCTTTAAGTTGTTGTAGAGAAGGAAGCTCACTCTCTTGCCCAGGCTGGTCTGAAACTCCTGAGCTCAAGTAATCCTCTTGCCTTGGTCTCTTAAAATGCTAGGGTTATAGGCGTGAGCCATCACACCCAGCCAAGTATGTATTTACTTTTTAATCTTATAATTAATATATCTTTTTTTATTATACTTTAAGTTCTAGGGTACATGTGCACAATGTGCCATGTTGGTATGCTGCACCCGTTAACTCGTCATTTACATTAGGTATGTCTCCTAATGGTATCCCTCCCCTTTCCTCCCATCCCACTACAGGCCCCGGTGTGTGATGTTCCCCGCTGTGTCCAAATGTTTTCATTGTTCAATTCCCGCCAATGAGTGAGAACATGCGGTGTTTGGTTTTCTGTCCTTGCAATAGTTTGCTCAGAATGATGGTTTCCAGCTTCATCTATGTCCCTACAAAGGACATGAACTCATCCTGTTTTGTGCCCCGCCAAGTATTTAATTTGATGATGTGAAGACAAAAAACAACCTTCCATGGAAAAAAACAAAAATACCATGCTCACACATACATGAAAACACCAAACAAGCAACAAACTAAAAGAGAAGATGTGCAACCCAAACCCCAGGAGAAGTACTTATCTTGCTGATATATAAAGAGCTTAGAGAAATAATTACATAAAAGACCAAGCTTACAGAAGAAAACAATGATCAAAGGTCAAGCACGGTTCCCAGAAAAGAAAAAGTGGTTCTTTGGCAAACATAGAAAAATATAAACCACTGAGATACAACTTTTCCATTAAGAGATTGGTGATTTCCGTAACTGTGATACGATGCTGTGCTGGCGAGCCTGGGGACATGCGCACAGCTTGATAGCTCTAGTGGTGTCCTTAGAGCCACTGTCCTGTAGCAGTCAGAAATTCCCAAACCCCTTGAACGATGGTGAAGCACCATGGTGATGTCACAGGTACCCAGAGGAGTCCTGACTGCCGCACAGCCATGTCCTGGCGCCGCCTCACCCTTCCAAGCACTTTGGTCTGTCCACATCGATTGGAGTCCGCTTGGGATAATCACAGTAACTCTCAGAGCTGATGTGTGAACCAGAAAGCAGAGTCTTAGTTTGCAGTGAGAAAAATTCCTTTCCAATGGCCAGTACCCTCTTGCCTACCACCCAGAGCATCCTCTTCTCAGGGAAACCTTACTAGTGGGCAGAATATGGTCTGATAAACACAGAACTGAGCAGAGATGATGGGAGTGGGGAGGCATCAAGGGCCACGTCGGGTGCAGGCTAAGCACATATACATTGTCTTGTTGGACCCTCATTTATTTCATTCAGCAAATGCTTATTAAATGTCATGTACATGCCAAGTGTTGTCCTAGGTGCTGGTGATCTGATAGAGCATGAAACAAAATCTCAACCAATTATGTATATTTGTGAATATAGCTAGATATCTATGTATATGTGTATATATGACAGATGATGAAAAATGGTATGGACACAAATAAAGCTAGGAAAGCAGGATAGGAAGCAGCAATGCCCACGGTGGGTAGGGGAAGACTCTTCTTTGCAGCGCTGTAGAAAGCATATTATCTCTATTTGGCAGATGAGAGGTGATTTTCCCTAGTGCACACATAAGGCTTTCCTTCCTCTAGGCCTGGCATTTCCACAAGAAGCTTCCCAAGTACCCAAATCAGAGAGTTGTCATCCTTATCCCCATGCTACAATTGCAAACCATGAGACTGCATATGGTTAACAGGTGGCTTGGGTTCAAATGCTGACCTTGCTTCCTTTTAGGCAAGTTGCTTAGCCTCTCTGAGTGTCACTCTATGACAGTGCTGTTCCCTAGAAATACGTAGTCACATGTAACTTTAAATGTTGCAGTAGCCGTATTTTTGAAATAAAATAAGAACAAACAAGGAAATTAAGTTTAATTTCATTTAACTCAGCATATACAAAATATCACTTCAACAGGTAACTAACTACTTTGAAAGGATGGGGCAGGAGTATCACTTGAGGCCAAGAGTTCCAGGCAAAACTAGGCAACATAGGAAGACCGTGTCTCCATAAGAATTAAAAAACGGGTCAGGCGCAGTGGCTCATGACCATAATCCCAGCACTTTGGGAGGCCGAGGCAGGAGGTCAGGAGTTAGAGACCAGCCTGGCCAACATGGTGAAACCACATCTCTACTATAAATACAAAAAACTAGCCATGCATGGTGGCACGTGCCTGTAATCCCAGCTACTCGGGAGGCTGAGGCAGCAGAATTGTTTGAACCCGGGAGGCAGAGGTTGCAGTGAGCCGAGATCACACCACTACATGCCAGCTTACGTGACACAGCAAGACTCTGTCTCACAAAAACATAAATAAATAAAAAACTTAGTTCAGGAACAGTGGCTCAGGACCGTAATCCCAGCATGTTGGCAGGCTGAGGCAGGTGGATCACTTGAGGTCAGGAGTTCAAGACCAGCCTAACCAACAAGATGAAAGCCAACCTGTACTAAAAATACATGAATTAACTGGGTGTGGTGACCCGCACCTATAATCCTAGCTACTCGAGAGGTTGTGTCAAGAGAATCGCTTGAAACTGGGAGGCGGAGGTTGAAATGAGCCCAGATCGCCCCATTGTACTTCAGACTGCGCAACAAGAGTGAAATTCCATGTCAGAAAAAAAAAAAAAAAGGCTCACGCCGGTAATCCCAGCACTTTGGGAGGCCGAGGTGGGCGGATCACAAGGTCAGGAGATCGAGACCATCCTGGCTAACACAGTGAAACACCGTCTCTACTAAAAATACAAAAAATTAGCTGGGCGTGGTGGCGGGCGCCTGTGGTCCCAGCTACTCAGGAGGCTGAGGCAGGAGAATGGCATGGGCCCACGAGGCAGAGCTTGCAGTGAGCCAAGATCGCACCACTGCACTCCAGCCTGGGCGACACAGCGAGACTCCGTCTCCAAAAAAGAAAAAAAAAAAAAATCTTAGTATGGGTACAGTGGCGCATGGTTGTAATCTCAGCACTTTGGGAGGCCGAGGTGGATGGATCACTTGAGGTCAGCAGTTCCAGACCAGCCTGGCCAACAAGGTGAAACCAATCTGTACTAAAAATACAAGAATTGGATGGGTGTGGTGACCTGTTCCTGCGTTCCCAGCTATTAAAAAGGCGTGGCACCAGAATCATTTGAACCCGGGAGGCAGAATTTGCAGTGAGCCGAGATCTCATCACTGAACTTCACCGTGGGCCACAGAGCATGGCTATATCTAAAAAAAAAGAAAAATAGGCCAGGTGCAGTGGCCCACGCATGTAATCTCAACACTTTGGGAAGCTGAGGCGGGCAGATCACCTGAGTTCGGGAGTTTGAGACCAGCCTGACCAACATATAGAAACCCCATATCTAATAGAAATACAAAATCAGCCGGGCATAGTGACCCATGCCTATAATCCCAGCTACTGGGAAGGCTGACGCAGGAGAATCACGGAAACCCAGAAGGTGGAGGATGCGGTGAGCTGAGATGGCTCCATTGCGCTCCAGTCTGGGCAACTACAGCAAAACTGTCTCAAAAAAACAAAAAACAAAACAAAAACAGAAAAGGCCAGGCACAGTGGCTCAGGTCCATAATCCCAACACTTTGGGAGGCTGAGGCCAGTGGATCACCTAGGGTCAGGAGTTTGAGACCAGCCTGACCAACATGGTGAAAGCCCATCTCTATTAAGAATACAAAAACATTATCAGGGAGTGGTGGTGGGCGCCTGTTATCCTAGCTACCAAGAAGGCTGAGGGAGGAGAATAACTTGAAACCGGTAGGCAGAGATGGCAGTGAGCCAAAACTGCGCCACTGCACTCCAGCCAGGGCGACAGAGCAACAATCCATTAGAAAAAAACCAAATATATATATATGATATACGTATATGTATGTATACATACAATAATACACATATATGTCACATATAAAGATAAAATTAGCCAGGCATGGAGGGAGGCTGAGGGAGGAGAATTGCTTGAGCTCAGGAGTGGAAGGTTTCAGTGAACTGGAATCCCTCAACTACACTCTAACCTGGGAAAACGGGTGAGTCGCTGTCAAAAAGGAAAACAATAGTAAACAACATAAAATTTATTTTGGAGAGTTTTAATCATTTTATATTGTTTTCTAAATCCCATGTGTATTTTACACTTAAAACACAGAACCATTAGAATTGACCAACATTCGACACCCCGGCAGTCACCCCTGCCCTCTGGTGTCCTGCCACCCCGAGCCCGACCTTCCCCCTTTACCCCCGCGCGGGGCCGGTGACCTCCTAACTGCGTCTTCTCTGTTTCGGGCTGTCGTGCTCATCACGTTTGCGTCGTTTCTTCGCTCCACAAACGTTTACTGAGCGCCTTCCACACGCCAGGCACCAGACTAGCGCCGGCAAACAGGGATAAGTACTGAGGAGGGGTCCCAGCCCTCAGTGATGGGATTTCAGAGGGGGAGATAAAGGATTCCCCAGAAGGGTGGTGAGTGGAATAGCTGATATAAACAACGGGGGTGCGACGAAATACACAGGAGGGCTGCTAGTCACGTATGGGGTGGGTGCCCAGGGCCCTTAATTAAGGGAGGCTTCCTGGACGGGTGACACCCAAGCGGAGTCCTGACAACCTGCGTCAGGAGTAGCCAGGCGAGGAGGAGGTGAAAGGAATCCACGTCCCGAGCAGAGAGGCAGCTTTCCCTGCACAGCACAGGACACNGGGCTCCCGAGCCTTTTTTCTTGGGCAGCGTTCTCCACAAATGCCTGCGCACCCTCTTCCCTCCTGGTGCTCTGCTTTCCCACCTCTTTGAAGTGCCTTTTCTGGATGCTCCTTGGGCCCGTGAGGACTCTGTTCACTCTCTGCAGGTTGTTGCCTACACTTTGAATCTTTGCCAGGCTGTTTTCCTGTGGCTGGACAGTTTCTAATTTCTTTTCAAATATTTGGCGTTTAAATTTGTTACCTAGAAGGCTGGACTGCATAAGCATGGCAGTTTTTTCTTCCCTTTTAACTTCATTGATTTTTTCTTGTTTTTCCGCATCTAGTATCTTTTCTAGCAAATATAGCTTTCTCAATTTATTTTCATAAGTTGAGTTGTTGGATGCAGGTTGAAGAGAAGGGCTGTTTGTATCGTTTTTCAAAATACTCAGGGGCCTATCGCGATCTTGCACATTTGCAAAAAGCAGTTTAGTGAACGGTAACAATATTGATTCCGCATCTACATTTCCTGCTGAGAAATACGGCAAGATGTAACTTAGTGCACTGATAACCTCACTCTCGTCATTGGTGTCTAGCTGCTCACTCCCAAAGCCGGAGAAGTTGATGCCACTGCTGTCTGAGGGCACCTCCGGCTCAATAGTCAGCTCAGTGCTCGTGTGCTTCTTCCGGGCTTGTAACACCTTCATGAACGCTCCTTCTGGATTCCCTACAGATGCTTCTTTAGCTGAAAAAAGAAGAGACTGTTTTGATCATGAAAGATGATGGGACAGCATGCATCAGTCCACAGCCGTACGCCCCAGTCACACGGAGTAGGAGTCAGCAAACATTCGAGTGCCATTCAGAGAGGAGAAACACACACCCAATCCTAAACCTATGAAATGGCAACAACAAAAGGAGAAAAGACATCTTTTGAAAACATGGCCACCTACTTGGAACATTCCATAGTGTGACATAGAGTAACTCTGCTTAGGATTATTCCGTTGATCCCCAGGGGCCAGTTGCCCAGTGCTCAGTCAAAGCCCAAAGTGGAAGACAAGTGCTTCCCTGATGAGCTGGCTTCTCTGCAGACTGCTCCGTACCCTGTGCTGTCCTGCCTCACATGCAGAGAGAGAGCACAAGGCTCCCTCTCTCCTTGTCCTCAGTGTACCCGTGTTCTTGCTACCATCACAGCTGAATGCAATGGAAGGCGGTCCTCTGAGAGGAGCAGGGTGGAGATGCTAACGTGGAGAGACCCTCCCATTGCTGATAGATCCTCATCTGGCACACGCTCCACCCACCCACCCCATTCTCTGCTCCCACATGCCGTAGCCCCATCACAGAAGACATGACATGGAAAAAACACCGTGTCCACCCTAGTTCTTTTCTTAAATGTGGGCAGGGATCCAGGGTGTAGGTTAAGAGATTTTTAATTTGCCAGATGGTATGCCTATGTTGTTAAATATACAATGAATCTATGGTATGACAGCAGTTTCTGGATAAACATTACTTGAGGACCTAAAATGCAGAAGGGAAAAAGCAACTTTTATCAGTTGCCTACTTTGCTTTCATTTTATCTCTAATATTCTGGATGGGGAACCATCCAAAGCTTCTGACTGCATGAAGGTCAAGTGTGCCCATGTGCAGCTGGCTTTCTTTTCCAGAATTAAAAGTATTTTAGGTGGTGCTGAGGGTCAGAGGAAGAAGTAAAGATTGTGAGAAAGGAGAAACATGGGCTTGGGGAGAACCCAGAATTGAGGACAGAAGACCTGGCACAAGGTACAGCACTTAGCACCTCTGATCTTGTTTTTCCTCATCTGTAAAAGGAGATTACCAATGCTTTTCTGCCCACCTCTTGGGGAGAAGGGAAGAATATAATTGGTAAAAAAAAAAAAAAAAAGTTTTGAAAAATAAGCAACACTGTCTTTATATAAGTAGCCAAGCATTATTAATTATCCACCCCATATCACTCATAGATACCTGTATTCAAGCTATCTGGAAATGAAAGCAGTCCCATTTTAGAAGTCATGAAGTTGGTGCTAATAAACCTAATCTACAGAAACACTCCTGAAAGCACTTGCGCATTTGTTCTGTGAATGGAAAGGTTTGAATTCAGAGCAAGTTCAGCGTTGGATGGTCTAAGCATGGAAAAGCCCTCCATTCCATTAGAAGAGCCAGGTAGCAATTTCTGGTTATGGAACCAGAAACTCTCAGGCTTCAAATAAAACAGCATCACTTGTACTCTTATAAACCTGTAAAAACAAAAAAATCAAAACCAGATCTACATCTGTCCTGTAAGGCAGAGAGTACTTGAGACCCCATGGATATAAAACCAGTTTACAAACTACATTGCACTATATGAATAAATTGTCACTGGAGGCAAAGCACCAAGCAGAGAGCACAGTACACAGTGTGTGGATGTTAATGTTATTCCCTAGTCTTCCCATTCCTTTGTCTTGGTCCTTTGTGCATATGGAACCGTTCTATTATTAAATTTTGTAATAATAACTGAGAATCTGACTCTCAGCAAGGGAATAGTTCAGAAATTGAGGGAGTTTAACTCTGAATGAGTAAATAAAATAAAGCAATTATATCATTAACTTACAATTTTATCATCATTAAAAATAAAACGTTTAAAAACAAATACTTAAAATAATGTAACAATTGATCACCAGGCAATTTGGACTCACGACAATGTATGGTGTTTGTCAGACATGCACTGTTGCAATGCAGCTTGACTGTCTTGCAGACAACCTCAATGCTGTTTTTAAATTGGCAGAGGCAGCAGGCCATACGGCTAGGTAAGATCCTACAGATAAAAACACAAAACAATAAATTAGTGGTAAAGCAGTTACTTGAGAAGGTAAAGGAGGCAGGCCAACGCTACCACAGGGCTGGGCGAAAAGGTGTTACTGAGGCCTGTGGACTGGACAGTTGGGTAGGAACTAGAAGGCCAGTAGGAAGGAGGGCAAAGGTACCCAACCGAACAGTAAGTATGGCAGTGAGTACGGTATGCCTAGAATAAAGGTGGTTGGGATTAGAATTGGGTGACACTGATCAGTAGTTTAATTCAGAAGTATTTCTTCCCAACTCAAAAGTCTCACTTTGGGCTGAAAGTACACAGGAAGAAGGTAGACTTCTAAGAAGAGTCACAGGGTTTCACCATTTTGCTCAGGCTGGTGTAGAACTCCTGGACTCAAGCAATCCTCCCACCTTGGCCTTCTGAAGTGCTGGGATTACAAGTGTGAGCCACTGCAGCCAGCAAAATAATTACAATGGAGAGATCTGGAAGATCACCTTAATCAAGTGATCAAATTTAGTATTACAGGCGATCTGCGGTTACGAGGCAGGAAGGATACATTACCTATGCAGTATTTTTCCCAAAAATGAGGAAACTGACAAATCCAGATTGTGGGACATTTACAAGACAACTATCTTTGACTCTTAAAAAATGCCAATGTCATGAAAGATCAAAGAAAGTAGAGGAATGTTTTAGATTAAAGGAAACGAAGACATGACATGCAGTGCCTGATTTTCAATTGCATTCTATACTATTCTTTTCATCTTTCTGGTATGTTTAAATTTTTTTCAAAATGTAAATTTGGGCAGAAGAGATAACCAAGACAATTGATTAGTTTATTGTTATGGCTTATTGGGGGCAGTTTCAGAGAGATAAAGACAATCCCTGTAACTGGAGTAAAAGGTCAATCTCAGGGAGTATAGCATGGTCATTAAGGATACAGATTCCACAGCCAGACTGGGCTTAAATCCCAGCTCCGCTAATAACATGAATTTGGGCAAATTGCTTCATCTCTGTTCCTCGACCTTGTCATTAAAACAGTACCTACCTCTAATGAGTTTTGAGGATTAAATGAATCAATACCTGAAAAATGCCTGGCACACAGTGAGTGCTCAATAGCAGTTAACTACTATAATTATTATGTTGCAGAGGTTGTGGGGGCCCTTTTCTGAGTCCTCCAAGAGGGTGGCTTTATTAGGGCCACATTAAGACTGTGGAGACAGAAGAGTGTTTCATGGATACATGAAGCCTATGAGTTGGGGGTACAATGTATAGAGTTTTAGATTAAAACTGCATCCATTAAGTTGGCCTGATACATCTTTCAAACCTTATAGAGGAATAATCACAAGTGACTAGTATTATTCCTTTGGGTCCAGTGGAAGCCTCTGATCTTCATGTGGACTGGACCCAGAACCGTACCCCAGCATTTTATTATACAGCAACCTTAACTCTGACACAAAGGTGTTTCTTTTGTTTGTTTTGAGGCCGAGTCTCACTCTGTTACACAGGCTGAGTGCAGCGGTGCAATCTCGGCTCACTGCAGCCCCTGCCTCCTGTGCTCAAGTGATCCTCCCACCTCAGCCTCCTGAGTAGCTAGAACTACAGGTGTGTGCCACCATGCCTGGCTGATGTTTGTATATTTTGTAGAGATGGGGTTTCACCATGTAGTCCAGCCTGATCTCGAACTCCTGAGCTCAAGCAACCCTCTCTCTTTGGCCTCCCAAAGTGCTGGGATTACAGGCACAAGTCCAAAGGTTTTGTTACTCTTTTTCTGCCCCCAACTTTTTATTTTAAAGGTTTTATTTTTTTCTTTTAAGCCTTAGGGTGGCTGGAAAGCATTTTCAAATGGTATAATGAACACCTGTATAACTTTCATCTAGAATCAACAATTGTTATGCTTTGCCACATTTGCTTTCCGTGTGTGTGTCTAATACATTTTCTGGACAAGCCATTTGAGAGTCCGTTGCAGACATAATGACCCTTCACCATTAAATACTTAAGTGTGCAGCCCCTAAGAACCAAGGCATTCTCCTACATAACCCGAATACTATCATCACCCAATGGAACTTAATATTATCATTGTCTACTATGTAGCCCATATACACATTTTCACAATGTCTCAGTCATAACATGGCTTAAACAAATTCAGAATCCAGTCAAACATCAGACATTGCACTTAATGTTTATGATTCTTTAGTCTCCTTCAATCTAGAACTGTTCCCAGGATTGTTTTAAAGTATACTGACAAAACTTTGAGACTGTAAATGACCTGAGGTGTATGTTATCCTTACTTGAGAATACTTTTTCAATATGCATTAAAGATCATTACACATGAGCCAAGACTCAAATGCGCTGGCCTACTTACTTTGTATATCAATGTGTAAACTGAAGACTTCCAATAACGAACTCCCATAAGGCAGTTAGTTCAATGTCTTTATGGCCTCGGTGACAAATGGTTACAGAGAATGAGAGCTTTTTCCTATCCACTAATGGTCAAGAAAAAAGCAGACAGATCCTCACTGTCTTAGAGAACCAAGTGAGAAAGCTGGTCAATGAAGAGGACTTCATCCAGAGAGGAAGGGATCTAGCTGACAGGGAAGATGCTGCAGGAGGCTGAGGGAAGTGAGGCTAGAGCAGTAAAACAGATCTGACAATGTGGTGAAGATGAGAGAGTGACCTGACAAAAATGAATGGAGCAGAGTGCGAAATGAAGGGCCCTTTCCATGCTAATCTTCTATAATGCCCTCAAGGAGCCTTAGCATAACTGAGTTTCTATTTAGCTTGCCATATGGTGGGGTAGTGGCACCATTTAAGTGGCAGGAAATTGTGTAACAAACTCACAATAGGGCCCTGCAGGACCTTTTTTTTTTTTTTTTTTAGACATGGTATTGCTCTGCCACCCAGGCTGGAGTGCAGTGGTGCTATCTTGGCTCACTGCAACCTCCACCTCCTGGGTTCAAGTGATCCTCCTGACTCAGGTTCCCTAGTAGCTGGGACTACAGGCGTGTGCCACCACACCTGGCTGACATATATATATATATATATATATAACCTGCAGAGAAGGCCAGGCACAGTGCCTCATGCCTGTAATCTCAGCACTCTGGGAGGGTGAGGCAGGAGGATCACTTGAGACCAGGAGTTTGAGACCAGCCTGGGCAACATAGTGAGACCTCGTTTCTACAAAAAAATTAAAAATAAAAATAAAATTGAAAAAAAAAGATACCTCACATAATATATGCAAATTAACTCAAAATGGATCATAGACCTAAACATATACAATTTCTGGGAGAAGTTGTATATGTTTGAGGACTTGTATATGTTTGAGGAGTTTTATATGTAATGAGGAGAAAATCTTTTTGACATTGGATTAGACAACAGGTTCTTAAGATTTCTTAGGTAAGAAACGAAATATCACAAGCCATTTAAGAAAAAATTGCTTATTTAAAGCTGATCAAAATTTAAAACTTCTGCTCTTCAGAAAACAGTTTTATTTTTTACTTTTTTTTTTTTGAGACAGAGTCTCGCTCTGTCGCCCAGGCTGGAGTGCAGTGGTGCAATCTCAGCTCACTGCAACCTCCACCTCCCAGGTTCAAGCACTTCTCATGCCTCAGCCTCCAGAGTAGCTGGGATTACGGGCGTGGACCACCACACCTGGCTAATTTGCATATTTTTAGTAGAGATGGGGTTTCCACACAACTGGAACACTACTCAGCAATAAAAAGGAGTGAACAGCTGTCCCTCGTTGTCTGCAGGGGATTGGCTCCGGGACCCCCTGCAGATACCAAAGTCCACAGCTGAAGTCTTTTATATGAAATGACATAATGTTTGTGTATAGCCTCAGGTATACTTTAAATACCTAATACAGGGTAAATGGTATGTAAATAATTATACTGTATTTTAAATTTTCTACTGTTTTTATTGTTGTTTTATATATTTTATTTTTTCCAAATATTCTCCATCCATGGTTAATTGAATCCATGGATGAGGAACCTGCAGATATGGAGGGCCAGCTGTTGTAATAGGTGCAACAACATGGATGGTAGCATATCTCAAAAAATCTTATGCTGAGTGAGGCCAGGCGAGGTGGATCACATCTGTAATCCTAGCACTTTGGGAGGCTGAGGCAGGCGGATCACTTGAGGTCAGGAGTTCAAAACCAGCCCAGCCAACGTTGTGAAATCTAGTCTCTACTAAAAATACAAAAATTAGCCAGGAGTGGTGGCATGCGCCTGTAATCCCAGCTACTCGGGAGGCTGAGGCAGGAATCGCTTGAACCTGGGAGGTGGAGGTTGCAGTGAGTCTAGGTCATGCCACTGCACTGCAGTCTGGGTGACAGAGTGAGACTCTATGTCTCAAAAACAAAAAACAAACAAAAAAAAAACTATGTGAAAGAAGCCAAACACATGCTATATGAGTTCATTTATAAGACATTCTGGAAAAGGCAAAAGTAAAAAGTATAGGAACAGAAATCAGATTAGTAGCTCACAGGGGCTGATGGTGCCAGGAGGGGATTGACTACAAAGGGACATGAGGGGCCTTTTTGAGGCATCAGAAATGCTTTATATTGGGAATGTGGTGGTGGTTATGTAACTATACATTTGTCAGACTCATCAAACTGTACACTTGAAAAGGGTGAATGTTAGTATATGAAAATTACACCTCAATAAACCTGACTTAAGAAAATAATAAAACAAACCTAAAGAACCAACTAAGTGAAAATAAATCTAAGAAAAAAATAACTTACAGTTTTTCCAGTTCAACAGTCATCGTGAGAATGTTCTTAAGTGTTGTAAGTGGGACTTGCGTTGTTCCCATGTCTCTGAAGAAGAAAGCCAAAACACTCATGATATGAACCCCAATAAAAAATTCTGTACTTAAAAAGATATTTCAAGGACATGTGATTACTTCAATTTTGGCTTCTCTATAAAACACACCAGCTCAAGAGTTTATTTGCTGTAGAATTCCAGGGAGCTCTTATTAAAGAAATTTAAGTTGATTTGCATCATCAAATTAATGATATTCAAGAGCAGAGCTTACACCATTTTTATGATTATCTTCCCATTTTCATATTGCATTCACCATCGTATTTACTCTTTTCTTCATTTTTAAAATAATGAACACCTTTTCCCCTTTGTTTTCTTGGTTAAATAATATTTCTCCATGTGTCTACATGTTCCAAATCTATATGGGTTCTTCAACACTGTTCTCTTCCCTTGCTGTCTTGACAATTATACATTCTCTTTAATTTTTTTCTTTGCCAATAACTTTTTTTCAATAACCCAGTTAAAATTTAAATTATGACATTTTAGCCTAAATGCAAAATACTTAAGCTTTGATAAAAATTTAAAAAGCATAAATCATCTCATGACGTATGAGAGTACTATAGTACTTACAGATATTTTAATGCTGGCAATTTAAAGAGATACGGATCTTCAACAGTGGTGAGAGGATTGCGGTAGAGAATTCTGAAAAATGGAATGGAATTCAAATAACCTGCATTTTCAATGTGTGAAACTGCATGAAAAGTTTATATTCATTTTTTTGCTATGGAACTTGTAGGTAAAAAAGAAAAAGGTATTTTCTGTTTTTATCTAATCAATCACCATTAGACTCCATAAAGCGCTATTCCTCTGGGAACTACCCAGGTCTCTAGAAGATAAAGTAGAGGAGAGAACAAGGGGAAGAACTACAAGGTAAAAAAAAGTGGATAGCAAAGAAAAAATATGCCACAGAACTTTTCAGGTCAAAAACCCTACAAGTGACTATGTTGGTAGGAAGTCCTGACTGTGTAGCAAACACTATTTCTAGCGTCCTCCATAATTCAAGTTGCTCATCACAATTCAAGTTGTTCATTTTTTATGTATGTATGTATGTATTTATTTATTTATTTATTTTATTTTATTTTATTTATTTATTTTTTTGTTTGAGATGGAGTCTCGCTCTTGTTGCCCAGGCTGGAGTGCAATGACTCAATCTCGGCTCACTGCAACCTCCACCTCCCAGGTTCAAGCGATTCTCCTGTCCTGCCTCAGCCTTCCAAGTAGCTGGGATTACAGGCGCCCGCCACCATGCCCAGCTAATTTTTGTATTTTTAATAGAGACGGGGTTTCACCATGTTGGCCAGGCTGGTTTTGAACTCCTGACCTCAGGTGATCTACCTGCCTCAGCCTCCCAAACTGTTAGGATTACAGGCGTGAGCCACTGCAGCTGGCTGCTTGTCTTTTATCTTTATAAAGTTTTTAAAATTTATGGTTTAATTTGCACAGTTAAAAAAAATAGGACCAATTCTTTTGCTTTATAGCCAAAGAAAAAGGAATAAATCTAACAGGAGGAACTGGTCAAAACCATACTCCCACTTTCTTCTTGTATGACATCACAGTCTTTCTTACATTGCATGTAATCACCTGCCACTTGTCAGTCTCCCGGACTATGAGCTCCTTGAGGGCACAGACCACAATTTTTTTTTTTTTTTTTTTTTTTTTTAGATGAAGTCTCACTCTGTCACCCAGGCTGGAGTGCAGTGGCGCAATCTCGGCTTACTGCAATCTCTACCTCCCGGGTTCAAGCAATTCTTCTGCCTCAGCCTCCCGAGTAGCTGGGATTACAGGTGCCCATCACCATGCCCTGTCATCCCTGTGCCTGGCATGATGTCTGAAATGTATTAGGCATTTAACAAATGTTTATTGAATAAACATGACATTCTGTTTATATGTCAATAAAATGAATACATTGAGTTTGATGCAAATTTTTATTCCAAAATGCTGGAATCGATTTTCTTTTTAATTCTTTAAAGTGAACAAGAAAAAGAAAAGAAACAGGAAGAAATAGAAAATCTGCCTTTAGGTTAACCAAAGAATCATCATTGTACTTCTGCAGAAATTATTCAAATAATAATTATTACGGTGAGTATCTACTGGGTTGCCAGGTATTTGTGATTAGCATTTCACATTTAATCCTCACGATAACCTTATGTGGTAGATATTATTGCCCTATTTTTAAATGAGGAAACTGAGGCACAGAGAGGTTATATAACTTGTCCTAGGTCACCAAGCTATTAAGCAGCAAAGCTGTGATTTGAACTCGTGTGTTCAATCTGTATGAAGAAAAAGGGTTTACTTTAACCTTACTTTTAAAAAAATTTTTATTTTCGTTCTTCATTCTTTCTTTCTCTTTTTCCTTCCTTCCTTCCCTCCCCCTTCCTTCTTTCTCTCTATTTTATTTCTTTCCTTTCTCCCCTCCCCTCCCCACCAAAACAGGGTCTCGCTCCATTGACCAGGCTGGAGTGCAGTGGCATGATCTTGGCTCACTGCAACCTCCACTTCCCAAGCTCAAGTAGTCCTCCTTCCTCAGTCTCCCAAATAGCTGGGACGGTAGGCACGGACCACCACGCCTGGCTAATTTTTGTGTTTTTAGTAGAGATGGGAGTTTCACCATGTTGGCCAGGCTGGTCTTGAACTCCTGATCTCCAGTGATCCGCCTGCTTTGACCTCCCAAAGTGCTGGTGAGAGCCACTGGGCCCAGCCTTAATTTTGAGAAGACTAAATACAGAAATGCCTTTCAACCTTCTTCTCCTCTGGGAGGGCCTCTGTGAGAATTACAGTTTCTCATTAGCAGTTCATAGCCACGCTTGCCTGTAGTTCCAACTGTTCAGGAGGCTGAGGCAGGAGAATTGCTTGAACCCGGGAGGCAGAGGTTGCAGTGAGCTGAGATCAAGCCACTGCACTCCAGCCTGGGTGATAGAGCAAAAAAAGATTTTATGTCTTCCCCCTAATCATTTCCCATGATTAAATAGTTAATTAGTCTATGGGCAATTAGACTTTTTTTTTTTTTTTTTTTTTTTTTTTT
>NC_037684.1:31594849-31626173 GCF_003255815.1 Theropithecus gelada | reverse complement strand
TTTTTTTTTTTTTTTTTTTTGAGACGGAGTCTCGCGCTGTGTCACCCAGGCTGGAGTGCAGTGGTGCGATCTCGGCTCACTGCAAGCTCCGCCTCCCAGGTTCACGCCATTCTCCTGCCTCAGCCTCCGAGTAGCTGGGACTACAGGCGCCCGCCACCACGCCCGGCTAGTTTTTTTTTTGTATTTTTAGTAGAGATGGGGTTTCACCATGTTAGCCAGGATGGTCTCGATCTCCTGACCTCGTGATCCACCCGCCTCGGCCTCCCAAAGTGCTGGGATTACAGGCTTGAGCCACCGCGCCCGGCGACTTTTTTTTTAAGGGACACATTCTCACTCACTGTGTTGGCCAGGCTGGAGAGCAGTGGCTATTCACAGGCACGATCCCACTAGTGATCAGCATGGGAGTTCTGACCTGCTCCATTCCTGAATGGGGCTGGTACACCCCTTTTTAGGCAACCCGGTGGTCTGTTCCCAGGAGGTCACCATACTGATGCTGAACTTAGTGAGGACACCCAATCGGCATAGCATGCTACAGCCCAGAATTCCTGGACTCAAAGGATCCTTCTTCCTTTGCCTCCTGAGATCTGGGAATACAGGCACGTGCCCTGTGAGCCTTTAGAGATTTAAAACCATGTTGTAAATGACATCAGTGAAAATGGTGGAATAAAGACATCCAGAAATTCATCCCACCATAAAAGCAACAGCAACCAAAAAAATGGCACACACACACAAACAAAAAATTGACCAGAATAAAACTTTTTCAGAACTCTAGAAATTTAACCAAAGTCTGGGCACGGTGGCTCACACCTGTAATCCCAGCACTTTGGGAGGCTGAGGCAGGCAGATCATGAGGTCAGGAGATCGAGACCATCCTGGCTAACACGGCGAAACCCCATCTCTACTAAAAATACAAAAATTAGCTGAGTGTGGTGGCAGGCGCCAGCTACTCGGGAAGCTGAGGCAAGAGAATCACTTGAACCCGGAAGGCAGAGGTTGCAGTAAGCTGAGATCACGCCACTGCACTCCAGCTTGGGCGACAGAGCGAGGCTCCATCTCAAATAAATAAATAAATAAATACTAATGTGAATCTGCACCAATAAATAAAAAGCACTGGCCAGGCGCAGTGGTTTAGGCCTGTAATCCCAGCACTTTGGGAGGCTGAGGCTGGAGGCTCACTTGAGGTCAAGAGTTTGAGACCAGCCTGGCAAACATGGTGAAACCCTGTCTCTACTAAAAATACAAAAATTAGCTGGGTGTGGTGTTGCGTGCCTGCAGTCCCAGCTACTCAGGAGGCTGAGGCACTAGAATTGCTTGAACCTGGGAGGCAGACGTTGCAGCGGGTCAAGTTTGTGCCATTGCACTTCCAGCCTGGGCAACAGAGCGAGACTCTGTCCCAAAAGAAAGAAAAAATAATAAGAAAAAAAGATACTTGCATAATTATAAATAATTGCAATAATTAAAAATCTAGTTGCATGCAATAGTTATAAACTTGCAATAATTATAAATCTAGTTGATGAACATAAAGTGTATAAAGATGTAATGTGTGACAATAACAGGATAAAGGAGGGGGTGAGAGTGGAACTTTAGAGAAGCAAAGTTTTTATATACTATTGAAACAAAGTTGGTATTAATCTGAACTACAACCTTATATAATTAAGATGAGGCTGAGACCACAAGTGTGCACCAACATACTCGACTAACTGTAAAAAAATTTCTAGAGATGGGGTCTCACTATCTTCCCCAGGCTGGTCTCCAACTCCTGGCCTCAAGCAGTCCTCCTTCCTTGGTCTCCCAAAGTACTGGGATTATAGGTACGCGCCATTGCATCTGGCCACAAACATTTTGTTTTTTTATTTTTCATTTTCCAAGACAGGGTTTCACTCTGTTTCCCAGGCTGGAGTGCAGTGGCAAAATCATGGCACACTGCAGCCCTGACCTCCCGGGCTCAAGAGATCCTCCTGCCTTAGCCACCTGAGTAGCTGTGACTACAGGCATGTGCCACCATGCACAGCTAATTTTTAAATTTTTTTGTAGAGATGAAGTCTCAATATGTTGCCCCACCTGGCCTTGAACTCCCGGGCTCAAGTAATCCTCCCACCGCAGCCTCCCAAAGTGCTAGGATTACAGGCATGAGCCACTGCACTCAGCACACAAATATTAAAAAAATCTCAAGTCAAGCAGCTAAACTTCCACTGGAAGAAACTAGGGAAAAAAGCTCTCAGCAACCTGAACCCAAAGAAAGGAAATAATAAATATTAGAGAAGAAATAAGTGAAGTAGAGAATAGAAAAACAGTAGATAAAATCGACATACTTAAAGGTTGGTTTTTTGAAAATATCAACAAAACTGACAAACCTTTAGCTAGACTGACCAAGAAAAAAATACAGAAGACCAAATTATTAAAATAAGGAATGAAAGAAGGGACATTACTATTGATCTTACAGACATAAAAAGGACTATATGAATAGAAAGGATTATACATACATACATATATATATATAACAGTATGTGCTAATAATTAGATAACCTGGATGAAATAGACACATTACCAGAAAAATATAAACTACTGAAACTGACTCGGAAAAAACAGAAAATCTGAATAGATAGACCTATGTCAAGTAAAGAGATTGAGGTAATAATCAAAAACCCTTCCACAAAGAAAAGCTAAAGACTAGACAGCTTCACTGGTGACTCTACAAAATACTTAAAGAAGAATTGGCCGGGCGCGGTGGCTCAAGCCTGTAATCCCAGCACTTTGGGAGGCCGAGACGGGTGGATCACGAGGTCAGAAGATCGAGACCATCCTGGCGAACACGGTGAAACCCCGTCTCTACTAAAAAATACAAAAAAACTAGCCGGGCGAGATGGCGGGCGCCTGTAGTCCCAGTTGCTTGGGAGGCTGAGGCAGGAGAATGGCGTAGGCCCGGGAGGCGGAGCTTGCAGTGAGCTGAGATCCGGCCACTGCACTCCAGCCCGGGCGACAGAGCGAGACTCCGTCTCAAAAAAAAAAAAAAAAAAAGAAGAATTAACACGGATCCTTCATAAAGTCTTTCAAAATACAGATGAGGAGAGAACATTTCCTAACTTACTCTATGAGGGTGATATTACCCTGATATCCAAACTAAAGACATCACACACAAAAAATTACAGACCAGTATCTCTTACGAATGTAGATGGAAAAATGCTTGACAAAATCCGGCAAAACCAAATTCAACAGAGTATTCTGTAAACATGGATCAGATAATAATAGCAGGATTCTTCAAACTGATTTATGGTTTCATTACTTTTTTTTTTTTTTTTTTTTTGAGTTAAAGTTTTCATTTATTGGCTGGGCACAGTGGCTCATGCCTGTAATCCCAGCACTTTGGGAGCCTGAGGCAGGTGGATCATCTGAGGTCAGGAGTTCGAGACCAACCTGATCAACATGCTGAAACCCCATCTCCCTTGGAGTCTTGCTTTGTTGCTCAGGCTTGAGTGCAATGGCGTGACCTCGGTTTACTGCAACCTCCACCTCCCGGGTTCAAGCGATGTTCCTGCCTCAGCCTCCTGAGTAGCTGGTATTACAGGCGCCCGCCACCACGCCCCGCTAATTTTTGTACTTTTAGTAGTGACGGGGTTTCACCATGTTGGCCAGGTTGGTGTCTAACTCCTGATCTCAGGCAATCTGCCCGCCTCAGCCTCCCAAAGTACTGGGATTATAGGCATGAGCCACTGTGCCTGGCTAACATATACTCTTTCAAAAAACCGTATATGTTGCAAAGTATTGGAATAAGTATTGGAAAAGTATTGGAATAACATAACATTTAGGTTGGACATTTAGGCTGATTACATGTCTTTGCTATTGTCAGCACAATTCTTATCAAAATCCCAGCTGGCTTCTTTCCAGAAAGTTACAAGCTAGTTCTAAAATTCTATGGCAATTTAAGGCACCCAAAATAGCAAAATAATCTTGCAAAATAACAAAGTGGGAAGACTCAAATGTCCCAATTTCAAAACCCAAATCTAATCTACAGTAATCACAGTGTGATACTGGAATGTGGACAGACAAATAAATTAACAGAATAGAATTGACAACCCAGAAATAAACCCTCGTATTTATGGCAAATTGATTTTTGACAAGGGTGCTAAAACAATTCAGTGTGGAAATAATGGTGTTTTTTTTTTTTTTTTTTTTTTTAATGGTGATGGAACAACTGAACATCTATGTGGCAAAATAATGAAGGTAGACCCCCTACACCTCACACAATTATAAAAATTAATGCAAAATATGTCAAATACCTAAATGTAAGAGTCAAATGATAAGACTCTTACATGAAAACATGGGAGTAAGGGAGTAAATCTCATGACCCTAAATTAGACAACAGTTTTTTCTTCTCCAAACTGATTTTTTTTTTCTTTTAAAACAATTTTGTCTTTTGACTTTAATGAACTATTACTAGCTGAAGGTAGCCTGACATGGTGAAAGGAATGTCAGACTAATGAAAGGTACACAGCCTGATTTAAAACCAAACCCTGAACCTTCTTAAAGAAGAATAAAACATTTTATACACAAACATGACCCCAAAAGTACAAACAACCAAAGGAAAAAAGATAAATTAGATTTTATGAAAATTAAAAACTTTTGTGCATCAAAGGACACTGTCAAGAAAGTCACAGAACTCACAGGATGAGAGAAAACACAGGCAAATTATCTGTTAAGGTCTAATATCCAGAGTGTCCCAAAGATATACCGAATTCTTGTAATTCAATAAAAAGACAAATCAATTTTTTAAATGGGGAGAGGATTTGAATAAATATTTCTTCAAATAAGATATATAATGGCCCATATACACCTAAAAAATGCTCAATGTCTTAAATCATTAGGGAAATGTCCATCAAAAACCACAGCGTGATACTAGATACTACTTTACACTCACTGGAATGGCTACAATGAGAAGAGATAGACAACGACAGTGTTGACAAAGACATGGAGAAATTGAAACCCTCAAACGTTGCAGGTGGAAGTGTAAAATGGAGCAGCCACTGTGGAAAACAGTTTGACAGGTCCTCAAAAAGTGAAACGTAAGAGTTGCCCTATGATCTAGCAATTCTGCTAGGGATGCACCCTAGAATTAAAAACATGTCCACACAAAAACGAGTACATGCATGTCCACAGCAGCATTATTCATAAATGCCAGAATAAAGTAGAAACAACCCAAATGTCCACTAAGTGATGAATGGATGAACTGATACAGTGATGGCTCCATACAATGGAATATCACTCAGCCTTGCAAAGGAATGATACATGCTGCAGCATGGGAGGACCTTAGAAACAACATGCTTTGTGAAAAGAAACCAGACACAGAAGACCACATACTGTATGATTCATTTATATGAAAGATCTAGAACAGGCAAATCCATAGGGACCCAAAGTAGTTTAGTACTTACCTGGGCCTGAGGGAAGACAGCAATGGGGAGTGATGGCTAATGGGTACCATGTTTCTTTTCCAGATGATGAAAATGTTCTGGGGTTAGATAATGGTGGGTGTTTGCCATACAACCTTGTGAATATACTAACCACCACTGAATTGTCCACTTTATAATACTGCGTTGATGGTATGTGGATCATGTCTCAATTTAACACAAAGAAGCATGTTGTATCGTATAGAACACCAGGTGCCAGAAGAACAAACATGCTGGCAGATGAAAAAAGAGGAGTGAAGACTCACTCTCCCTTGACCATGGTCAGAGTGAGTCAGTGGCGAGGCCGGGAGCCACACAGTCGTCCTGCCTTGTGATCCCCCTCCTCTTCCTATTCCAGATGGTTTTTCAGTGCCATTAACTTGTTCTGTAACACTAATATTCAATAAGATGATGTTACAAAGAGAAAGAAACAATGTGAGTGCCACATGACTGGTTAAGTATGGATTCTCAAACTAGGGCTTTAAATACCCTTCGTACTTTTTTTTGGCATGAAAACCTGTAAGACCACTGGTAGGCTTTGTGCAAGTTGGCTACCTCCTCCTTCTCTATCTTCCCCTGCCCACTTTCCTCCCAGCTATTAAAAATGAATGTAGGCTGGGCACAGCAACTCAAGCCTGTAATCTCAGCACTTTGGGAGGCCAAAGCAGAAAAAAAAAGCTTGAGTCCAGGAGTTTGAGACCAACCTGGGTAACACAGTGAGTCCCTGTTTCTTTCTTTTTTAAAGAAACAACCAAAAATAAGGACTGTAAAGCAATATGTAGCCAAAACAACTTAGCAAAGTTTGTTATCTTTCCTTCTAAATTATCTCACTCTCCAACCTTCCATCTTTCTTGACAGCTCATCCATAGCCTTAAGCTCAGCATTACCTCTGAACTAGGAAGCTCTTCTCCAACTGACATTGGGATCTTTGCATTTGTCCCTGATGAAATAAAAATATAGGGCCACTCGATATTCTCCTCTATTTCTCCTGTTCTAAGGCATTGTTTTCTTGACTAAGGTGGTGCCTGGGCCATGGAGAGACTGAGTGGGAACTGGCTCAACGGCTGAAGTTTGAGGACTCTACAGCAACTCTTTTCCACAAACCAAATGATATGAATGTTTTTATTTATTTATATTTACGTTTCCACTTTTAAAAAGTCTTTTAGTAGAGATCGGGGTCTCACTTTGTTGCCCAGGCTGATCTTGAACTCCTGGGGCTCAAGCAATCCACCCATCTTGGCCTCTTAAAGTGCTGGGATTATGGGCATGAGCCACAGCGCCTGGCCTTAACTGTTTTTAGATTCACAGTAGATGATCATTTCCATTTCTGGTTCAAGTCTTTCATTTTACACATTAAACTAAGGTGCACTGACTCCCAGTCCATCGCCTTTTTGGTATCTTTATGGGAGTAAAATGTGGCAAGCTTTTTTTGGTCTCAAAGACAGTCTCAGAGTCAAAGTTTAAGAAGTATTGCTCTAAATAATTTTTTAAAATATGCCTTATTAGATGAGGAAAGCTGAAATATTGTTGTACAAGCCTTTTGCTGTAGAACAATGGGACAGAATAAAGGTAGCTCACAAAATAAGAGAACATTTCTTGCCTGTTTTTTTTTCCTCCAAATTCTTCTGTTCAGGTCCAGACAGATGGGCTACGTTTCCTTTCTATTAACTGAGGAGACAGAGATGAAAGAACTGAAGCATGTCATCACTGTCTTAAATGTACTGAAATCCTAACAGCTTTAGCTGAAAAAATGTCCAAAGTGGCCATGAAAACAAATTTAAAAGACAAACTCCAAAATGATCTATGCTAGAATCCCAAGGCAGTCAGGGAAAACTGGTTCCATGGAGGAAGGTAGTCAAAGAAATAAGCAGATGACCTAGACCCTCATCCAATATGTGTGATGTACTTGGGGAGAAAGTAACCTCTTTACTCATCTGTATAGGTTCATGAGTCATAAAAACACATGTCCCCACACCAAGCTGGTCAATACAAGACCTCGAACTGCATCACGTAAACCCTTTCTCCGAGGCAGTCTAGAGAATCTGAAATGGTGAGCCTATATTTTTTTCTTTTTTCTTTCTTTCTTTTTTTTGTTTTTGAGATGAAGTCCCACTCTGTTGCCCAGGCTGGAGTGCAGTGGTGTGATCTTGGCTCACTGCAACCTTCACCTCCTGGGTTCAAGTGATTCTCCTGCCTCAGCCTTCAGAGTAGCTGGGATTATAGTTGCCCGTCCCCATGCCCGGTTAGTTTTTGTATTTTTAGTAGAGACGGGGTTTCACCATGTTGGCCAGGCTGGTCTTGAACTCCTGAGCTCAAGTGATCCACCCACCTCGGCCTCTCAAAGTGCTGGGATTACAGGCATGAGCCACCATGCTGAGCTGTGAGCCTATATCTTAATCAAAGTCCTGAGAATAACCTTGAAGAAGACTCCCTGAAAATGAGGAACAACAGGAGAAGCAACGGACCTGGAATCTGCAGACCTGGGTTGGAATTCTGGCTCTGTCACTTTCTGGTGAACTGACTTGAGTAATGAGCATGAGCCTTTCTGGGTAGCATTTACAGCACAAGGCAGTTTGAGGAAGCAATAAAAGAGCATGTGTATGGTGCCTAGCAATGCGCTGGACACAGTGCCGGTGCTCAGCCGTCATGTCACACCAGCACTGACCAGTGAGCATGAACCCTGGGGATGCCCAGAGCTGGTACAGCCAGGAGCTCCGGAAGCATGGGATTCTCAGAGGGAAACGGAGCTCACTGCTCTAAAAGTCCTATTCAAGTTCGAAAGTAAGATACAATGCACACAAAGCCAAAGTGTCATCATTCAGCTCCTATTACAGGGGAACTAAGAGCTGCGTCAAAAATTACTTGAAAAGCCTGTAAGTGGTTCTGCCACTTATTAGCCATGTGAACCTCAGCAAATTACCTAGCGTCTCTGAGTTTCAGCTTCCTCATCTGCAAAATAGAAATGATAATAATAACCACATCACAAGAGTTGTTGGAAAAATGAAAGTGAGATATCATAGGAGGTAACACGTATGGAGCATTTACCATATGCCAAGCACTGTTCTAAGAACTTTGGACATGTTATCTCACTTGTATAAGTACTTAGGTGCCTACAACCTAAACAGGACCTAGTAAATGTAAGTACTGAAAAAATGCTATGGGGCAGAGGAAGAAATGCTGAGCTTCTGTGAGAAGAGAAGACAGCTTGTTACACAGGTGAGAAGAATAAGCTGCAGCTGAGAAGAAAAGTATAAGAGTTGCTACGTGTGACAATCTCAAGACTTTTCAACCATTACAAATTTAAACAGCCACCCTAAATCACCCCAAGGACAGACCCCAGTTGTTCTTTTCATCTGTAATGTTTACGCCTCTCTGAATCCGAGAAGCAGCTGCCAGGGTTCCAATACATACCAAAGCATGATGACAATACCCTCAACTGTGCACACTTCTGTGCATCTACCGCTGTGTAAAGGAAGCTGATGTCAGTAGACTGGGGGGCACAACAAGGCATGTTTGTGACCGAAGCTCAATTTGCCATCACAGGGTGGCCACACCTACCTCACTAATATTCTAATAGTGGGATAAATAATTCAATAGGGATACAGCCTGGATTTTGCTCTGATTCTCTCTTAGGGCTTACGTTCTTGGCATGATATTGATGCGCCACAGACAAGCCAATATGTGAGTGTGCTCTATCGGAATAAAGTATAGCCTTTCGACCCTGCAAAGTCATCCAGTTTCTAATATTATTGTTAGAACCAATGAAGTGACTAAGAGAATTTTAAAAAATAAGCCATCAGTCTGGACCTGTGTATGGGAATGAAGGAGAAGCACTTTAAAGTCAGGGAAAATATATAAACTTACTTAACATTTAGGATTATCAACCATTGCTGCTTTTCCATAAACCATTTCATTCATCATTTCATCTGTAAGAGATAAGATTACTGCCTCCATTCAGAGGGGGGACTTTGATAGTTAGCTGCCTGGTCCTTCTTGCTTGGATGCCCTGCAAATAAATGTCCTCCTTTCCCCAATGCAAAACCTCGATATGGGTGTTTGGCTTTACTGCGCTTGGGCCAGCAGAACCCAGTTAAGTCCACTAATAAGCTCTTGGTTTGTCTTTGAGATGGATTTCAGATTCAAAATGGACTGACCCTATCACACTGCTAACTTGGCCAGTCAGTATTTGTCAATAACATAGAGGCTTTACTCAAGAGATGCACTGGGTTGTGAACTATTGGAACCCAGGGGTGATTTCAGGATTTTGTGGGGCCTGAACCTTATCTAGTAAAAACATTTTTAAAAAAGTATGAATACAAAAATTTCCAGGGGCCCTCCCAGGACCTTGGAAGGGCCTATGCAAGTGAGAAGCCCTGAAGCTTAGGCTCTATTCAATTCATCATCCAGCAACCACAGCTGGGGCCTCTTTTTTTGTTCGTTTTTTACAAACTTACATAATGCCAGGAAATATATTGTTTCAACTTACAAACACCACAAAATGGTGTCATACTGGTCATAAAATTACTGGCACCTTCCCTTGGCAACTTGCCTTTGGAAAGAAATGCAATGGGCCTATAGGTCACATGTGCCAAATATGACTCTGCAGTGTAGCTTTGTTTACCAGAAAGATTTGACCCAAACAAAGGAGCCCAGCCCCTAACACACTTGGTGTGTTGAGACCCTTGTGCCAATCTCTGAAAGTAACTGTGACTTAGTTTGAAGGGTTCAGCTCTATTCTGTTTATATGAAATGAGTATTAATTTCCAGTATCAGCTGGCTCTGATTTTTTCATCACCATGAAGCAAATGCCCTTTTCTGTTAAGATGAACACAGAAACTCGAGATAAGCAAGTTAGTGTCTCCTCAAGTCTTTCTTACCCACCACCCATTCCTGCTTTGTCCTCTCCTGGTCACCCTGCTGTACAGATCCCCACATGGCTCTCGTATGTTTCCCATCAGCAGCCGCTTCCTCCTTGAGGAATGAAAGTCCCTTGGGGACAAAGTCCTCATCTTGGTGTGTCTTTGAGATGGATTTTTTTACCCCCGGCACTTAGTAGAGTACCTGGCACAAATGGACATGGCACTCAGTGAATGTTTTTGAGTGAATTCATTAATTTTTATCAACTGTGATTCCAGTATTTTCCTGGCATTTCCTACATAATTGTAGTGAAGCTGGCTAGATGATGATGATGATGATGATGATGACGATGATGATGATGATGATTTGAGACAGAGTCTCACTCTGTCGCCCCGGCTGCAGTGCAATAGTGCCATCTCGGCTCACTGCAACCTCCATCTCCTGGTTTCAAGTGATTCTCCTGCCTCAGCCTCCTGAGTAACTAGAATTACAGGTACCTGCCACCATGCACAGCTAATTTTTGTATTTTTAGTAGAGACAGGGTTTCACCATGTTGGTCAGGCTGGTCTTGAAACCCTGACCTCAGGTGATCCACCCACCTCAGCCTTCCAAAGTGCTGGAATTACAGGCATGAGCCACCGCTCCTGGCCACCAGATTCTTATGAGGGACTCCCAGTGTTATAAAGTGCTTAGTAAAGGTGGTGAGTTTAAGACGTTTGTATTGATGCTCCCTAAACCTGTTGGTGGAGGGACCTAATGAGCCTGTTCTCTGGTGTGAGGGCAAAAGAAAAACAGACCCTCAGTGTCCTTTTCCTAAGTTAGGCATCAACAAATTAATGAGGACAGAGAGGACATCTGCAGAAACTGCTGCTCTAGTTTAGACACATCCTGAATGCCTCCCTCTACCTCAAAATGAACTGTGTGAAACTAGATTTCTGAACAACAAGAGAGGTGGAAAGTCTTTTCTAAAGTCAGATGTCGAGGAGAATCTTCACCTTGAGTCTAAAGTCCCCTTCAGGCCATTGAATATACCCACTCTGATTTGCTGGGTATGTTCTACAGAGAAATCATAGAATTTTTGCACTTATAGTGGAAGAATAGTCAGGAAAATTTATGGAATTCAGATACAGTGATGTATTTTCTTTACAAATTTTTTTTTTGCACGCTAGCTTAACATAAACATGATCTTGGCCAGGCATGGTGGCTCACACCTGTAACCCCAGCACTTTGGGAGGCTGAGGTGGGCGGATCACCTGAGGTCACAGGAGTTCGAGACCAGCCTGGTGGGGAGGTTGGAGTGCAGTGGCACAATCTCGGCTCACTGCAAATTCCACCTCCCAGGTTCAAGTCATTCTTGTGCCTCAGCCTCCCAATAGCTGGGATCACAGGCACCTGCCACCAAGACCTGCTAATTTTTGTATTTTTAGTAAAGATGGGGTTTCACCATGTTGGCCAGGCTGGTCTCAAACTCCTGACCTCAAGTGATCCTCCCACCTCGGCCTCCCAAGATACTGGGATTACAGGTGTGAGCTGCCACACCCGCCCTACACTTTGGATCTAACGTTGATTCCTGCTCATATGCAGAGTTTCTAACTGCTTAAATGTCTGCAACATTTAGCTGCAAGGAAGGAAGCTTACATAAAGTCCTCCAGGGAGCAAAAAGCTGCACCACCACATCCAGCTAATTTTTTTGTATTTTTAGTAGGGATGGGGATTCACTATGTTGGCCAGGCTGGTGTTGAATTCCTGACCTCAGGTGATCTGCCCGCCTCGGCTCCCAAAGTTCTGGGATTACAGGCCTGAGCCACCCCGCCCAGCAACAAGGCTAATTTGAGAGTCACTTCTTTGATGCCTTTTCTTGCCCATGCATAGGTCAGAACTAGGAGAAGCAGAGCAGGTCATATATAAGCTATGTACGTCTCTTGGCCTCTTTGTACCTTAATTTCCCCATTTGAGAAAAATGAATGGATCTTAAGACATACTTTTCAGAGTTCATAATGGGCTTATACCCAGCTAACCAATAATTGTATGAGTTTTTATGCATAAATAGTTGTTTACATGTATTCATCTTCTATTTCACTTACAACTTGTGTAAAAACTGCATTCCGTGCCAGGCCTGAAATGTTCCAAAGCTCAGTTCTGTGAGTAAATTGCAACCAAGATTTCTACAAAAAAAGACACAAGCCAAAGAAAAAAAAATTATTTCAGAACATTTATCATTTGCCATGATTCTAATTTATATAGGATGGAACATAACCTCAATCCTTCCTGCATGCACTAAGGAAATCTCACTGTGGAAGATTCTGGCTTATGATTTATACTTCAACATTGCACATGTGGTGCATTAGCTACAAAACAGTGAACACTCAGTAAACACCTACGTGAAGTGTGAAGTGATCTTTATTTCTCTAGAACAGGATTTCACAACTTCAGTGCCATCGACATTTTGGACTCTATAACTTTGCCATGGGGGTTTGTTTTATACCTTGGAGGATGTTGAGCAGCATCTCTGGCCTTTGCCCACCAGATGCCAGGAGCACACCCACAGTTTGGTCAACCAAAACTGTCTCTGGACATTACCAAATGCCACCTGAGTAGAAAATCACACCAGCTGAGAACCACTGCTCTCTGATGATTCACTATGATCTGTGTAATAATTCTCACACTAATCCTTGCTAGAGACAAAAAGGATTTGCTCTATAATTTTAGTAGCTTTCTACTGGTAAAACTTTAATCATATTTCAAAATGAATAGCAAAGAGGTTTATAATTTTTATAAAAATTCCAAATTTAATAAAGTCATATGTGTAACTTACGTAAACTGCAAAAATGGTAGTGGTTCAAATGTACGTCTTTCAATAGACTGTATTTTATTGCAGGATAAATCTCTAGAAAAAGCAAAAGGAAAATATCGCCTTGGTTAGTTATTAAATGTCGATTAGTATGAATAATAGCAATAGTGTAGAATAACACTGAATACACATTTTTCACCTCAACTCTAAACGTCTGGACTTGGATTTGAACTTTCCAGAGCCCCTAACCCTGCCCTTACCTCTCCTACAGTCTCACCTTCATGGTTTTCATAAATATACAACTTAATAGATTTTGGAATTAATTTTTCCTGAGAGCAGTAGACTTGATTAGATGCCCTTTTGTAGTCTCATCAAATCCTAGATTATGAGCTCAAAGTTTTTATCTCTATATATGATTTCTAATATTAGAAAAAATAGTCGGGCCGGGTGCGGTGGCTCATGCCTGTAATCCCAGCACTTTGGGAGGCCGAGGTGGGAGGATCCTGAGGTCAGGAGATCAAGACCAACCTGGCTAACACGGTGAAACCCCGTCTCTACTAAAAGGTACAAAAAATTAGCCGAGTGTGATGGCAGGCGCCTATAGTTCCAGCTGCTGAGGAAGCTGAGGCAGGAGAATGGCGTGAACCCAGGAGGCGGAGCTTGCAGTGAGCCGAGAGTGCACAGCTGCACTCCAGCCTGGGTGACAGAGCCAGACTCTGTCTCAAAAAAAAAAAAAAAAAAAAAAATCCTTTCACATCATTTGAAAGAAAGTTACCCCTTTACCTAATATATAACTTTGAACTAATTCAAATCATATTCATAGAATCAATTTCTATCATATTAATAGAAATTCATTTTTGGTTTTATATTGTTTTAATATTTCATGAAAGCAATTTCTTCAGTTACACAGTGATGGGACTGGTCCCTCCCTCTTTACCTGGATGGTGTAACGCTGTCTGGCTGATGTCTCCATCTCTAGTCTCTCCCTTCCTAAACTATCCTGCACACAGTCATCAGATAAACTCTCCACAAGTGGTTTGCAAAGACCAGCATTTCCTGGGAAATTATTGAAGATGCAAATTCTTGGTCCCACTCTAGACCAACTGAATCAGTAACCACGAGGGCGGAGTCCAGAACTGAGTTCTAACGCGCCCTCTCAGTGATTGTGATGCAGATCTATCTACAGCACTGCTGCGGTAACACGGTTCCCCATGATGGCTCCTCAGCTTGGCATTCAAAGCCCTAGAAGATCTGGCTCCAATTTCCTACTCTCCCTCCTTGTACTCTACAGGTACTCATGGCATTCCTCGAACACTTTCCTGTGCTTTGCCTTTCTCCCATTTTCCTTTTGCAAGTTTAGAATATATTCCCCAAGATGTCTGTCCGATGTTACACGATGGCCCTTCAAAGTCCTATTCAAATGGCATTGTTCTAGTAACATCTTCCTGGGTCCAAATTGAAGGCATTTTCTCCTCTTCTGTGCTCCAGAAATAATTTATCCCTCCTATGCTGCAGAAACAATGTATCCCTCCTAGTGCCCATATCCATTTCTTCCTTTTAATGTAGTTATTTTTTATCCCATTTCTTCTGAGCATAAACTCCTTGCAAGCATGGACTAGGTCTTCTCATCCGCATTGCCCACCATATTTAAAACTGACACGTGGAAATAAAGCAAACTCAAATATTTGTAAAATAAATGAATAGCTGGGGGAGTGAGTAGAAGGAAAATGACTATTTTAAAGGAAATGTAGTTTTATTACTTCATGGCCTCTGTAGCACTTTGGCATCCACTTGAGGGTCTTTACACCCACTTTCCTTAAGCCTTCTACATTTGAAAGAATCTGTTTGCAAAAGAGCATCGCTGATGAGCTTAATAAGGATTAATGACATACACACCTCTATGGACAAAGGATAAGAATCAGCTTGCCTTTTTTTTTTTTTTTTTTTTTTTTGAGACGGAGTCTCGCTGTGCTCCCAGGCTGGAGTGCAGTGGCCTGATCTCGGCTCACTGCAAGCTCCGCCTCCCGGGTTCACGCCATTCTCCCGCCTCAGCCTCCCAAGTAGCTGAGACTACAGGCGCCCGCCACCACGCCCTGCTAGTTTTTTGTATTTTTAGTAGAGACGGGGTTTCACCATGTTAGCCAGGATAGTCTCGATCTCCTGACCTCGTGATCCACCCGCCTCGGCCTCCCAAAGTGCTGGGATTACAGGCTTGAGCCACCGTGCCCAGCCAAGAATCAAGCTTTCATAGCAATGAACATAGTATCTTCTTGTCTCTAAACAGACAGAAATACTATGCGGGTATCCCTTTCTTGGTAACAGGGCTGAGGAGATAGTTATTTTGTAATTAGTGAAAAGTCAGGGGCATTTCTGGTATGCTTCTGAGTGTAAACATTTCTAGCTCTACCACTTAACCATCATTTTAAACATCTGTTTTCATATAACAATTCCTGAACTGAAATCCTTAATACCAGTCTATTCTCTTGGTAGCTCAATATTTTTGATAATATTATTTACATAATTCAGCTGATTTTTAATATTTAAATGTTAATTTAATTCCGATTAAATTACCAAAAAACTCTGGATTAATGATGTTCAAATGAATGTAGGTGGTCTATATTTTCTTCTCCTTTAGGCAACAATCTGAAGTTAACTTTAATTCCTTTCGTCCTACTAAACCAACTTTTTCAAATCTCTTTTTTGTGAAGGTCAGACAGTAAATATTTTAGACTTTTTGGGCCACATGTGATCTCTGTCACATATTTCTCTTTGTTTCTTTTCTTTTTCTTTCACAGTCCTTTAAAAATGCAGAAACCATTCTTAACTTAATGGACTATTTAAAAATAGACCATAAATTAGATTTGATTTATTGGTTGTAGACTGAATAGAAGAAGATGGTGTGTGAACACTTATAAAACAAGGTTCAATATGGGTGTCAGTCACTGCTCAGATCTTATTACTATGTGAAATTTTTTTCTGTCTGTATTGTGTCTTGATAATTTAAAAACTGAAAATGCATAGGATGTAGCTAATGCTAGAGATGGGCTAAGACCCTACACAAACTTACAGAATTGCAGAATTTTGTTGCTGGAAGAAATATTAGAGATTATCTAATTTGAACCCCTTATTCATTTTACAGATAATACGACTAAAAACTCATAAATGTGATTAACTAACTTACAAATACTGGAGGGATAGCAGGCCTTCAAATGAATCCTTATATAATTCAGTCAAATAATTTTCATTCAGAATTCTGGAAAATGAAAAAGTTATTTCTAGATTAAAATGCAAAGTACAACTATTTGCCGCACAGGACTATGTCCTGCATGTGGGGGAAAGCTGGGTCATGGTCATTTTAAGACGGTGGTATCTGCTCTGCTTTCATTCAAACCTTTTCTTACATTTTCCTTTTTGTGTCCATCTCTCTCCACCACCACCACACACACACACACACACACAAGCACACCTCTACCTACTCTTTTCACCAAACTGTATATTTCATGCCTCCTCTCTAGATCACAAAATCCCTTTCAGAATCCACCTCTGGGTGGCACCAAGATCAGCAGAACCTCCATTTCCTCCTCTTTCTCTAAACCTTATTATGAAAGCCCCACATGGAACCATGTCAGGGCTGCAAGTGAAGCCATTCAACCTTTTTCCCCCATTAAAAAAAAAATATGAGAACTACAATGTGCATAAAGTGCACAGGACATCAATGTTCTTTAATTTAATTTAATTTCTGAGACAGGGTCTCACTCTGTTCCCAGACTGGTCTCAAACTCCTGGCTCAAGTGATCCTCCTGTCTCTGCCTCCCAAAGTGTTGCGATTGCAGACATGAGCCACCTCACCTGGCCAAATATTCAGTTTAATAATTATAAAGCAGATACCCATGTAAACATTATTATGAAAGATCATTGCTAGCATCCCAGAAGCCCCAGTGTGCCCCTTTCCAATCATATCCCTCTCTCTAACCCTAATAGGTAACCACTATCCTGACCTTTGTAATAATTTTCTTGTTTTTAAAATGTAGTTCTGGCCTGGCGTGGTGGCTCACGCCTGTAATCCCAGCACTCTGGAAAGCCAAGACAGGTGAATCACCTGAGGTCATGAGTTTGAGACCAGCCTGGCCAACATGGTGAAACCCTGTCTCTACTAAAAATATAAAAATTAGCTGGGCATGATGGCGGGCACCTGTAATTCCAGCTACCCGGGAAGCTGAGGCAGGAGAATCGCCTGAACCTGGGAGGAGGAGGTTGCAGTAAGCCAAGATCGCGCCATCGCACTCCATCCTGGGCAACAAGAACAAAATTCCATCTGAAAAAATAAAGCAATTCTCCTGCCTCAGCTTCCCAAGTAGATGGGATTACAGGCACCCACCACCACACCTGGCTAAGTTTTGTATTTTTAGTAGAGACGGGGTTTCGCCCTATTGGCCAGGCTGGTCTCAAACTCCTGACTTCAGGTGATCCGCCCACCTTGGCCTCCCAAGGTGCTGGGATTACAGGCGTGAGTCACTGTGCCTAGCACGTGTTTTATTTTTAATTTAGAACTCATGCATGACTTGTCTATATACGTTGAACTAATGATATGACACACAAACTGTTGTGAAAAATGCCAGTTACTTCGAATGTAAGCATTTTTTCCAAAATCATTTATGTGTCTAAACCAATTCTTTCTATAAATCAGTAAGAAAATGATAAAACGATTCAACAGGAAAATGAACAAAGGCCAGAAAACTCAGAGAAGAAACACAAATGTTCAATAAACATATAAAGACATTTAATTAAATTCATGAGTAATCAGAAAAATTCAAATTTAGATGGACTCCCTTTTATTCATGCATAACATCAACAAAAAGTTGGAGAATACCCAGCGGTGAAAGGTGTGGGGATATGAATGCTGTCATCTTCTGCTGACAATAGAGTAAGTTGGGACAACATTTTTAAGGGCAATTAAAATTTTATATCTACATAGTCTTCACCCCAACAATTCCATTTCTAGATAACTATTCTACAGGAATACTTGCCCATGTTCACAAAGAAGCATGTACAGGGATTTCATTGCAGCAATGCATGTAACAAGAAAACTAAACTAAACATTCATCAATGGGGGAATAATTAAATAAACTATGATGCATCCAGACTATGAATGATGCAGGGGTTTAAATGAATGGGGTGACCCTCTGAGTACTGGGAAGGAAACAAATCTAAGGCATGTCATGAAGTGAAAGAATCAAGTTGCAAGATGTTACCATTTATGTAAAGAAAAAATTTTAAAAACCACACAGCAAATCTATTTTGCTTTATGTAAATATGTATGTAGGCAAATGGGAAAAAGTCCGGAAGCATGTACACTAAATGCAGAGTAGCACTACCTCAGGGATAAGGGAGTAGGGCACAAGGGGGTTTATTGTTATACCTGTTACTACATTTTTATACATTAAAAATAGAATCATGGGCTGGGGGTGGTGGCTCATGCCTGCAATATGAGCACTTTAAGAGGCCAAGGTGGGAGGATCACTTGAGTCCACGAGTTCAAGACCGGCCTAAGCAACATAGGAAGACCCTGTCTCTACAAAATATACAGAATTAGGTGGGCGTGGTGGCATGCACCTGTGGTCCCAACTACTTTGGAGGCTGAGGTGGGAGGATCGCTTGTGCCTGGGAAGTGAAGGCTGCAGTGAGATGTGATTGTGCCACTGCACTCCAGCCTGGGGGACAAATTAAGACCCTGTCTCTGAAAAAAAGAAAGAAAAAAAAAAGGCAAGAAGGAATATAACTGTGTATTATTTGTATGATAAAAAATAAATTTAAATTGCCTCTTATTTTAAAGAGAGCCTACCAAATTTAATTTTTAAATAACCATAGGATTGCCATCAACAGAGGTTGATTTGGGGTGTGGAGGAGAAATATCTTTTCTCAGCGGTACCAACCTCAAAATTCTGGACCGAGAAGGATCTTACAGTGCAGTTAGTTTTTTGTCATATTTGGAGAGAATATACTCACAGTTTCTCGGTCCAAATGTATGCTTTCCATACATTTCCATCAATGTACGAAATATAGTTTCCTTGGAAATTTCTGTGAAGAAACACAGTTTATATCCTTGAATAGGTAGGAAAAGAATGAACAGGATAAGAAATGGCAACCTTGTTGGGGATATTCAGTTACAGAAAATAACACCTGCTTTCTCATTTCCAGAGCTATCAGCTTCCCAGTTTACAAAATTAATCAAGAAATAATGCGGGGCCACTGGCACAAATGAGGCATCTGCTGGAAGCTTAACTTCCTATCCATCCCATCTCTTGGACAGATGATGCCAGTTAATTACTTTGAATGTAAGTATTTTATCCAAAAGCACTTATGTGTCTAAACAGATTCCTACAAATCAACACAAAAATGGTAAATAATTCAACAGAAAAATGGGCAAAAGCTTATCATTATCAACAAATAAGAAGAAGGAAACCCTATGCCAGGTAGCACCAAAGCTTTGGTCCAGTGCCCTCTGTTGAAACATCCTAGGCTTTTTATTTCCACTCCTATTACAACTGACCTGATTTGGCCCCTTCACATTTTACTCATAGATTTTGCTAAACCTTTCTATTTTGTCTCCCTGAATTAAGCTTTTCCTTTTGGACACATTACATATGGATTCTAAAATAATCCTTTGCATGTCTACACTTGAACATAAAGCAAAAAACAAAATAAAAAAAATAATCCTCCTGTTTTAATCATTTCATCTCTTGCTTGGAAACTTTCAATGGCTTTCCATACCTCACTGTGTAACTTTCAAACTCCTATAGCTGATAGTCAAGGTTTTACATAATCATATCTGCATTGCTCCCTCACCTAATTCTTTGCAGCCAGATTGGTCTACTAAATTCCAAGCATACCAGTAGCCATGCCTTTGCCTAGACTGTACTCCCATTTTTTTCTATTTGACAAATTATAGCTACTCTTTAAGACCCAAGTAAAGTTTTAGCTTATCCATGTAGCTTTCCCTGATCTCTACACCTCAAGGATCACAGATTCTGGCAAATTCTAGCACCAATAGTCTGCATTATCTTTTAGTACTTAATTATATATACCTCCCTTTTTATGCCTATTCTCTTTCATCCATCCTATCATTTCATGTTTTGGAGACAGTACAGGTGCTACATATAGCACATGTACTATATGTGCTACAACGAGTGCTACATATAGAAAGCCAGGGACAAAGATGAGTTGTGGACATAACTAAAGGACTGAGTAATCATGTGAACAGCCAACACTCCTATATATGCTAGGCACTGATGAAGTGTTTCATATATTCACTCACCTACATTTCACAACAATCCTATGAAATGGTAGCTAGCATAACCCCCAGTTGCAATGTGAGGAAACTGAGTCACAGAGCGGAATAACTTGCTCTGGGTCACCAACCTAATAAACAGACCTGGGTTCAACCCCAGGAAGCCTGGCTCTGGAATCAACTCTTAACCACTTAGAGCCTCATCACTGAGATCGGGAGAGGGACAGGCTGCTTTAAAGAGGGTGAAGCAAAAATGGGAGGAGAGCAGCGGTTAAGCAATGATGTGATGGGGCTAAATAAAAATGGATAAGAAAACGAGTAAAAGGCTAGAGTAAAAGTAAAAGACTGGAGAAGGGGCCTAACATTAAAGGAGAATGAGAAGGAAGAGCTGACAAGCAAAGGTGAAAGCAGAAAGTCAGTTGTCAGGATGGCTTGGGGAGATAAAGGAAGCCCAGGAAGGCCTCCAGGAAAAGGCTGCCACGTCAGGCAGGACACAGAGGACAATTGGGGAAAGGTGATTCTTACAAGATGGTGAAGGTGCCATTGTAGGTGTTGGGCTCTGGCACAGGCACTTGGCGGAGCCTCTGCTTTGGGCTGAGATCAATACATGACAGCGTCTCATCTCCACAGGTACAGAGTTCACGTATGTTGGTGCTTGTGGAGGCCTTCTGTTCCTCTGGTGCAGTTAAAGTCTTATTTTGGGCGTAACTTACAGACTGCACCAGTGAATTTTGAGTAGGTTCTAGTTCAGTACGTGGACCTGTGACTTCGGTCAGTTTTCGATGCAGAGTCTGAACCTGGTCTGGACAAGGAGCTGTAGTCGTCTCCAGGGCTGTAGAATGTCCAGTCTCTGTAATGGGCTCTGGAGTTACGGCAAGCCCCGGGTCTGGAGGCTGAGTTGAGGTCTCCTCTGTGGTTGGAGATGGTTTAACCTCTGTAGTAGGTTCTGTAGTTATGGTAAGCTCCAGGGCCAGAGGTTGAAATGTGGCTTGAGTCAGGTGTGAATGCTGAGCCTGACCTTTGCCTGAAGGTGAAAGTGTCACCTCAGGGTGTTCTGGAGGAGGAGCTGTAGTCATCAGGGCTGTAGAAGGTTCAACCTCTGTTGTGGGCTCTGGAGTGCTGGTAAACCCCAGATCCAAAGGTTGAACTGTGGCTTGAGTCAGGTGTGAATGCTGAGTCTGAACCTGGTCTGGATGTGGAAGTGTCACCTTAGGATGCTTTGGAGGAACTAGAGTCTTCTTCAGGGGTGTAGAATGTCCAACCTCTGTAGTGGGTTCTAGAGTGATGGTAAGTCGCAGGTCCAAAGGTTGAACTGTGGCTTGAGTCAGGTGTGAATGCTGAGCCTGACCCTTGTCTGAAGGTGGAAGTGTCACCTCAGGGTGTTCTGCAGGAGGAGCTGTAGTCATCAGGGCTGTAGAAGGTTCAACCTCTGTCGTGGATTCTGGAGTGCTGGTAAGCCCTAGGTCCAAAGGTTGAACTGTGGCTTGAGTCAGGTGTGAATGCTGAGTCTGAACCTGGTCTGGATGTGGAAGTGTCACCTTAGGATGCTTTGGAGGAACTAGAGTCTTCTTCAGGGGTGTAGAATGTCCAACCTCTGTAGTGGATTCTGGAGTGATGGTAAGCCCCAGGTCCAAAGGTTGAACTGTGGCTTGAGTCAGGTTTGAATGCTCTGGAGGTTGAGCTACAACTGCATTAGGGAGCTCTGGAGTCTGAGCTGGGGCCTCCTGCTGGGTTAGAGAAGACTCACCCTCCTCAGCGGTCTGTGGATGCTCAGCTGCAGCCTCCTGCTGGGTTGGAGAGGGGTTCTCATTATTAACAGGTTCTGGAGATTGAACTGAAGTCTCCTGTTGAATTGCTGAAGGTCCAGCCTCTTCCAGTGACTCTGGAGGCAGAGGTGGGCCCCCGTGCTGGATGGTGGGAGGTTCTACATCATTACCTGGCCCTGAAAGCTGAGCTGTAGCCTCCTGGAGGACTGGAGAAGTTCCCACCTCTGCACTAGGCTCTGTTGCTATGGTGAGCTGCACATCTGGAGGCTTAACAGAGACACTGGGCAAATCTGAATGCTGAGTCTGATGGTGACCAGGAGGTGAAACTGTGACTTCATGATGTTCTGGAGGCTGAGCTGGGGTCTCCTGCAGGGCTGGAGAAGATTCAACCTCCCCAGAAGACTCAGAAGGCTGAGCTGGCTGATCCTGCTCACTGGGGGAAAGTTCAGCCTCTACAGGAGGACCTGGAGGCTCAGTTGGGGCCTCCTCTTGGATAGCAGAAGGTTTCATTTCTTCTAGAGGCTGAGTTGGGGTCTCCTGCTGGGTCTGAGAATCTACAACCTCCCCAGAAGACTCAGAAGACTGAGCTGGCTGCTCCTGCTCACTGGGGGAAAGTTCAGCCTCTATAGGAGGACCTGGAGGCTCAGTTGGGGCTCCTGTTGGGTTGCAGAAGGTTCCACCTCCTCTGGAAACTGAATCGGGGCCTCCTGCTGGGCTTGGGAAGATTCTGTCTCCTTGGTAGGCTCTGAAGTTATGGTAACCTCCACATCTGCAGGTTTAACTGTAATGTTGGGCAAGTTATAATGAGCTTGATCCTCACCTGGAGGCTGAACTGTCACCTCACGATTCGGTAGAGTTAGACTCTCCATAGAGGATGCTGGAGGCAGAGCTGGGGCCTCCTGCTGGGTGGAAGAAGGTTCTTCCTCCTCAGGGAGCTGTGGAAACTGCCCTGGGGCTTCTTGCCAGAGTGAAGAGGACTGGATGTCTTCAAGGGTCTCTGGATTTTGAGTTTTGGGCTCTAGATGGAATTGAGAACGTCCAACTCGCTCAGGGGGCCCTGGAGGCTCATCTGAGTTCACCTGGAGCTCTGGAGGCAGGCTGCCGGGATACAGTGTGTCCATACTCAAATATTCATCCTGCAAAGTCTGTTTCTCACGCTGAGGTTTGGATAATGGGTGTGGAATTCCGACAATCTCAGGAGGTCTCCAACGCTCAGCTAGATTTTTCTTCAGGTTCTTGGGCGAAACAATTAATATGGTTGGTTTTGAAATCTTACTGTCTAGCGGAACAAGTATTTCATCTGCCTGATGACCTGCAGCCCGATCTAGATCTGCAGTTGGAACCTTACTTTTGAGGCGAGGAAGCTGAACTAGGGTCTGGTTCTGATCTCCGTTCAGCAGTGGGACCACCTCTGGGAGCCTTTCTTGCGGAGTCAGCTTGTCATTTAAATCCTGGTGTGCAGCAGAGAACTGCTCTGGCCCCAGGGGCAGCCCAGCTGAATCCGTGTCCAGGATTGGAACCAAATTTTCAATCGATTCCCGGGGTGGGGCTGACATCTGCGAGGAAGCAGAGGGCCCCAGGTAATCAAAGTCCCCCGGGTCTGCTGGGGGAGTGGGCGCATGGGGAGATTCCCATGGGAGATGGGAGGAGCAGGAAGACCGGGGCTCAGGCGGCCCCAGGGGGTTAGAGGTCAGCTGGAGCGGGTCCTGGACCCATTGCAGAGGCTCAGCCTCCTTGACTAGTAGACACAATAGTTGCTGCGTGAGGAGGGGCCATAGGCCCCAGAAACGCAGCGGGGACATGATACAGGCTGGAGCTCCACACTGAGCGGGAGCCATTCTGGCAGCCCTGAGAGGCTCGTGCCCCTTATAAGCGTGAGCCCCGCCCTGTCTTTACGACACCTTTATTTATGCCACCTTTATTATACTCAGGTCCAGATCTGCTCCATGTCACCAGGGCAAGCTTATGTCACAATCCCACCCAAGCACCCCTTCCCACCCCACCCAGCCGGAACACCCCTCCTCTCCCCTCCCCTTAGTGAGGAAGGATTTGGGCGGCAGACCCAGGTGGTCCCACGACTCCAGCGGCCTGCAGGAGTAGGGTGGGGTGGGGTGGGGTGGGGTGGGGGCGCGACAGAGCTTCCAAAGGAAGTCACAGGACCTCGCCTCACGATATTCCCAAGTGCTAGTCCAGTTCTGGCAGCCTGAACTCTTCCTCCTCCAAGGCGAAATCCGAGCATACTCTTCCTTCCAGGGAGAGCAACTGAGCTGCAAAATGGGCGCCAGTTCGGGTGGCAGGCACGACGCACATTACAGTCATTTATTCCAAAATGTTGCTGTTTTCGCTAAACTTTCGGTATCTTTTGTTGCATGTTTGATAATGAATTCACCACCCTACTAGGTAGGGGCTGCCAGGGAACAAGCGAGGACTCCACATTTTCTGTAGGAGGGGTGTTGGGGGTGGGCAATTCAGTCTGGGAGAGAAGGCTTTAATCCGAGTGAAGAGCCCTTTGCACTAGCCTGGGAGGAGGCTGAACTGTCATCCTGCCTTGACTCAACACAGCCGCTACCCTAGAAGTTACAGCGCCACCCTTCAGAGATCTACCCTGTGTGCACACATGGAGAAGAGGCTTAGGCTGTTGAAGTCAGCCTGTTAAATAATTTCCTGAAATTCAACTGTAATTAGAACACAGCTGACTTCCCCCACAGCTATTCTTACCTATTTTATTACTGTCTGGCACAATTACCAGCATGTAAACTCCAAGAAGGTGCTTCATCTTATTCCAGTGCCTAGCAGAGGCACAGGGTGCATAGTGATGGTTTTAAAATGGAAGGGGGGCCGTGCACAGTGGCTCACACCCATAATCCCAGAACTCTGGGAGGCCGAGGTGAGTGGATCACTGAGGTCAGAAGTTCGAGACCAGCCTGACCAACATGGTGAAACTCTGTCTCTACTAAAAATACAAAATTAGCCGGGTGTGGTGGTGCATACCTGTAATCCCAGCTATTCGGGAGGCTGAAGCAGGAGAAACGCTTGAACCTGGGAGGCAGAGGTTGCAGTGAGCCTAGATTGCAACATTGCATTCCAGCCTGGGCAACAGGAGAGAAACTCCGTCTCAAAAAAAAATAAAATAAAATAAAATTGAAGAGATTCCAAGACTTGCCTCATTTAGGAATGGATCTATTGTTATAATCAGATTTCTGAAATCAGTGCTGACTTCCTCTCACATTTCACAGGAACTTAGACTTCTTAAAGCTTGAAGTTTCCTTGGAGGGTTTTATTTAAATCGAATTAAAATAATTATTTTACAGGTAAAAACTTCAAAACACTTTGCAACTTTGGGGTGAAAGTTAAATAAAGCACTGTAGCCCCAAGTTGAGTTCCCACTGAAATGATACTTTTGCTCATTTAAAAAAAAAAAAATCTACATATAGTAAATAGTGACTGTTTTGAGATTTAGAAACTTATTCCCTATTTAAGAGCTTTCATATGCAGTCATACGTTGCTTGCCATGTGAGGAGCTTGAGAAATGTGTCATTGGGTGATTTCACCACTGTGCTAACATCATGGCGTATACTTATACAAACCTAGGTGGTGTAACCTACAGCACACCTAGGCTATATAGTATGGCCTACGACTCCTAGGCTACAAACCTGTACTGTATGTTACTGTACTGAATACCAAAGGCAACTGTAACACAATGGCATGTATTTGTGTATGTAAACCTGGAAAAGGTATAGTTAAAATACTGTATAAAAGATAAAAATTGGGCCCGGGTGCAGTGGCTTATGCCTGTAATCCCAGCACTTTGGGATGCCAAGGTGGGTGGATCACCTGAGGTCAGGAGTTTGAGACCAGCCTGGCCAACATGGCAAAAAACAGTCTCTACTAAAAATACAAAAATTAGCTGAGTGTGGTGGTGCGTGCCTATAATCCCAACTCAGGAGGCTGAGGTAGGAGAATCACTTGAACCTGGGAGGTGGAGGCTGCAATCAGCTGAGATCGCACCACTGCACTCACTCCAGCTTGGGCAACAGAGTGACTCCATCTCAAAAAAAAAAAAAAAAAAAAAGAAGAAGAAGATAAAAATGGTATACCTGTATAGGAATAGCTCCATTACACTCTTATAGAACCACCATCATATATGTGGTCTATTGTTGACTGAAACTTCATTTTGCAGCACATGATTGTAAATGATTGACAGAAAAATCTTCAGCAAAATATTCCACCCAAGGTATGTGGGAGATATTGAGATCCAAGTAATAAGCCATATTTGAAAGGCATTATAGTTTTCGAAAGCTGTAGCACAATCATTCTTGAGGCCACTTACATTCTCCCACATCTCTGGTATCCTGTTTGAAGGGAGTTCTAAAAAGGCCTGTGTTCAAGCAGCCCAGCATCCCTTACTCCTGGGGCCGGGGAGACTAACCCCTCTCCTATGTCCACAGCTGTAGTAACACAGTCCTCAGTTCTGTCTCCAAACTCCAAATGGGGGGTCAGAGCCAAGGGTCAAGACTTTAGGAAAAGCCCCAGAAATATCCTGCACTCAAAAAGTAGTTTCGGAGTTTCACATTTTCCTGAGAATGAAACAAATTATCCTCCAAATTCTGCTGCTTGTTTTGAATTATGATTACACTGGCTATGTTATCTGACCCTTGAGTTGTTTTTCTTTTCTTTTCTCGAGTCTTCCTCTGTCGCCCAGGCTGGAGTGCAGTGGCATGATCTCAGTTCACTGCCACCTCCACCTCCCAGGTTCAAGCGATTTTCCTGCCTCAGCTTCCCAAGTAGCTGGGATTACAGGTGCCCGCCACCACACCCAGTTAATTTTTGTATTTTTAGTAGAGATGCAGTTTCACCATGTTGGCCAGGCTGGTCTTGAACTCCTGACCTCATGATCTGCCCGCCTCAGCCTCCCAAAGTGCTGGGATTACAGGCATGAGCCACCACGCCTGGCCTGTTTGTTTATTGAGATGGAGTTTCACTCTTGTTGCCCAGGCTGGAGTGCAAGGGTGTGATCTCGGCTCACTGCAACCTCCGCCCCCAGGTTCCAGCAATTCTCCTGCCTCAGCCTCCTGAGTAGCTGGGATGTATGCACCACCATTTCTCCATGTTGGTCAGGCTGGTCTTGAACTCCCAACCTCACGTGATCCGCCTGCCTCAGCCTCCCAAAGCACTGGCATTACAGGTGTGAGCCACTGCGCCCGGCCCTGTTACTCTTGAGTTTTTATCTCCACATACTTGAATTAAACCGTGTAGTTCTTCTTCCCATCTGACATCTACAGTCTCTTCACTGGGTCTATATGCCACAGCTATTTTACCACTTTCTGAAATAAAGTTAGCAAGGATCAATTCAGAATCTTTTTCATTCTAAAACGTCCTGCATATGATGGTAGCAGCCCACAATGAGACATTCTTTTGGTTTCTAAAAGCAGAAAACAAGATGTGATGATTAAATGAAATAATGGCCAGATCTTGGTTCACATTCCACACAACAAGCAACCGCAACTCTAGGGAATATGGCTGACTCCCAGGCTGCAGCAGGAAAGGGTTATGAGATAAGTCTGGATTCTTGTTGTACCAGAAATTTAAAGAGTGCGCGAAGTATGGATTGGGGCATGTCAAATGGACACAAGAGCTAGCTCAAAGGGGCATTGCCTGGCCAGATCTTGAACAATATTTTTTGGTAACAGCTTTATTGAGATATAATTCATGTATCATACAATTAATTCTACTAAAGTATACAATTCAATGGTTTTTTAGTATATTTGCAGAGTTGTGCAACTACCACCTCACTCAATTTTAGAATATTTTCACCAATCTAAAACAAAACCCCATTTAGTAGTTACTGCCCACCCCGCTCCTCCCAATCCCTGGCAACCACTAATCTACTTTCTGTCTCTATGGATTTGTCTATTCTGGACATTTCATATACATGGAGTTACATAAAACATGGCATTTAGTATCTGGCTTCTGGGACCCAAACACACCCTTCCCCTTCCTTCCAGTCTGAGATGCAATAAATGTTCCTACTTGCAGGACAAGTTTGAGTTGGGTTTCTGTCACTTGCAGCCAGAAGAGACCTACAGTTACAGTCAGCATCGGTCAACCATCTGTGAAACGGTGACCTGACAACCTGTCCCCTCCCTGTGAAGGCCACAACATCCCAACACCACTAGTCACCAAGGAAGTCTGGGAGAAATGTCTACCAACTGTAGCAAAAAAGGGGCAAGGGAGAAAACATTTTGTTACTGACAACCCACTCTTCCCTCTGAAACAGGGCGGCAGGATCTGACAGAAAGAAAGTACAAGGGGCTTCTAAGCGGCAGTGCTGCCCCGTGCCCTCCGGATTTCTCTTCCCAGCAGGGCAGCAGCACATGGCACCCTGGGATAGGAGGCCTGCAGGGGCCGGGGGGAGGCTGAACATCCTGGGGGCACCACTTTACGAGGAATCGTTTATGGCCAAAACTCTACAGGGGCTTCGGGGACCTGAATGAACTCATGTCTGTAGAGTGAGAGTCCTGGGCAGGAGAGGTTTCCACAGCTCAAGACCACATACTGGAAATGTGGTCTCTGCAGCTTAAAATCTGAGAGAAGATGGTGTCTGCAGCATTCAAAGGGGGACCAGAGGGACCCTCCACCCCTGGCCCCCCAGCTGTGACAAACATGAGCCCTGGGTAGATTCCTATCCATCCAAAGAACTGGAGAGCCCAAGCTGGGGCCCATGAGTCAAGTCTGGATGTGCAGCTCAGGGCAAGAGGACAGATGGATGCCACAGGCCGTCTGTCTAAATATTTGCAAGTTATAAACTGAACTAACAGGGAGCTAAATAAAGTATGTTCTAGCCTCATCTCCTGACAAATATTCCTTTAAAAGGATAAAATTTTTAAATGTGTATGAAGCTATGATTTGTAGATGACAGAAAGTTAGCAAAATGTCAAAGATCATAAAATTTCTTTGCTTTTTTTTTTTTTTGAGACGGAATCTCGCTCTGTTGCCCCGGCTGGAGTGCAGTGATGTGATGGCAGTTCACTGCAGCCTCTGCCTCCCAGGTTCAAGCAATTCTTAATATTGAAATGAGTAATGAAATAAAGATAGGTATAATTTATAAATTACTGAAACTATTCCATGAAATTTATTTTTCTTATCTTCCTTTCAGCAAAATCAATTATGTTATTATTGTCAAGATTTAAAAATACATGTAAGGATTAAAACAACCATGTTCAAAGTACAAATATCTTAATATTTTAATCAAAAATATGTTTATGTAAAAAATTTAATTTTGTCAGAAATATTTTCTCAAACAATATTCTTTTCAAATATTGAAAAGTATCTATTGCTGGGCGCAGTGGCTCACGCCTGTAATCCCAGCACTTTGGGAGGCCAAAGCAGGCAGATCACGAGGTCAGGAGTTCGAGACCCGCCTGGCCAATGTGGTGAAACCCCATCTCTACTAAAAATACAAAAACAAAATTAGTCAGGCATGGTGGTGTGCCTGTAGTCTCAGCTACTTGGGAGGCTGAGGCAGAAGAATCGCTTGAACCCAGGAGGTGGAGGTTGCAGTGAGCCCAGATTGTGCCACTGCACTCCAGCCTGTGTGACAGAGCGAGACTCCATCTCAAAAAAAAAAAGAAAAAAAGAAAAAAAGAAAAAGAAAAGTATTTATTACACAAAGATGCAACATACAAATTAGAGTTAATCAAATTTGGGCCGGGCACGGTGGCTCATACCTGTAATCCCAGCACTTTGGGAGGCCGAGGCAGGTGAAACACGAGGTCAGGAGATCAAGACATCCTGGCTAACATGGTGAAGCCCCGTCTCTACTAAAAAATACAAAAAATTAGCCGGGCGTGGTGGTGGGCACCCCTAGTCCCAGTAACTCAGGAGGCTGAGGCAGGAGAATGGCATGAACCTAGGAGGCAGAGCTTGCAGTGAGCTGAGATCGTGCCACTACATTCCAGCCTGGGCGAAAGAGCGAGACTCTGTCTCAAAAAAAAAAAAAAAAAAAAAGAATTAATCAAATTTGTACATCAAAATGATTGAAATAAATCCATTTTATTTCGATTTTTGAAAACTTAATTAAATTTTATGAAATTAAAATTCATAATTCTAGCATTCAATGACCACCTCATTGCCAATGCAAAGAATAAGCATCATGGTTTGTCTGAGGGCTAGACATAGATACCAATTTAAGAGTAATGTGTAATGTGATTTATTTAATCCTTTTCTCGTTTGCCCAGAGAAGACTCACTGGTGGCACCTGCAGCTGCGGCGTTTTCCCCAAGATAACTTTGCCACAAAATATCTCGCTTTATTATTATTTTCACATCACTCTAGTATATCCACTTTGGAAACAAAAGAGATTATTCTGTTTATAGCACTGTGTTTTTAGTAGCAGGATTTCCATTTACAAAATACAGTAATTGTCCAAGGCTGAGAATATCAAATCCTAGAAAATGTAGCATTCCTACGCGTGATACTAACATCATTCTCAAACAGTTGTTGGCCAAAGATTCATTTGATGAATCTGATTTTTCCAGAATAGACTATTCTGATGATTCAGATGATTCTGATGTTAGTTCTGTTTAGAAATAATTCCAATAACAGTTTTTATATTTTATTTTCAAACTGAAAATCATTCAGATTTGCGGCCAGGCACGGTGGCTCATGCCTGCAATCCCAGCAGTTTGCGAGGCAGTGGCAGGTGGATCACCTGAGGTCAGAGTTCCAGACCAGTCTGGCCAACATGGTGAAACCCTGCCTCTACTAAAAAATACAAAAATTCGCTGGGCGTGGCAGGAGACACCTGTAATCCCAGCTACTCGGGAGGCTGAGGCACGAGAATTGCTTGAACCCAGGAGGCAGAGGTTGGGGTGAGCCGAGATCACACCTCTGCACTCCAGCCTGGGCCACAGAGCAAGACTCTGTCGAAAGAAAAGAAAAGAAAAGAGAAAGAAAAAAAAAAAAAAAGGAAAATCAGTCAGATTTGCTTCAGCCTCAAACAGCATGTTTCCGTAAAATTAAATGAGCTCACCGGGCGCGGTGGCTCAAGCTTGTAATCCCAGCATTTTGGGAGGCCGAGACGGGCGGATCACGAGGTCAGGAGATCGAGACCATCCTGGCTAACACGGTGAAACCCCGTCTCTACTAAAAAAAATACAAAAAACTAGCCGGGCGCGGTGGC
>NC_037684.1:31579650-31594678 GCF_003255815.1 Theropithecus gelada | reverse complement strand
CCTTCCTCTTTTCCTTCCTTCCCTCTCCCTTCCTTCTTTCTCTCTCTTTTTCTTTCTTTTCTGTCTTTCTTTTCTCTCTTTTCTCCTTCCTTCCTTTCTTCCTTCCTTCCTTCCTCTTTTCCTTCCTTCCCTCTCCCTTCCTTCTTTCTCTCTCTTTTTCTTTCTTTTCTGTCTTTCTTTTCTCTCTTTTCTCCTTCCTTCCTTTCTTCCTTCCTTCCTTCCTCTTTTCCTTCCTTCCCTCTCCCTTCCTTCTTTCTCTCTCTTTTTCTTTCTTTTCTGTCTTTCTTTTCTCTCTTTTCTCCTTCCTTCCTTTCTTCCTTCCTTCCTTCCTCTTTTCCTTCCTTCCCTCTCCCTTCCTTCTTTCTCTCTCTTTTTGTTTCTTTTCTGTCTTTCCTTTTTCTCTTTTCTCCTTCCTTCCTTCCCTCCTTCCTTCCTTCCTTCCCTCCCTCCCTCCCTCCCTCCTCTTTCTCCCTCTCCTCTTGCAAAAAAGAGTAAGCAAATACATAATATCAATATATTCATTTACCTTAAGGACTGAGAATAATGAATTTAGTTCATGCAACTATGATTCTTCTTGTCATTTAGTCAAGAAACTTTGAGATTCATTCCCATTATAGCTACACACCCTTGACACTGGGAATATAAAGATAAATAACTCACAGTCCCCACCCTCAAAGGTTTATAATCCTGTAGGAGAAGGGAAACAGTAAACAACAGAAGGGAAACAGTGTAAGTGTGATACAGTGAAATATATACATTTGGTCTTTGACCTCATTTCTTCATATACACCCAGAAATTCCAAAGTGATATATTTTTGTATGCAAACAAATTGACTGGTAGCCGGCATTCCCTAGGTAGCTTCAGGATGCAGGCTGGCAGCCCAAGAGCAAGGCAGGATTAGAGGGTTGGGACTTTTCTTCCCCACCCCCTACCCTCCCAAGAGGTGAGAGGAGCTGAAGATTAAGTTCAGGGAAAGAAAAAACTGTACTTGAAAATTCAAGGCCTTGAAAATGCAGAATTAAGTTTGAATACAAAAGGGAATAATAGACCCAGTGCTTTGGGAGGCTGAAGCAGGAGGATCCTTTGAAGCCAGGAGTTCAAGACCAGCCTGGGCAACGTAGGGGTGCCCTGTCTCACTTGATCTTAGCCAAAAGGCTGAGAAGCGATAAGCGGTGCCCCGTCTCTACAAAAAATATAGAAAAATTAGCTGGGCATGGTGGCACGTGCCTTTAATGCCAGCTAATTGGGAGGCTAAGGTGGGAGAATCATCTGAGCCTGGGGAGGTTGAGGCTGCAGTGAGCTGTGATTGCACCATTGCACTCCAGCCTGAGTGACAGATCCAGCACTTTAGGAGGCCAAGGCGGGTAGAATGCGAGGTCAGGAGTTCAAGACCAGCCTGGCCAAGATGGTGAAACCCTATCTCTACTAAAAATACAAAAATTAGCCAGGCTTGGTGGCAGGCACCTGTAATCCCAGCTACTCGGGAGGCTGAGGTAGAGAAATGCTTGAACCTGGGCGACAGAAGTTGCAGTGAGCCAAGATCATGCCGCTGCACTCCAACCTGGGCGACAGAGAGAGACTTCGTCTCAAAAAAAAAAAAGAGTAAAAAAAAGAATAGGTTTGCTGTGACCAATTTCGATATTATTTATTTTTAGCCAAACTTATTGACCCAGAATGACCACTTTAGATAAATCATGGTCCTGGGATGGAACACAAAGAAACTGGAATTTTATTAGCAAAGGAGAAGGGGAATGGCTATTGACTGTTGATGTCGTGTTCAATTTAGTGAGGATTTTTTATTTTGTTTTTTGAGACAGGGTCTCAGGGTCTTGCTCTGTCGCCCAGGCTGGAGTGCAATGCAGTGGCATGATCATAACACTGTAGCCTTGAATTCTTCAGGCTCAAGGGACCTTCCCACCTCAGCCTCCCAAATAGCTAGGACTACAGGCATGCACCACCACATCCGGCTCATTTTTAAATTTTTTGTAGAGATGGGATCTCATTATGTTGCCTCAGCTTGTCTCAAACTCCTGGGCTCAAGCAATCCTCCGACCGTAGCCTCCCAAAGCACTGGGATTACAGGCACAAGCCACTACACCTGGCCTGAACTTCCTTATTCTAAGGATTTGCAGAGTTTCTGTTTAAGCCATTATCTTCAAATAATGGTTTTAATTTCATTCCAATCCTTATGTAAAATACCTTATTTCTTTCTTTCTTTTCTTTTCTTTTTTTTGAGATGGAGGTTCGCTCTTGTTGCCCAGGCTGGAGTGCAATGGTATAATCTCGGCTCACCACAACCTCCACCTCCCAGGTTCAAGCAATTCTCCTGCCTAAGCCTCCCAAGTAGCTGGTCTTACAGGTAGGCGCCACCACGACCTGCTAATATTGTATTTTTAGTAGAGACGGGGTTTCTCCATGTTAGTCAGGCTGGTTGCAAACTCCCAGCCTCAGCTGATCCGTCCACTCCGACCTCCCAAAGAGCTGGGATTACAGGTGTGAGCCACAGCGCCTGGTCAAATACTTTATTTCTTACTTCTTTCTTTATTGCCATGCCAGGATCACCAATACTATATTGAGCAGTAGCAGCATAAAAACTAGTATTTATTGTCTTACTCTCCATCTTTAAAAAGATGCTTCTCAATTTTCTCAAATTTGACATTGACTTTCAACTTGATGACACAATCTAAAGCCACTAATGTACAGTATGTTACTCTGTCACCCAGGCTGGAGTGCAGTGGCGTAATCTTGGCTCACTGCAGCCTCTATCTCTCCGGCTCAAGCAACCTTTCCACCTCAGCCTCCCGAGTAACTGGGACCACAGGTGCGCACCATCCTGCCTGGCTAATGTTGTTTATTTTTTGTGAGACAAAGTCACACTTTGTTGCCCAGGCTGGTCTCGAATTTCTGGGCTCAACGGATCCTCCTGCCTCAGCCTCCCAAAGTGCAGGAATTACAGGCATGAACCACCACACCTGGCCCAATACATTACCTTTGCTAATCTTGTGGCCATTCTCAACACTCAACTCCAATATCCTTTCTATTGCTAGTTTTCAATGGTTTTCATCATGACTAGATACTGAAACGTATCTGTGTATTAAGAAAAGCATATAGGCCAGACATAGTGGCTCATGCCTGTAATCCTAGCACTTTGGGAGGCCAATGCCAGCAGATCACCTGACGTCAGGGGTTCGAAACCAGCCTGGCCAACATGGTTTCACCCCCATCTCTACTAAAAATACAAAAATTAGCCAAGAACAGCTGTAATCCCAGCTGCTTGGGAGGCTGAGGCAGAGAATTGCTTGAACCCGGGAGGCGGAGGTTGCAGTAAGCTGACATCATGCCATTGAACTCCAGCCTGGGTGACAGAGTGAGACTCTGTCTCAAAAAAAAAAAAAAAAAGGCCGGGCGCGGTGGCTCAAGCCTGTAATCCCAGCACTTTGGGAGGCCGAGACGGGCGGATCATGAGGTCAGGAGATCGAGACCATCCTGGCTAATACGGTGAAACCCCGTCTCTACTAAAAAAAATACAAAAAACTAGCCGGGCGAAGTGGCGGGTGCCTGTAGTCCCAGCTACTTGGGAGGCTGAGGCAGGAGAATGGCGTGAACCCGAGAAGAGGAGCTTGCAGTGAGCTGAGATCCGGCCACTGCACTCCAGCCTGGGTGACAGAGCAAGACTCCGTCTCAAAAAAAAAAAAAAAAAAAAAAAAGCGTGGTACCAGGAGTGGCAGCCTCATAGAAAGTGTTTCTGGCAGAGAAATAGTTATAAGGAGGGGTGGTGAAAGGAAAAGGAGGATTGGAAAAAAAGAAAAACGAGAAAACGCCAAGATTTTCCCCCACCCCATCAACAAAGATCTTTAAATTGCACAAAAGAGGGCACAACTGACAAGGCCACTCAAATTAAGAATTTTATGAATTGAATGATTTGGAATAAAGTAGCCAACATCCATACAAAATTGCAAAAGTCAGGAAATTAAAGGTTTTCTGCTATTGAAAAGTCTCCCCAAAAACCTACAAAGCTAAAGGAAAAGAAAATATCTTTCAAAAAGCATGTGAGAAAGTGAAAAGTCACCTTAAATTAGAAAAAAAAAAACCAAAAAACAGAATGGCTAAATGAGGCTGGACCTAGTGACTCACGCCTTGTAATCTTAGCACTTTGGGAGGCAGGAAGATTGCCGAAGCCCAGGAGTTCGAGACCAGCCTGGCCAACATGGCAAAACCCTGTCTCTACTGAAAGTAGAAAAATTAGCCAGGCAATGTAGTGTGCGCCTGTAATCTCAGCTACTCAGGAGGCTGAGGTGGAAGGATGGCTTGAGCTCAGGAGGTGGATGTTGCAGTGAACCGAGACTGTGCCACTGCACTGCAGCCTGGGCAACAGAATGAGACTCCATCTCAGAAGCAAAACAACAAAACAACAAAACAACCAAACAAAAAACCCCCCACATATATATCTGCTCTTCTATTGAGCAATCCTACTTCTAGGAATTGACCCTGAACATACATATACCTCAACAACAGGAGAATACATATGTGTAGGTTGATTCATTACTGATTATCTGTAATTGCAAAATCTTGTTAACGACTCAAATGTCCAAGCAAAGGAGGTTGGTTGGATAGACTGTGGTAAACGCATGCGTGTGGTTACTACACAGCCAGAACATTTACTAAGGGAACTGTGGGACTTCAGAAACCAAGGTCTTAGCATAGCCTTTTTTTCTGTTGTTTTCTTTTTCTTTTCTTTTCTTTCTTTCTTTTTTTTTTTTTTTTGAGGCGGAGTCTCGCTCTGTCGCCCAGGCTGGAGTGCAGTGGCCGGATATCGGCTCACTGCAAGCTCCGCCTCCCAGATTTACACCATTCTCCTGCCTCAGCCTCCCGAGTAGCTGGGACTACAGGCGCCCGCCACCTCGCCCGGCTAGTTTTTTGTATTTTTTAGTAGAGACGGGGTTTCACTGTGTTAGCCAGGATGGTCTCGATCTCCTGACCTCGTGATCCGCCAATCTCGGCCTCCCAAAGTGCTGGGATTACAAGCTTGAGCCACCGCGCCCGGCCTTCTTTCTTTTTTTAAGACAGTCTCACTCTGAAGTGCAGTGGCGCGATCTTGGCTCACTGCAACTGCAAACTTCGCCTCTTCAAGCGATTCTCCTGCTTCAGCCTCCTGAATAGTAGAGATCACAGGCGCCCAACACCACACTTGGAGAATTTTTGTATTTCTAGTAGAGATGGGTTTTTGCCACGTTGGCCAAGCTGTGGTCTCCAACTCCTGACCTCAGGTGATCCACCCACCTCGGCCTCCCGAGGTGCTGGGATTACAGGTGTGAGCCACTGTGTCCTGCCACCATAGATTTTTATAAGACATTCCATAGACTTTCTTACAAATACAAATAACTTGTTTACTCAATTTCCAGGTAAAAACATTTTTTATCTTTTAGAAACATTTTTTAAAAATAAATTAAACAAGTTTTACAGCTCTCTTGAACCCGGGAGGTAGAGGTTGCAGTGAGCCAAAGTCGCACTGTTGCACTCCAGCCTGGGCAACAAAGCAGGACTCCATGTCAAATAAAAACAAAAAACAATATATATCACTATTTGTCAACCGCCAAAGTTATAATTGTTTCAGGCCGGAATAATCAATTGTTACTAAAATTAATAAGCAAAAATTTGATTAAAAACAGGAGTTGTATCTAGTCTCAAAAGTACCTCCCCACAAAATGGCTATTATTTTTCCTGGTAAAAATAATATGGAGAAGTACACAGCATCACTTCTGGATATTCCTGGCAAAAATGCATAACCTGAATCTAATTGTGAGGAAATACTATGCAAACTCATACTGAGGGACATTGTACATAATAAGTGGCCTGTAACCTTCAAAAGTGTCATCAAGGTTATGAAAATCAGACAGACCAAAAAACTATTGCATATTAAAGGTGACTACATTGACAAGTAAATGCAATGTGTGATGCTGAATTAGATCTTGAGACAGAAATTTAAAAAATTTTTTCTTCGGCTGCGCGCGGTGGCTCAAGCCTGTAATCCCTGCACTTTGGGAGGCCGAGACGGGCGGATCACGAGGTCAGGAGATCAAGACCATCTTGGCTAACATGGTGAAACCCCGTCTCTACTAAAAAATACAAACAACTAGCTGGGCGAGGTGGTGGGCGCCTGTAGTCCCAGCTACTCGGGAGGCTGAGGCAGGAGAATGGTGTGAACCCGGGAGGCGGAGCTTGCAGTGAGCTGAGATCCGGCCACTGCACTCCAGCCTGGGCGACAGAGCAAGACTCCGTCTCAAAAAAAAAAAAAAAAAAAAAAAAATTTTTTTTCTTCTCCGTAAGGGAGATTAATGAGACCATTGGCAAAATTTGCATAGTGTCTAGGTTAAATAATAGTACTATGTCAATGTTAATTTCTTGATTTTGATAACTATACTGTGATATAAGAAAACAGGTTTACCTTTAGAAGGTATGAGTAATGGACCGGGCTCAGTGGCTCACGCCTGTAATCCCAGCACTTTGGGAGGCTGAGGCGGGTGGATCACGAGGTCAGGAGTTCAAGACCAGCTTGGCCAATATGGTGAAACCCCGTGTCTACTAAAAACACAAAAATTAGCTGGGCATGATGGCACGTACCTGTAGTCCCAGCTACTCAGGAGGCCGAGGCAAGAGAATTGCTTGAACCTGGGAGGTGGAGGTTGCAGTGAGCCAAATTCATGCCACTGCTTTCCAGCTTGGGCAACAGAGTGAGACTTCGTCTCAAAACAAAAAAGACAAAAAAAAAAAAAAAAGAAAGAAAGTACAAGAGTAATGAGGGACAGGGGAATTGTGTATATAATTTATTCAGTAATAGTTTTGGGGAAAAATGTGTGTGTGAGGGGAGAGACAAAGTATAAAGCAAACTTGGTAAAATGTTAACATTTGAGGAATCTCAGTGAAGAGTAGATAGATTCTTTGTATCAGTTTTGCAACTTTTCTGAAATTATTTCAAAATAATAAAGTATAAATATACTTATATAACTCTTGACCAGGCACAGTGGCTCATATATATATATATGCTGGGATTATATATAATATATATCACATATATCTCATATATAATATATCATATATATGATATCTATGATATCATATGTGATATATATGATATGATATATTATCATATATATGATATATTATATATAATATGATATATCATATATATGATATATTATATTATATATGATAAAACCATGCTTAGGAATACATACACAGTCAATGTAAGTAAAAAGACAAGCAAGAAAAGTATTTACTATTGGCCGGGCACGGTGACTCATGCCTATAATCCCAGCATTTTGCGAGGCTGAGGCGGGCGGATTACCTGAGGTCAGCAGTCCGAGACTAGCCTGGCCAACATGGTGAAACCCCATCTCTACTAAAAATACAAAAATTAGCCGGGCGTAGTGGTACACACCTGTAATTCCAGCTACTTGGGAGGCTGAGACAGGACAGTTGCTTGAGCCCGGGAGGCAGAGGTTGCAGTGAGCCGAGGTAGTGCCACGGCACCCCAGCCTGGCCAACAGAGTGAGACTCTGTCTTAAATAAATAAATAAATATAAAAGTATTTACTATAAAAGTCAGAAGAAGGTTGGGCTCAGTGGCTCACACCTGTAATCCCAGCATTCTGGGAAAGCCAAGGCAGGCGGATCAGTTGAGGTCATGAGTTTGAGACCAGCCTGGCCAACATGACGAAATCCTGTCTCTACTAAAAATAAAAAAATTAGCTGGGCGTTGTGGCAGGTGCCTGCAATTCCAGCTACTTGGGAAACTGAGGTGGGAGAATTGCTTGAACCCAGGAGGCAGAGGTTGCAGTGAGCCAAGATGGCATCACTGCACTCCAACCTGGGTGACAGAGAAGTAAGACTCCATCTCAATTTAAAAAAAAAAAGTCAGAAGAGTAGTTATCTGGCTGGGCGGGGTGGCTCACACTTGTAATATCAGCACTTTGGGAGGCAGAGTTGGGCGGATTGCTTGAACCCAGGAGTTCAAGGCCAGCCTGAGCAACATGGCAAAACCCCCATCTCTACAAAAAATACAACACTTGCCGGGCGCGGTGGCTCAAGCCTGTAATCCCAGCACTTTGGGAGGCCGAGACGGGCGGATCACGAGGTCAGGAGATCGAGACCATCCTGGCTAACACGGTGAAACGCCGCCTCTACTAAAAAATACAAAAAACTAGCCGGGTGAGGTGGCAGGCACCTGTAGTCCCAGCTACTCGGGAGGCTGAGGCAGGAGAATGTCCTAAACTCGGGAGGCCGAACTTGCAGTGAGCTGAGATCCGACCACTGCACTCTAGCCTGGGTGACAGAGCGAGACTCGTCTCAAAAAAAAAAAAAAAAAAAAAAACAACAATTTTCTGGGCAGTGGTGGTGCGTGCCTGTAGTCCCAGCTACTCAGGAGGCTGAGGTGGGAGGATCACTTGAGCCCAGGATGTTGAGGTTGCAGTAAGCCATGGTCATGCCACAACCCTCCAGCGTGGGTGCCAGAACCAGACACTGTCTCAAAAAAAAAAAAAAATGTTATCCAAGGAGTGGGAAGGGTGTTATGATCTAGAAAGAAGAGAGTCAAAGGACTTAGTGTGAGTACTGATGCTAATGGAACAGATGTTTGCTTCATAACCATTTGCTAAACTGTATGTATAATAATACTTTTCTGAATATATATTTCAAATAAATTAAAGGAGGGAATAACCTTGGGGGGAAAATCATAATATACTTTTCCTGTCCCCAAAATTTTCCTGTTTCAAAATACTTTGAACATTTGCCAGCCTCAGCAAAACATGAAGTGCTTGAAACTTTGTAAGTTGTTAATAAAAAGATGTTGGTGAATTGATAAGTCAGCTCATTGCTCGTCGAGAGAGTTAACCTGGAACCAGGCCTGAGTGGGGATAAAAGGCATGGTTATCCAGAAGACCAAAGTGGAAGGGTGACTGTGTGTTGAAGGCATTCCTTACCTTTATGAGGAAGGGGCCTAAAGAGTAAACCTGGGTAAAGGACAGCTGAAACAAGACCCTCTTGCCTGACACTGCTGAGTTCTACAGAACCTGTACCTCCTTGTATACTCCAGATCTCTGAAATGATACCTACTCTACCTGGTTCCTATTCCATGAACAACTTCCTTCCTTTATCTCTGGCTTCTTTTTTTGGAGATGAGGTCCAGCTCTGTCACCAAGGCTGGAGTGCAGTGACACAATCTTGGCTCACTGCAACCTCTGATTCCCGGGTTCAAGCGATTCTTGTGCCTCAGCCTCCCAAGTACCTGGGACCACAGGTGCGCACCACCACATCCAGCTGATTTTTGCGTTTTTTGTAGAGATGGGTTTTCACCATGATGGCCAGGCTAGCTCTGGCCTCTTTTTATTTTTATTGTTTTAGGCAGTATCTTGCTTTGTCACCCACGCTGGAGTACAGGGCTGTGAACATGGCTCACTGCAGCCTCGACTTCCTGGGTTCAAGAGATCCTCCTGCCTCAGCCTCCCATGTAGCTAGGAACAAGGTGCATGCCACCACACTTGGCTAATTTTTGTATTTTTTGTAAAGATGGGGTTTTTGCCATATTTCCCAGGCTGGTCTCAAACTCCTGGGTTAAAGTGATTCTCCCCCGTCGGCCTCCCAAAGTGATGGGATTATACACGTGAGCCACCGCACCCGGCCTGGCCTGACTCTTTTAACTTAACTCCCCTGAAAATCCAAAGTGCTCTGCGGGGCAGACTCATTCATTCTGGCTATTAGTCTTTATTTTCTGACTTCATTTTGAATAACTACATGTTTAATGCTGATGAACTGTCTTCAAGAATAAGCTGTCTTGGGACCGGGTGTGGTGCTTCCCATCTGCAACCCCAGCACTTTGGGAAGCCCAGGCGGGTGGATCACCTGAGGTCAGGCGTTTGAGCCCAACCTGGCCAGCATGGCGAAACCCCTCCTCTACTAAAAATACAAAAATTAGCAGGGCTTGGTGGTGCATGCCTGTAATCTCAGCTACTCCAAAGGCTGAGGAAGGAGAATTGCTTGAACCTGAGAGGCGGAGGTTACAGTGAGCCGAGATCGTGCCATTGCACTCTAGCCTAGCCAACAGAGCAAGACTCCATCTCAAAAAAAAAAAAAAAATTAAAAGACAATGGGCTGATGCACAGCCCCAACCTTTTTTTTCCCCACAGGGTTCTGCTCCTTGCTGCTCCCATCTTAAGCACGTCTCAGCCTGCCTGAGGCCCCGCTTAGCCACTGATGAGTGATAGAAACGTTCGATTGGGAAAGGCATACCGGATTGCTCTTTGGGAACTCTAGAGATTCTAATTCAGTCTAAAAACATAACATCCCTCCCCAGTGGGTCACTCCTTGGAGCTGTTATAAAAATAATAACCAGGCCAGGCGTGGTGGCTCACACTTGTAATCTCAGCACTTTGGGAGGTTGAAGCAGGTGGATCACTTGAGGTCAGGAGTTGGAGACCAGCCTGGCCAACATGGAGAGACCCTGTCTCTACTAAAAATACAAAAATTAGCTGGGTGTGGTGGCGCATACCTGTAATCCCAGCTACTTGGGAGGCTGAGGCAGGAGAATCACTTGAACCCAGGAGGTAGAGGTTGCAGTGAGCTGAGATTGTGCCACTGTACTCCAGCCTGGGTGACAGAATGAGAAAAAACAAAACAAAACCTTATATTGCAAACCAGACAAAAATCCAGGACAAATTACCTAATATATATATATATATTTTTTTTTTTTTTAAATTATATTAATAATTTTTGTAGAGACAGGTCTCACTATGTTCACCAGGCTTGTCTCCAACTCCTGGGCTCAAGTGATCCTTCCACCGTCTCCTCCCAAGATGCTGGGATTATAAGCATGAGTCACCACCCTGGCTCATTTATTTTATTTATTATTTATTTTATTTATTTATGTATTTATTTTGAGATGGAGTCTTGCTCTGTCGCCCAGGCTGGAGTGCAGTGGTGCAATCTTGGCTCACTGCAACATCCGACTCCCTGGTTCAAGTGATTCTCCTGCCTCAGCCTCCCAAGTAGGTGCGACTACAGGCACATACCACTGTGCCCAGCTAATTTTTGTATTTTTAGTAGAGACGGGGTTTCACCATGTTGGCCCGGATAGTCTCGATCTCTTGACCTCGTGATCCACCTGCCTTGGCCTCCCAAAGTGCTGGGATTACAGGCGTGAGCCACCACGCCGGCCTATTATTTACTTATTTATTTGCGAAGGAGTCTTGCTCTGTCACCCAGGCTGGAGTGCAGTGGCATGATCTCAGCTCACTGCAACCTCCACCTCCCAGGTTCAAGTGATTCTTCTGCCTCAACCTCCTGAGTAGCTGGGATTACAGGCATGCACCACCACGCCTGGCTGAGTTTTGTATTTTTAGTATAGCAGAGACGGGGTTTCACCATGTTGGTCAGGCTGGTCTCAAACTCCTAACCTCAGTTGATCCACCTGCCTTGGCCTCCCAAAGTACTGGGATTATAGGCATGAGCCACCGTGCCTGGCCCAGAATTCTTCTTGAAATAACATTTTAAATGAATAAAATAAAAGATGTATACTCATCAAACTAGGCACAGAAGGAAACTTTCTCAACCTAAATGAAGAGCATCTATTAACAACTCACAGCTAATAATTTGTGTGTGTGTGTGTGTGTGTGTATTTTATATACATATATAACATCTCTCCCTATGGCCTTCTGGCCTGGAGTTTTCATCAAGTCGCTTCCTGGATGAAGGAACCTCCAGGGGTGAGGGGCAGGGGTTGGGAATGATGGAGAAGAGAACCTAAAGGGGACTTAGGGAATTCAGAGTGGCCGACTGGCGTGACGCTCTGCCAGGATTCCTATTCCTATTCTTCCCACTTCAGGCCCCCTTCTAGGCCTCTCATTCAAAAGCCTCTCATTTCCAAGGACCGAGAGAAAGACACAGACGGCGAGATACACAGAGACAGAGACGCCGAGGTACCAGCATCCCTCTCCCCTTTCTGTGCCGTCCCGTGTCTCTGACGGACACCACCGCTCAGCCAATGGCTCTCACGATGTGCCCCGGAAGGGCCAATGAGAGCCAGAGGAGGGCGGAATATTCTAGGCTTCTAGGCTTGGTTGAGCCGTGCAGGAAGATCCGGGGCTGTGGTAGCCGCCGTTGGCTCTGGTGCCCCTGGGGGTGGGGGCACGAGTGGGCAGGGGTGATGGTGAGGTAGAGGAGGCGGCCCCGACCCGGCGAGCTCGAGGGCGCGGCCTGGCTGGGAGGCGGGGGGCCGAGGAACCGGGGGAGCGGGCGCCGCCGAGGGACCTGGAAGTGGCAGGGCTGAGGGAGAGGGGACGCGTGTGTGGGGAACGGGGACCCCAGCCCAGCGGAGCGACCACTTGTAGGCCTGGGACGCGGGCTGCCGGCCGAGTGGTCGGGGAGCCTGGCTGCCCGGGAGGCGGGCCGGGGGCGCGGAGCGGAGTTCGGGGCACCAGACCGAACCGAAGGACCGGACCGACGCGGAGAGTAAGGGAAGCCGCCTGGCCTGAAGATCCCGTCTCTAGGATCACGTTCTGAGGTACTGAGTGTTAGTGGTACTACATATCTTTTTTTTTTTTTTTTTTTTTGAGACGGGGTCTCCCTCTGTCATCCAGGCTGGAGTGCGGTGGCACTTGGATCACAGCAACCTCCAGCCCTCTCACCCCCGGGCTCAAGCAATCCTCCCACCTCAGCTTCCCGAGTAGCTGGGACTACAGGTGCACACCATCACACCTGGCTATTTTTTAATATTTTTAGTAGAGACGGGGTCTTGTCATGGTGCCCTGGCTGATCTTGAACTCCTGAGCTCAAGCGATCCTGTGGCCTTGGCCTCCCAAAGTGCTGGGATTACAGGCATGCGCCACTGTGCCCAGCCCCCTGGAGTACTACATATCTCTTTTGGGGAACAAAATTAAGCCCAGAACAGGTGTATGTCATTTAACATGGGTACTAGACCCTCAACACCTGCATATAGGGAATGAAAATTGATAGCCTGACTTTAAGTAGATTATTTCTTTAGCGTCTCATGTGTTTATCTTTAAAACTATTTTTGTTTTATCTTTGAAACTTTTTTTTTGAGACGGAGTCTTGCTCTTTTCCCCAGGCTGGAGTGCAGTGGGGCGATCTCGGCTCACTGCAACCTCCGCCTCCTGGGTTCAGGCGATTCTCTTGCCTCAACTTCCCCAGTAGCTGGGATTACAGGCGCCTGCCACCACACTTGGCTAATTTTTGTAGTTTTAGTAGAGACGGGCTTTCACCATGTTGGCCAGGCTGGTCTCGAACTCCTGACCTCATGTGATCCGCCCGCCTTGGCCTCCCAAAGTGCTAGGATTACAGCCGTGAGTCACGGAGCCCGGCCCATAGTCTTGTTTTCTTTGCAGAGTTTTTTCCTGGTTTGCTCCTAAAAACATTAGTATTTGCCGTCCCTTGACCCTTTCCCCTCTCACCCTGTGCAGTTTCCGAGGAGCATTTCTAAAAAATTATCAATCGTCTGTTTATACTTCTTCATTTGGGGAAGTCCCTCTGCATCTACCTATAATTATCAGTGTCTCAATTATGTCCGGTAAATATTCTCATTCTGCGGCCACACAGGTCTTTAAAAAAAATCTTTAATTTAGAATCTTATCAAGAGTTTTGTGAAAGCTCACATAAATTATATTCACATATTTCTTTTCTCAGAGAATTTGGGTGAACTGGTGTGGTGTGATTTCCACTTTTAGAATCCATGTGTCTTTTCCTCAGAAGGTTATTCATGCTGATACGTCTTCTGATCCCATCTTCTATTAGAGATTTGCTAGTTTGGGCAGTTTGAAGTTGCAGCCTACCTGAGTAGGTGGGAGTTACTTTGATGACAGCATTTTTTTGTTCATTTTTGTTCGGCACATATTTGTTGGGTACCTAATACACCAGAAGTTGAGCAAGGAAAATGTTGATAAAGGAAAAATGGATTCTGTCCTCCTAGGATTTAGAGAAGATCACTCATATGACCGTCAGCTAATAAGTTCTGCCCTGCAGTTTAATAATTTATACTTAAATGCCTTTAAAACACAGAGAAGGGGCCAGGTGCAGTGGCTCACGCCTGAAACCCCATCACTTTGGAAGGCCAAGGTGGGCGGATCACTTGAGGTCAGGAGTTTGAGACCAGCCTGGGCAACATAGTGAAACCCCGTCTCTACTAAAAATACAAAAATTAGCCGGATGTGGTGGCGCACGCCTGTAATCCCAACTAATTGGGAGGCTGAGGTGGGAGAATCGCGTAAACCTGGGAGGCAGAGGTTGCAGTGAGCCGAGATGGTGCCACTGCACTCCAGCCTGGGCAACAGAGCGAGACTGTCTCAAAAAGCAAACAAACAAAAACCCTATAGAGACTATTTTGGGTCTTCATGACTACCTGACATATCAGTTTGAGGAATTTAGCATATTTAATGATACATTTGATTCACTATTAGAGATTTGTATGCTTTGAAGAGTAATTTAGATAGCTTTTCCCCTCTATCTTCCCCAGTAAATAGTGAAGCAAATAAGAATTATATATATCAACTGTCTTGCTTTTTATCCACTGTTTATATCCTGTTTATCAAGTGACCCATCCAGTTTAATTTGGCATCTAGTTTTTTATATATTTAAACTGTCTCTGAGGTCACTTTGCATTTTTTTTTTTTCTTTTTTTTGAGACGGAGTTTTGCTCTTGTCTCATGCTGGAGTGCAATGGCATAATCTTGGCTCACTGCAACCTCCGACTCCCAGGTTCAAGCGATTCTCCTGCCTCAGCCTCCCAAGCAGCTGTGAGTGCAGGCATGTGCCAGTATGCCTGGCTAATTTTTGTAGGTGTTTTGTTTTGTTTTGTTTAGTAGAGATAGGATTTCACTGTGTTGGCCAGGCTGGTCTTGAACTCTTAACTTCAAATGATCTGCCCTCCCCGCCCCTCGGCCTCCCAAAGCGCTGGGATTACAGGAGTGAGCTACTGCGCCTGGCTTGCATCATTTTCTTGTAACTTTTTTTTTTTTTTTTTTTTT
>NC_037684.1:31536544-31579515 GCF_003255815.1 Theropithecus gelada | reverse complement strand
TCTAAGGGCTTCCAAATATCACTTTGCCTATACCACAAGAACTGTCTTAGAGAAAGTCTTCTTGAGGGGAAAGCTGTAACTCTGTGAGACGTTTGCATAGAACACTAAGATGTTTCTCAGAAAGCTTCTTTCTCTTTGTTATCGGAGGATATTTCCTTTGGCCCTATAGTCTTCAAAGGGATCCGAAATATCTGTTCTCAGATTCCACAGAAATAACGCTAGCAAAGAGATCCACGAAATACAGATGTAACATTGTGAGTGGAAGTCACACATCACAGAGAAGTTTCTCCGGAAGATTCTTTCGAGATTTCATCTGAGGATATTTCGTTTTTCACCATAGCCCTCTATGGGCTTCCAAATATCACTTTGCCAATTCCACAAGAACTGTCTTAGCGAAACGCTTCATGAAGGGAAAGCTGTAACTCTGTGAGATGATTTTACAGAACAGAAAGAAGTTTCTCAGAAAGCTTCTTTCTCATTGTGATCGAAGGATATTTCCTTTGGCCTTATAGTCTTCAAAGGGATCCGAAATATCTGTTCTCAGATTCCACAGAAATAAGGCTAGCAAGGAGATCCGCGATATACAGATGTAACTCTGTGAGATGAATTTGCAGAATAGTAAGCAGTTTCTCAGAAAGCTTCTTTCCAGACTTCATCTGAGGATATTTCCTTTTCCAAAGTAGCCCTCTAAGGGCTTCCAAATATCACTTTGCAAATTCCACAAGAACTGTCTTAGCGAAAGGCTTCTTGACGGGGAAGTTGTAACTCTGTGCGATGATTTCACAGAACACAAAGAAGGTTCTCAGAAAGCTTCTTTCTCTTTTTTATCGGAGGATATTTCCTTTGCCCTATAGTCTTCAAAGTTATCCGAAATATTTGTTCTGAGATTCCACAGAAATAAGGCTACCAAAGAGATCCACGAAATACAGATGTAACTCTGTGAGTGGAAGTCACACGTCACAGAGCAGTATCTCAGAAAGCTCCTTTCCAGATTTCAACTGAGGATATTTCCTTTTTCAACATAGCCCAATACGGGCTTCCAAATATCACTTTGCCAATTCCACAAGAACTGTCTTAGCGAAAGGCTTCTTAAGGGGAAAGCTGTAACTCTGTGAGATGATTTCGCAGAACACAAAGAAGTTTTTCAGAACGCTTCTTTCTCTTTGTTATCGGAGGATAATTCCTTTGGCCCTATAGTCTTCAAAGGGTTCCGAAATATCTTTTCTGAGATTCCACAGAAATAAGGCTAGCAAAGAGATCCAAGAAATAGAGATGTAACTCTGTGAGTGGAAGTCACACATCACAAAGCAGTTTCTCAGAAAGCTTCTTTCCAGTTTTTCCCTGAGGATATTGCCTTTTTCACCTTAGCCCTCTCTGGGCTTCCAAATAACACTTTGCGAATTACACAAGAACAGGCTTACCGAGCGGCGTCTTGAGGGGAATCCTGTAACTCTAAGAGATGAATTCGCAGAACACTAAGCAGTTTCTCAGGGCGCTTCTTTCCAGATTTCATCGGAGGATATTTCCTTTTTCGCAAGAGCCCTGTATGGGCTTCCAAATATCACTTTGCCAATTCCACAATAACTGTCTTAGCGAGCGGCTTCTTGAGGGGAAAGCTATAAGTCCGTGAGATGAAGTCACAGAACACTAAGCAATTTTTCAGAAAGCTTCTTTCCACATTTCATCGAAGGATATTTCCTTTTTCACCAAAGCCCTCAATGGGCTTCGAAATATCACTTTGCAAATTTCACAAGAACTGTCTTAGAGAAAGGCTCCTTCAGGGGAATGCTGTAACTCTGTGAGATGATATCATAGAACACAATGAAGTTGCTCAGAAAGATTCTTTCTCTTTGTTAACGGAGGATATTTCCTTTGGCCCTATACTCTTCAAAGGGATCCGAAATATCTGTTCTCAGATTCCACAGAAATAACGGTAGCAAAGAGATCCACGAAATACAAATGTAACCCTGTGAGTGGAAGTCACACATCACAAAGCCGTTTCTCAGAAAGCTTCTTTGCTGTTTTTCTCTGAGGATATTTCCTTTTTCACCATATCCCACTATGGGCTTCCAAATATCACTTTGCGAATTCCACAAGAATAGGCTTAGCGAGCGGCTTCTTGAGGGGAAAGCTGTAACTCTGTGAGATGAATTCACAGAACACTAAGCAGTTTCTCAGAAAGCTTCTTTCCAGATTTCATCGGAGGATATTTCCTTTTTCACCATAGCCCGCTATGGGCCTCCAAATATCACTTTGCAAATTCCACAAGAACTGTCTTAGCGAAAGGCTTTTTGAGGGAAAAGCTGTAACTCTGTGAGATGATTTCACAGAACACAAAGGAGTTTCTCAGAAAGCTTCTTGCTCTTTGTTATCGGAGGATATTTCCTTTTGCCTTATAGTCTTGAAAGGGCTCCGAAATATCTGTTCTCAGATTAGACAGAAATAAGGCTAGCAAAGAGATCCACGAAATACAGATGTAGCTCTCTGAGTGAAAGTCACAGATTCCAAAGCAGTTTCTCAGAAATCTTCTTTCCAGCTTTTCTCTGAGGATATTTCCTTTTCACCATAGCCCTCTAAGGGCTTCCAAATATCACTTTTCGAATTCCACAATAACAGGCTTAGCGAGCGGCTTCTTGTGGGGAAAGCTGTAACTCTGTGAGATGAATTCACAGAACACTAAGCAGTTTCTCAGAAAGCCTCTTTCCAGACTTCGTCGGAGGATATTTCCTTTTTCACCATAGCCCTCTAAGGGCTTCCAAATATAGCTTTTCGAATTCCACAAGAACAGGCTTAGCGAGCGGCTTCTTGTGGGGAAAGCTGTAACTCTGTGAGATGAATTAACAGAACAGAAAGGAGTTTCTCAGAAAGCTTCTTGCTCTTTGTTATCGGAGGAGATTTCCTTTGGAACTATAGACTTCAAAGGGATCCGAAATATCTGTTCTCTGATTCCACAGAAATAAGGCTAGCAAAGAGATCCACGAAATACAGATGTAACTCTGTGAGTGGAAGTCACACATCACAAAGCCGTTTCTCAGAAAGCCTCCTTCCTGTTTTTCTCTGAGGATATTTCCTTTTCACCATATCCCTGTATGGGCTTCCAAATATCACTTTGCGAATTCTACAAGAACAGGCTTAGCGAGCGGCTTCTTGAGGGGAAAGCTGTAACTCTGTGAGATGAGTTCACAGAACACTAAGCAGTTTCTCAGAAGGTTTCTTTCCAGATTTCATCGGAGGATATTTCCTTTTACACCATAGCCATCTATGGGTCTCCAAATATCACTTCGGATATACCACAAGAACTGTCTTAGCGAAAGGCTTCTTGAGGGAAAAGCTGTAACTCTGTGTGATGATTTCATAGAACACAAAGAAGATTATCAAAAAGATTGTTTGTCTTTGTTATCGGAGGATATCTCCTTTGGCTTTATAGTCCTCAAAGGGAACCGAAATATCTGTTCTCAGATTCCACAGAAATAAGGCTAGCAAAGAGATGCACGAAACACAGATGTACCTCTGTGAGTGGAAGTCACACATCACAAAGCAGTTTCTCAGAAAGCTTCTTTCGAGGTTTTTCTCTCAGGATATTGCCTTTTTCACCCTAGCCCTCTATGGGCTTCCAAATATCACTTTGCGAATTCCACAAGAACAGGATTACTGAGTGGCGTCTTGATGGGAATGCTGTAACTCTGTGAGATGAATTCACAGAACACTAAGCAGCTTCTCAGAAAGCTTCTTTCAAGATTGCATCTGAGGATAGTTCCATTTTCACCATAGCCCTCTATGGGCTTCCAAATATAACCTTGCAAATTCCACAAAAACTGTTTTAGCGAGCGGCTTCTTGAGGGGAAAGCTGTAAGTCTGTAAGATGAAGTCACAGAACACTAAGCAATTTCTCAGAAAGCTTCTTTCCACATTTCATCGGAGGATATTTCCTTTTTCACCACAGCCCTCCATGGCTTCGAAATATCACTTTGCAAATTCCACTAGAACTGTCGTAGCCACAGGCTTCTTGAGCAGAATGCTGTAACTCTGTGAGTTGATTTCACAGAACACAAAGAAGTTGCCCAGAAAGCGTCTTTCTCTTTGTTAACGGAGGATATTACCTTTCGCCCTATACTCCTGAAAGGGTTCCGAAATATCTGTTCTCAGATTCCACAGAAATAAGGCTAGCAAAGAGATCCAAGAAATACAGATGTAACTCTGTGAGTGGAAGTCACACATCACAAAGCAGTTTCTCAGAAAGCTTCTTTCCAGTTTTTCTCTGAGGATGTTGCCTTTTTCACCATAGCCCTCTATGGCCTTCCAAATATCACTTTGCGAATTCCACAAGAACAGGCTTAGCGATCGGCTTCTTGAGGAGAAAGCTGTAGCTCTGTGAGAAGATTTCACAGAACAAAAAGAAGTTTCTCAGAATGCTTCTTTGCCTTTGTTATCGGAGGATATTTCCTTTGGCCCTATAGTCTTCAAAGGGATCCGAAATATCTGTTCTTAGATTCCACAGAAATAAGACTAGCAAAGAGATGCACGAAATACAAATGTAACTCTGTGAGTGGAAGTCACACATCACAAAGCAGTTTCTCCAAAAGCTTCTTTCCTGTTTTTCTCTGAGGATATTTTCTTTTTCACCATCGCCCTCTATGGGCTTCCAAATATCACTTTTCGAATTCCACAAGAACAGGCTTAGCGAGCGGCTTCTTGAGAGGAAAACTGTAACTCGGTGAGATGAATTCACAGAACACTAAGCAGTTTCTCTGAAAGCATCTTTCCAGGTTTCTTCTGAGGATACTTCCTTTTTAACTATAGCCCTCTATGGGCTTCCAAATATCACTTTGCAAATTACACAAACACTGTCTTAGCGAAAGGCTTCTTGAGGGGAAATCTGTAACTCTGTGAGATTATTTCACAGAACACAAAGAAGTTTCTCAGAAAGCTTCTTTCACTTTGTTATCGGAGGATATTTCGTTTGTCCGTATAGTCTTCAAAGGGATCCGAAATATCTGTTCTTAGATTCCACAGAAATAAGGCTAGCAAAGAGATCCACGAAATACAGATGTAACTCTGTGAGTGGAAGTCACATATCACAAAGCAGTTTCTCCGAAAGCTTCTTTCAATTTTTTCTCTGAGGATATTTCCTTTTTCATCATAGCCCTCTATGGGCTTCCAAATATCACTTTTCGAATTCCACAAGAAAAGGCTTAGCGAGCGGCTCCTTGAGGGGAAAGCTGTAACTCTGTGAGATAAATTCAGAGAACACCAAGCAATTTCTCAGAAAGCTTCTTTCCAGATTTCATCAGAGGATATTTCCTTTATCACCATTGCCCTCTATGGGCTTCCAAATATCGCTTTGCAAATTCCACAAGAACTGTCTTAGCGAAAGGCTTGTTGAGGGGAAAGTTGTATACTCTGTGAGATGATTTCACAGAACACAAAGAAGTTTCTCAGAAATCTTCTTGCTCTTTGTTATCGGAGGATATTTCCCTTGGCCCTATAGTCTTCAAAGGGATCCGAAATGTCTCTTCACAGATTCCACAGAAATAAGGCTGGCAAAGAGATCCACGAAATACAGATGTAACTCTTGTGAGTGGAAGTCACACATGACAAAACAGCTTCTCAGAAAGCTTCCTTCCAGTTTTTCTCTGACGATATTTCCTTTTTCACCATAGCCCTCCATGGGCTTCCAAATATCACTTTTCGAATTCCACAAGAACAGGCTTAGCGAGCGGCTTCTTGAGGGGAAAGCTGTACCTCTGTGAGATGATTTCACAAAACACAAAGAAGTTTCTCAGAAAGCTTCTTTCTCTTCGTTATCAGAGGATAATTCCTTTGGCCTTATAGTCTTCAACGTTATCCGAAATATCTGTTCTCAGATTTCACAGAAATAAGGCTAGCAAAGAGATCCACGAAATACAGATGTATCTCAGTGAGTGGAAGTCACACATCACAAGGCACCTTCTCAGAAAGCTTCTCTCCCGTTTTTCTCTGAGGATATTGCTTTTTTCACCGTAGCCCTCATTGGGCTTCCAAATATCACCTTCTGAATTCCAAAAGAACAGACTTAGCGAGCAGGTTCCTGAGGGGAAAGCTGCAATTCTGTGAGATGAATTCACAGAACACTAATCAGTCTCTCACAAAGCTTCTTTCCAGATTTCATCGGAGGATATTTCCTTTTTCACCATAGCCCTCTATGGGCTTCGAAATATCACTTTGCCAATTCCACAAAAACTGTCTTAGCGAAAGGCGTCTTGAGGGGAAAGCTATAACTCTGTGAGATGATTTCACAGAACACAAAGAAGATTCTCAGAAAGCTTCTTTCTCTTTGTTATGGGAGGATATTTCCTTTGGCCCTATTGTCTTCAAAGGGATTCGAAATATCTGTTCTCAGATTCCACAGAAATAAGTCTAGCCAACAGATCCACGAAATACAGATGTAACGCTGTGAGCGGAAGTCACACATCTCAAAGCAGTTTCTCAGAAAGCTTCTTTCAGGTTTTTTTCTGAGGATATTGCCTTTTTCCCCATAGCCCTCTATGGGCTTCCAAATATCACTTTGCGAATGCCACAAGAAGAGGCTTAGCGAGCCGCTTCTTGAGGGGAAAGCTGTAACTCTGTGAGATGAATTCACAGAACACTAAGCAGTTTCTCAGAAAGATTGTTTCCAGATTTCATCTGAGGATATTTCCTTTTTCACCATAGCCCTCTAAGGGCTTCCAAATATCACTTTGAAAATTCCACAAAAACTGTCTTAGCGAAAGGCTTCTTGAGGGGAAAGCTGTAAATCTGTGAGATGATTTCACAGAACACAAAGAAGATTCTCAGAAAGCTTCTTTCTCTTTGTTACCGGAGGATATTTCCTTTGGCCCTCTTGTCTTCAAAGGGATCCGAAACATCTGCTCTCAGATTCCACAGAAATAATTCTAGCCAAGAGATCCACGAAATACAGATGTACCTCTGTGAGTGGAAGTCACACATCACAAAGTAGTTTCTCCGAAAGCATCTTTCCAGTTTTTCTCTGAGGATATTGCCTTTTTCAACATAGCCCTCTATGGGCTTACAAATACCACTTTGCTAATTCCACAAAAACTGAATTAGCGAGCGGCTTCTTGAGAGGAAAGCGGTAACTCTGTGAGATGAATTAATAAAACACTAAGCAATTTCTCAGAAAGCTTCTTTCCAAATTTCATCGCAGGATAATTCCTTTTTCACCATAGCCCTCCAAGGGCTTCGAAATATCACTTTGCAAATTACACAAGAACTGTCTTAGCGAAAGGCTTCTTGAGGGGAAAGCTGTAACTCTGTGAGATGATTTCACAGAACACAAAGAAGTTTCTCAGAAAGCTTCTTTCTCTTTGTTATCGGAGGATATTTCCTTTGGCCCTATACTCTTCAAAGGGATCCGAAATATCTGTTCTCGGATTCCACAGAAATAAGGCTAGCAAAGAGATCCACGAAATACAGATGAAATTCTGTGAGTGGAAGTCACACATCACAAAGCAGTTTCTCAGAAATCTTCTTTCCAGTTTTTCTCTTAGGAGATTTCCTTTTTCACCATAGCCCTCTATGGGCTTCCAAATATCACTTTGCGAATTCCACAAGAACAGGCTTATCGAGCGGCTTGTTGATTGGAAAGCTGTAACTCTGTGAGACGAATTCACAGAACACTAAGCAGTTTCTCAGAAAGCTTCTTTCCAGATTTCATGTGAGTATATTTCCTTTTTCACGATAGCCCTCTATGGGCTTCCAAATATCACTTTGCAAATTCCACCAGAACTGTCTTAGCGAGCAGCTTCTTGAGGGGAATGCTGTAAGTCTGTGAGATGAAGTCACAGAACACTAAGCAATTTTCAGAAAGCTTCCTTCCACATTTCCTCGGAGGATATTTCCTTTTTCACCATAGCCCTCCATGGGGTTCGAAATTTCACTTTGAAAATTCCACAAGAACTGTATTAGCGAAAGGCTTCTTCAGGGGAATGCTGTAACTCTGTGAGTTGATTTCACAGAACACAAAGAAGTTTCTCAGAAAGCGTCTTTCTCTTTGTTAACGGAGGATATTACCTTTGGCCCTATACTCTTTAAAGGGTTCTGAAATATCTGTTCTCAGATTCCACAGAAATAAGGCTAGCAAAGAGATCCAGGAAATACAGATGTAACTCAGTGAGTGAGAGTCACACATCACAAAGCAGTTTCTCCGAAACCTTCTTTCCTGTTTTTCTCTGAGGATATTTCCTTTTTCACCAAAGCCCTCTAAGGGCTTCCAAATATCACTTTGCGAATTCCAGAAGAAGAGGCTTAGCAAGCGGCTTCTTGAGAGAAAAGCTGTAAGTCTGTGAGATGAATTCAAAGAACACTAAGCCGTTTCTCAGAAAGCTTCTTTCCAGATTTCATCTGAGGATATTTCATTTTTCACCATAGCCGTCTAAGGGCTTCCAAATATCACTTTGCCAATTCCACAAGAACTGTCTTAGCAAAAGGCTTCTTGAGGGCAAAGATGTAACTCTGTGAGATTATTTGACAGAACACAAATAAGTTTCTCAGAAAGCTTCTTTCTCTTTTTTATCGGAGGATATTTCCTTTGCTCTATAGCTTTCAAGGGGATCCGAAATATCTGTTCTCAGATTCCACAGAAATAAGGCAAGCAAAGAGATCCACGAAATACAGATGTAACTCTGTGAGCGGAAGTCACACATCACAAAGCCGTTTCTCAGAATGATTCTTTCCAGTTTTTCTCTGAGGATATTGCCTTTTTCACCAGAGCACTCTATGGGCTTCCAAATATCACTTTTCGAATTTCACAAGAAGAGGCTGAGCGAGCGGCTTCTTGAGGGGAAAGCTGTAACTCTGTGAGATGAATTCAAAGAACACTAAGTAGTTTCTCAGAAAGCTTCTTTCCAGATTTCATCGGAGGAAACTCACTTTTTAAACATAGCCCTCTACGGGCTTCCAAATACCACTTTGCCAATTCCACAAGAACTGTCTTAGCGAAAGGCTTCTTGAGGGGAAAGCTCTACCTCTGTGAGATGATTTCACAGAACACAAACAGGTTTCTCAGAAAGTCTCTTTCTCTTTGTTATCGGAGGATATTTCCTTTGGCCCTATTGTCTTCAAAGGGATCCGAAATATCTGTTCTCAGATTCCACAGAAATAAGGTAGCAAAGAGATCCATGAAATAGAGATGTAACCCTGTGAGCGGAAGTCACACATCACAAAGCAGTTTCTCAGAAAGCTTCTTTTGAGTTTTTCCCTGAGGATATTGCCTTTTTCACCATAGCCCTCTATGGGCTTTGAAATATGACTTTCCTACTTCCAGAAGAACAGAATTCGTGAGCGGCTTCTTTCGGGGAAAGCTGTAAATATGTGAGATGAATTCACAGAACATTAAGCAGTTTCGCAGAAAGATTATTTCCAGATTACATCGGAGGATATTTCCTTTTTCACCATAGCCCTCTATGGGCTTCCAAATATCACTTTGCAAATTCCACAAGAAGTGTCTAAGGGAAAGGCTTCTTGAGGAGAAAGCTGTAACTCTGTGAGATGACTTCAAAGAACGCAAAGAAGTCTCTCAGAAAGCTTATTTCTCTTTGTTATCGGAGGATATTTCCTTTGGCCCTATAGTCTTCAAAGGGATCCGAAATATCTGTTCTCAGATTCCACAGAAATAAGGCGAGCAAGGAGATCCATGAAATATAGATGTATCCCTGTGAGCGGAAGTCACACGTCACAAAGCAGTTTCTCAGAAAGCTTCTTTCCAGTTTTTCTCTGAGGATATTTCCTTTTTCAGCATAGCCCTCTATGGGCTTCTAAATGTCACTTTGCGAATTCCACAAGAACTGTCTTAGCGAAAGGCTGCTTGAGGGGAAAGCTGTAACTCTGTCAGTTTCTTTCTGAGAAAGAAACTCTGTCAGTTTCTTTCTCTTTGTTATCGGAGGATATTTCCTTTGGCCCTATAGTCTTCAAAGGGATCCGAAATATCTGTTCTGAGGTTCCACAGAAATAAGGCTAGCAAAGATATCCATCAAATACAGATGTAACTCTGTGAGTGGAAGTCTCACATCACAAAGCAGTTTCTCAGAAAACTTGTTTCCAGTTTTTCTCTGAAGATATTTCCTTTTTCACCATAGCCCTCTATGGGCTTCCAAATATCACATTGCGAATTCCACAAGAACAGGCTAAGCGAGCGGCTTCTTGAGGGGAAAGCCGTAACTCTGTGAGATGAATTCACAGAACACTAAGCAGTTTCTCAGAAAGCTTCCTTCCAGATTTCATCTGAGGATATTTCCTTTTTCACCATAGCCCTCTATGGGCTTCCAAATATCACTTTGCAAATTCCACAAAGACTGTCTTAGCGAAAGGCTTCTTGAGGGGAAAGGTGTAACTCTGTGAGATGATTTCACAGAACACAAAGAAGTTTCTCAGAAAGCTTCTTTCTCTTTGTTATCGGAGGATATTTCCTTTGGCCCTATTGTCTTCAAAGGGATCTGAAATATCTGTTCTCAGATTCCACAGAAAGAAGACTAGCAAAGAGATCCATGAAATAGAGATGTAACCCTGTGAGCGGAAGTCACACATCACAAAGCAGTTTCTCAGAAAGATTCTTTCCAGTTTTTCTCTGAGGAGCTTTCTTTTTCAACCATAGCTCTCTCTGGGTTTCCAAATATCACTTTGCAAATTCCACAAGTACTGTCTTAGCGAAAGGCTTCTTGAGGGGAAAGCTGTAATTCTGTGAGATGATTTCACAGAACACAAAGTTTCTCAGAAAGCTTCTTTTTCTTTGTTATCGGAGGATATTTCCTTTGGCCCTATAGTCTTCAAAGGGATCCGAAATATCGGTTCTCAGATTCCACAGAAAAAAGGCTAGGAAAGAGTTCCACGAAATACAGATGTAACTCTGTGAGCGGAAGTCACACATCAAAAAGCAGTTTCTCAGAAAGCTTCTTCCCAGTTTTTCACTGAGGATATTTCCTTTTTCAGCATAGCCCTCTATGGGCTTCAAAATATCACTTTCCTAATTCCAGAAGAACAGAGTTAGCGAGCGGCTTCTTGAGGGGAAAGCTGTAACTCTGTGAGATGATTTCACAGAACACTAAGCAGTTTCTCAGAAAGCTTCTTTCTCTTGTTTATCTTAGGATATTTCCTTTGATCCTATAGTGTTCAAAGGGATCCGAAATATCTGTTCTCAGATTCCACAGAGATAAGGCTGGCAAAGGGATCCACGAAATACAGATGTAACTCTGTGAGTGGAAGTCACATATCACAAAGCAGTTTCCCAGAAAGCTTCTTTCTAGTTTTTCTCTGAGGATATTGCCTTTTTCAACATGGCCCTGTATGGGCTTCCAAATATCACTTTGCGAATTCCACAAGAACAGGCTGAGCGAGCGGCTTCTTCTGGGGAAAGCTGTAATTCTGCGAGATGAATTCACAGAACACTAAGCAGTTTCTCAGAAAGTTTCTTTCCAGATTTCATCTGAGGATATTTCCTTTTTCACCACAGCCCTCTATGGGCTTCCAAATACCGCTTTGCAAATTCCACAAGAACTGTCTTAGTGAAAGGCTTCTTGAGGGGAAAGCTGTAACTCTGTGAGATGATTTCACATATCACAAAGAAGTTTCTCAGAAAGCTTCTTCCTCTTTCTTATCGGAGGATATTTCCTTTGTCCCTATAGTCTTCAAAGGGATCCGAAATATCTGTTCTCAGATTCTACAGACATAAGGCTAACAAAGAGATCCTGGAAATACAGATGTAACCCTGTGAGCGGAAGTCACACATGACAAAGCAGTTTCTCAGAAAGTTTCTTTCCAGTTTTTCTCTGAGGATATTTCCTTTTTCACCATTGCCCTCCATGGGCTTCCAAATATCGCTTTGCAAATTCCACAAGAATAGTCTTAGCGAAAGGCTTCCTCAGGGCAGTGCTGTAACTCTGTGAGATGATTTCGCAGAACACGAAGAAGTTGCTCAGAATGCGTCTTTCTCTTTGTAAACGGAGGATATTTCCTTTGGCCCTGTAGTCTTCAAAGGGATCCGAAATATCTGTTCTCAGATTCCAGAGAAATAAGGCTAGCAAAGACATCCACGAAATACAGATGTAACTCAGTGAGTTGAAGTCACACTTCACAAAGCCGTTTCTGAGAAAGCTTCTTTCCAGTTTTTCTCTGAGCATATTGCCTTTTTCACCATAGCGCTCTAGGGGTTCCAAATATGACTTTGGGAATTCCTCAACAACAGGCTAGGCGAGCGGCTTCTTCAGTGGAAAGCTGTAAGTCTCTGAGATGAATTCACAGTACACTCAGCAGTTTCTCAGAAAGCTTCTTTCCAGATTTCATCGGAGGATATTTCCTTTTTCACCATAGCCCTCTATGCGCTTCCAAATATCACTTTGCAAATTCCAAAAGAACTGTCTTAGCAAAAGGCTTCTTGAGGGGAAAGCTGTAATTCTGCGTGATGATTTCACAGAACACAAAGAAGTCTCCCAGAAAGCTTCTTTCTCTTTGTTATCGGAGGATATTTCCTTTGGCCCTATAGTACTTCAAAGGGATCCGAAATATCAGTTCTCAGATTCCACAGAAATAAGGCTAGCAAAGAGATCCACGAAATGCAGATATAACTCTGTGATCAGAAGTCACACATCACAAAGCAGTTTCTCAGAAAGATTCTTTCCAGTTTTTCTCTGAGGATATTGCCTTTTTTACCATAGCCCTCTATGGGCTTCCAAATAACACTTTGCGAATTCCACAAGAACAGGCTGATCGAGTGGCTTCTTGAGGAGAAAGCTGTAACTCTTTGAGATGAATTCAGAGAACACTAAGCAGATTCTCAAAAAGCTTCTTTTCAGATTTCATGGGAGGATATTTCCTTTTTCACCATAGCCCTCTATGGGCTTCCAAATATCACTTTGCAAATTCCACATGAACTGTCTTAGCGAAAGGCTTCTTGAGGGGAAATCTGTAACTCTGTGAGATGATTTCACAGAACACAGAAAGATTCTCAGAAAGCTTCTTTCTCTTTGTTATCGGAGGATATTTCCTTTGGCCCTATAGACTTCAAAGGGATCTGAAATATCTGTTCTCAGATTCCTCAGAAATAAGGCTAGCAAAGAGATTCACGAAATACAGATGTAACCCTGTGAGCGGAAGTCACACATCACAAAGCACTTTCTCAGAAAGCTTCTTTCTTGTTTTTCTCTGAGGATATTGCCTTTTTCACCATAGCCCTCTATGGGCTTCCAAATATCACTTTGCGAATTCCACAAGAACAGGCTTAGCGAGCGGCTTCTTGAGCGGAAAACTGTAACTCGGTGAGATGAATTCACAGAACACTAAGTAGTTTCTATGAAAGCTTCTTTACAGATTATGTCTGAGGATATTTCCTTTTTCACTGTAGTCGTCCATGGGCTTCCAAATATCATTTGCAATTTCCAAAAGAACTGTCATGGCGAAAGGATTCTTGAGGGGGAAGCTGTAACTCTGTGAGATTATTTCACAGAACACAAGGAAGTTTCTCCAAAAGCTTCTTCCTCTTTGTTATCGGAGGATATTTCCTTTGGGCCTATAGTCTTCAAAGGGATTCGAAGTATCTGTTCTCAGATTCCACAGAAATAAGGCTAGCAAAGAGAACCAGGAAACACAGATGTAACTCTGTGAGTGGAAGTCACACATCACAATGCAGTTTCTCAGAAAGCTTCTTTCCAGTTTTTCTCTGAGGATATTTCCTTTTTCAACATAGCCCTCTATGGGCTTACAAATATCACTTTGCGAATTACACAAGAACAGGCTTAGCGAACGCCTTCTTGAGGGGAAAGCTGTAAGTCTGTGAGATGAATTCACAGAACACTAAGCAGTTTCTCAGAAAGCTTCTTTCCAGATTTCATCTGAGGATATTTCCTTTTCACCATAGCCCTTTATGGGCTTCCAAATATCACTTTGCGAATTCCACAAGAACAGGCTGAGCGACCGGCTTCTTCAGGTGAAAGCTGTAAATCTGTGAGATGAATTCACAGAACACTAAGAGTTTCTAAGAAAGCTTCTTTCCAGATTTCATCGGAGGATATTTCCTTTTTCTCCATAGCCCTCTATGGGCTTCCGAATATCACTTTGTAAATTCTACAAGAACTGTCTTAGCGAAAGGCTTCTTCAGGGGAATGCTGTATCTCTGTGAGATGATTTCACAGAACACAAAGAAGTTTCTCAGAAAGCTTCTTTCTCTTTGTTGTCAGAGAATATTTCCTTTGGCCCTATAGTCTTCAAAGGGATCCGAAATATCTGTTCTCAGATTCCACTGAAATAAGCCTAGAAAAGGGATCCACGAAATACAGATGTAACTCTGTGAGTGGCAGTCACACATCACAAAGCAGTTTCTCAGAAATCTTCTTTCCAGTTTTTCTCTGAGGATATTTCCTTTTTAAAAATAGCCCTCTATGGGCTTCCAAATATCACTTTGCGAATTCCATAAGAACAGGCTTAGCGAGCGGCTTCTTGAGGGGAAAGCTGTAACTCTGTGAGATATATTCACAGAACACTCAGAAGTTTCTCAGAAAGCTTCTTTCCAGATTTCATCTGAGGATGCTTCTTTTTTCACCATAGCCCTCTATAGGCTTCCAAATATCACTTTGTAAATTCCACAAGAACTGTCTTAGCGAAAGGCTTCTTCAGGGGAAAGCTGTAACTCTGTGAGATGATTTCACAGTACACAAAGAAGTTTCTCAGAAAGCTTCTTTCTCTTGTTTATCGTAGGATATTTCCTTTGATCCTATAGTGTTCAAAGGGATCCGAAATATCTGTTCTCAGATTCCTCAGAAATAAGGTTGGCAAAGGGATCCACGAAATACAGATGTAACTCTGTGAGTGGAAGTCACATATCACAAAGCAGTTTCCCAGAAAGCTTCCTTCTAGTTTTTCTCTGAGGATATTGCCTTTTTCAACATGGCCCTGTATGGGCTTCCAAATATCACTTTGCGAATTCCACAAGAACAGGCTGAGCGAGCGGCTTCTTCTGGGGAAAGCTGTAATTCTGCGAGATGAATTCACAGAAGTCTAAGCAGTTTCTCGGAAAGCTTCTTTCCAGATTTCATCTGAGGATATTTCCTTTTTCACCGTAGCCCTCTATGGGCTTCCAAATATCGNTGGGGAAGCTGTTTCTTCTGGCAAAAATGGCTGGTGAGAGTTTACAAGCTCAGTGTCCCCAGCTTCATCAAGGTCCTACTGCACATCCCCATTCCAAGTTGCCGGGTCCCATTCTTTTTCAATCAATGCTCTCGCTTTAACAGTAGACACCTGGTGAGTCTGTGCGTGCACCTTTTGTTGCAGGTCAGCAAATCACGTGATAAAAGCTTGTGTCTGATTGTCCACAATTTCAGCTCTTTCTCTACAGAAATTAAAGCTCTCTTTCAGGACAATCTTAGAAGATTTGAGGCTCAGTATCTGCTTCTGAAGCTGAGAGTTAGAATCCCTGAGTTCATAATTTTCTTTCATCACTTTGTCCAGTGAACTTAGGAGCAAAACCAACAAAAGAACTCCATCCTTAATATTCTGTTTTCTAGATCCACTCCTGGTACCAAAATCTGTATTAGTCAGTGTTCTCTAGAGGGATAGAACTAATAGAATAGGTGTATATATAAAGGGGAGTTTATTAAGACCAGGAGACTAAATGAGTCTAGTCTTTCCACATTTTTTCTGCCTCCTTCTGTTCTGGCTATGCTGGCAGCTGGGTCTCCCTTTCCTAGTCCACCAACTCAAATGTTAATCTCCTTTGTCAATCCCCTCACAGACACACCCAGGAACAATACTTTGCATTCTTCAATTAAGTTGACACTCAATATTAACCATAACAGACAGCAAATGCTGTTCTATCTCTGGAAAGTCGTACCATATATAAATAGATAGATAGATAGATAGATAGATACACACACGCCATATATATATATATACACACCATATATATATACCATATATATATATAATATTACCAATGCCAAGAATAGCTTTTTATTAAACTTTTTTTTTTTTTTTTTTTTGAGACGGAGTCTCGCTCTGTCGCCCAGGCTGGAGTGCAGTGGCCGGATCTCAGCTCACTGCAAGCTCCGCCTTCCGGGTTCACGCCATTCTCCTGCCTCAGCCTCCCGAGTAGCTGGGACTACAGGCGCCCGCCACCACACCCGGCTAGTTTTTTGTATTTTTTTAGTAGAGACGGGGTTTCACCGTGTTAGCCAGGATGGTCTCGATCTCCCGACCTCGTGATCCGCCCATCTCGGCCTCCCAAAGTGCTGGGATTACAGGCTTGAGCCACCGCGCCCGGCCCTTTTTATTAAACTCTTACTATGATCTGGACATTCTACTAAGTACTTTTTATGTGCACTTTTTATATCATACCATCACCACAAACTTTTGAGGGAGGATTTCTCATTATCTTCATTTTATGGATGAAGGGATGTTAAGTAACTTGCCCGAGATCACAACTAATTGGGTCAGGATCAGGGTTCAAATTGACTCTATTATCACAATCATATATATGTAACTATCTAGGTTTCTGCTTTCGTGCCCATTTTCTTTTCAAGATCGCATTGAAAACCAGCTTACATGGTTTTAGCCTTCCACACGTGTTCAGTAGATTACCAAGAACTGCAGGAGCTGTGTTTGTCCACTGAGACATCACTCAGACTCTTGTAGGCATTGAACTAGATTGGTAAATGTAGTAAATTGGTAAAAACTTTTTGCTGCTCCCTTCCATTATTCTTTCAACCTTTTTTTCCAAACATCACCTGCAAAGTGCTTCTCTATTCTCTCTTTGACAGTATAAGTACCAATACCAAGAGCCAGCTGTAAGTTTCTATTATCCTTGGCCTCTTCAGTTCTATTCCTATTTACGACTCACATTCTTCGTTAAGTTTTTTTCCTCTGAGATACTATATACATATTTTTTTCCTGTGGTAAATGAAGTCCTTTTGTTCAGTCCTATCTTCACATACACAAACATACATACACACTTCTAATATGTATATGTAATTTCTGTATACAATGTTTTTCCAAGATGCTTTACTGAATTTTTTAAATAGTTTACAGTACTTTCTAGTTTATATTCTTAGATGTTTGCAATAGATGTTATTCATACTAAATAACAGTAGTTTCAGCCATTTGTTTCAACTATTTTTCTTATATAACTATTTTGGTTAATATATCCCAAATAGTAATACATAATAGTCTACATGTTTATCTTGATTTTGACTTTAATAAGATGGTCCCACTTTTTATCATTTAACTTGATAAAGACTTGTAGACTGAGACAGATGTCCTATCATGTTACAGAAAGTATAATTATATATATTTTACCAATAATGTTTAAGTCACTAATAATGTTGGATTGTATTAAACGCCCTATCCTATCAACGCTGTAAATGTGAATAGCCATTAGCATGTAATGTTTTCCTTAAATTTATTTATTATATATATTAGAATATTTCAATATTAAAAATCTTTGTAGAGTTGAAGGATCATCCCAAATGTTCCTGATGTATTTTATGTTACACGATGGATGATTTGCTCTACTGTTTTCTTTTTCTCCAATGGTGATTTAGATAACATGAATCATCTCTACGTCTGGGTATTTGGAAACTAAAGAAGTTTATTGAGCTATTTTATTAGTCCAGTTTCTTTATATTAAGATATCATTTTTGAATCATCTGAGATCAAATTTGTAAAGGAAATTGAAAGCTCTAACAATGGAATATTATAAGGCAGAGAGTCTTATAACCAACTTGACTAGCTATTTTGGCTAAATGAAAAATAATTGTCCCATTGATGGATTCAAATGAAGTAGTATATTCTAGTTATCAAATAATTGGGAACTAAATTTTATGTGCTACTATTTTATTTTATAACCTTTTAAACATATTTTCAATGAGAATTATTTTAGTACCTTTTTTGTTTATTGTATTCAATATTGATACCACATAAGAATTACTTCTTATCAGGAATTTGGAAGCTTTATCTATCAGTGTCCTCAAACAATTTTAATACCATTCCAGTTAGCTATTATTTGAAAGGCTTGATAAATTATCCAATGGACTCATCTGGCAGAATTTCTCTGTTCTTTATGGGAAAAGAGAAAATTATGTGCAATCTCTTGCTTTCTAAGATAATTGACCTATTTATACATATCTATCTACTTTGGAATAAAGTTTACTGAATTGTGATTTCCAAAACTTGTTTAAAGCTTTTTATCTCCGTTTTTTTCTCTCATTCCTAGTTTATTATTTCAGGATCCTTATCAGTTGCAGCAGGAATTAGAACAACAAAAGGTCTGGTGAGTAATATTTTGTGGGGGGTATCAAAAGGAAAGGATTAATCAATAATGGATTCTGCCAGGGTATAAAACAGGTTTTGTTTGTTTGCTTTTAAAAAATCAGGAGCGATTGTGCATTTTACTTAGCAGGATCTGTCTTTCAAAAATTGCAATAAGGCTAGTGATAGAATTACTGACATAATGGATATTTTGTCAAGGTAGTTGATGAGGGGAACTTTATAAAAATATAGAGAATTATTTAGAACAAATATGAAGTGGAATCACTCAAAAAAAACTCCGCAGCTTGGGATTCAGCCCATGACAGTCACACCAAGTATTGGTGTGGCATATTGTTTATTGACCAATTGGTTAAAATGTAGATTCTGGCGAGGCACGGTGGCTCATGCCTGTAATCCTAGTACTTTGGGAGGCTGAAGCGAGCGAATCATTTGAAGTCAGAAGTTTGAAACCAGCCTGGCTAACATGGTGAAACCCCTTCTCTACTACAAATACAAAAAAAATTAGCCAGTCGTAGTGGCGGATGCCTGTAATCCCAGCTACTCAGGAGGCTGAGGCAGGAGAATCGCTTGAATCCTGGAGATGGAGGTTGCAGTGAGCTGAGATCGTGCCACTGCACTTCAGCCTGGTGACAGAGCAAAACTCCGTCTCAAAAAGAAAAAGAAAAAGTAGATTTCAACTGTATCCAAACAGGATTTTGAGTTTTCAGTATAAGAAATTCACTGGCCGGGCGCGGTGGCTCAAGCCTGTAATCCCAGCACTTTGGGAGGCCGAGACGGGCGGATCACGAGGTCAGGAGATCGAGACCATCCTGGCTAACACGGTGAAACCCCATCTCTACTAAAAATTACAAAAAACTAGCCGGGCGAGGTGGCGGGTGCCTGTAGTCCCAGCGACTCGGGAGGCTGAGCCAGGAGAATGGCATGAACCCGGGAGGCGGAGCTTGCAGTGAGCTGAGATCCGGCCACTGCACTCCAGCCTGGGTGACAGAGCAAGACTCCGTCTCAAAAAAAAAAAAAGAAATTCACAATAAAGTTATTACATAAGAAGCAGCAAATTTAAAATGTAACTCTCATGTCAATATGCCTTTCATAAAGCCAACAAAATGGAAAAGCCAAGATCTCAACAAGAGTTTTTCTAGCTAAACACCATATTTGAGTTTTCTTTGCTCAAAAGATAAATATCAAACTGTGGAGCATGATCAGCATGGGTTTTCCAAATCTGGCCTAACCCAACTTCCTAGTGTCTGCAGGGACCTGCAGCCACACTACACTCTTCACACTGTCCTGTGTAACTTTAATTCTCATAAAAAGCCTCCTTACCTTTACCCATGAGAAGAGAAGGTACGAAAGGGAATGCACAACTAAGAAAAATAATGTAAAAGGTAGAAAGGCACGAGAGGCAAGCAGTGTTTAGAACAATGATAAGAGATCAGGCACCGGAAGCAAGGAATGGCAGGGAAGGACACAGATAGGACTGTCCAGCTAATGTGTAAAAAATCATTGAAACCCTGCTAAATGATTTGGAGATTATCTCATCTGCTCACAGGAATTATCTGAAGAATTTAAGCTGGGGAGTCGTGGGATCATATTTGTGTTTTGGCAAGAGATTAGAATTGAAACCACTATAAGGAGACAAGTTAGAAGACTATTGAAATAATCAAGATAAAGATAGACTGCAGTGTAAAGTAATTAATAGAGATATATCTGAGGATGATGTTGGATTGCTTAATTAATTTTCATTTCTTTCTAGGTCGGAGGTAGTCTAGGAATGAATATCACCAGCTCAGTCTTTGCTATAACAGGGATCTTAATCAATGCAATAAGCTTGACGTTTTATTCATTCAGTTACCATTACTGTAACCGGAACCAGTTGTCAAATAATTGTTACATGACTGTGTCCATTTTAATGGTAAGTGCTTTCTCTTTTCGTGAGGTATTATCACAGAAGCAAGTTTGGGGGAGTGCTGGCTCTGGGAACAACAATAATTAACATTCCCTAATTGCTGAATGACTTTGGAAGTTGGAAGTGATTGAGAAGTAGAATAATCTTTCAATTTGGATTCAGGTACATATCTCATCTCTGTCTTTATTTTTCCTCTATATGTGATGAGCCAAAATGGGAAGAAAGCTTATAGTTATAGAACACCTACTCCTTATTAGTTATTGTGCTGGGTATTTTGCATAAATTTATCTGTTTAATTTTAAAACATTGATGCAGTGTCTACTGTTATCTCCTCCAGATCCCTCTAGAAATGGGGTCGAGATGTCAGTCCCTATTCTCTAATAATAAAGTAAAATTGTCTTGAACAGTGTTTTCTAAGTGGTGAGTAACTCAGTATCCTTTCCAACATCTTTGGATGTTCTTCCAATGTTAATCACTTTTATCCTCAACATGTGGCACCTGAAAAATTCTCAATCTCCATTCTGAATTTTACTACCTTTTTTGTACCAGTTGTCCTTATTTCAATGCAATCTTAACTGCTTTATTCTGAAAATTGCCACTTCCACAGTATTTTGTAAGTAATAAAACTTCTTGATGTTTCGGGCCATTGGGTAAATGTGGGGAGGAAGAGTTATTGCAGCACATCACAGCAAACTAAAATGCACAATTTAATCTTTATTATTATTATTATTATTGTTAGAGATGGAGTTTCACTCTTGTCGCCCAGGCTGGAGTGCAGTGGTACGATCTCTGCTCACTGCAACCTCCACCTCCCAGGTTCAAGTGATTCTCCTGCCTCAGCCTCCCAAGTAACTGGAATTACAGGCATGTGCCACCACGCCTGGCTAATGTTTGAATTTTTAGTGGAGACAGGGTTTCCCCATATTGGCCAGGCTGGTCTCAAACTCCCGACCTCAGGTGATCCACCCACCTCGGTCTCCCAAAGTGCTGGGATTACAGATGTGAACCACCACGCCTGGCCAGATCTTTATTATTAAAAAGCCTATTGGTCATTTTCAACACCACTACATTTTCGGTTACTGTTCCTCTCTATGAACTTTCAGCCATTTGCCTTACTGCTTAGTTCTTTCCTCATTGTGCCCTTCCCTCATGTGTATGTGAAAACTCAACACTCTTCCTAACTTACTAGACAGAATCAATTGCATTCTGTTTACTGCATTTCTAGCTAATCCCACATAGTCTTGAGGGCTACGTAGTCACACGAAAATAACCGCTTGAGGTGTCTTTGCTAAAGTAATTTACTTCCCTTGAGATATCTAATGCTTTTTATAGTAAGTAATTTTATTTCTTGCCACTCACTCAAAATAAGAAAAGAAAGCTTCTTTTGAGAATTTGACACATTTTCCCAATGTCACTCAGTTGGAAATTGGCAAAAGCAAGATTTGATTGTAGAACTTCTTGTCTCTAATTCCCCTCTGATTTGCTGTTGTTATCCAGAAGAAGAACCTTACTTTTAATTTATGAGGCTCTCTTCATTCATAGACTTTAATGGACAATGATAGAGACAAAATCTGGAATTGGCCAGCTTCATAGGGCTGATTTCGTGGGCATGGGACCTGTGCAGTTACTCAGGACTTCAGAGATAGAAGAGCCCTGTGCTTGATCTAATGCTCTGCTGTTGCTATCTTGAAATTATTTTTAAAAATTTTTAGAAAGAGACTACGTAAATTACTTAGCTGGTTCTGCATTCATTTCAATCACCTTTCCCAGAGGCCATGATGAATTCCTGTTAACTGTGTGAACATTTTTATGCCTGTTCTTGTAGCAGAGGACCTCCATAAGAGCTTTCTGGGATTTGAAGCAATGGGTCTCTTCTTGCCTGGGCACCTGCACATTCAGTCCACGGGTCTATGGGTCCATAGTGTATGCCCCATTGCAGGGTTGGTGCCCCGGTAGACATAAGAAAGAGAATAGTTCCCTACCACAAAGGAACTTCAGTTCTCCTGGAAGAAAAAGATAGAAATGCTAGAAACCTTATAACTATTAAAGAGGCTAGAAAAAGTTGAGCTCTAGAAAAAAGCAGAGTCTACCACCTGGAATCATTAGGCAGAACCATATGGAACTGCCAGTGATCAACTATCCTTAACCTAGAAAGACAGCAGTTTCGTATGGCTCAAGCTAAGATATAGATGTAATTGTAACAAGAGAATCTATAAATTACGTAGCTGGTTCTGTATTCATTTCAATCACCTTTCCCAGAGGCCAGGATGAATTCCTATTAATTGTGTGAACATTATTATGCCTGTTTTTTTATAGCAGAGGACCTCCATAAGGGCTTCCTGGGATTTGAAGCAACGGGTCTATTCTTGCCTGGGCACCTGCACAATCAGTCCGCAGGTCTATATACATGCTACGTTTTTTGGAAGCCCAGTCCTGTACCTGTTTTTGTAAATAAAGTTTAATTGAAATGTAACAAATCCTGTTTATTTACATATTGTATATTGCTGCTTTTGTGTTATAACATCAGGTTTGAATATGTGTGCCAGAGACCTTACAGTCTGCAAAACCTAAAATGCACATTATCTGGCCTTTACGGAAAGCTTGCCATCTTCTAGTCTACCCTTCTAGATGGTAAAATCCTTGAAGACAGGGGAATTGTCTGTTTTGTTTGCTGCTCTATATTCTGTGCCTACAACAATATTGGAAACACAGAGGCCACCACAGCTGTTGAAGGCACAAGAAAATAAAAAATCAATGAATGCAGATATTCTCAAGGTCTCGTTAAGTCTGCATCACCCATATCCTGAGCTCTTGGTCTACTGGCTCTTCCGCAACAGAAGGACTATCCCTAACCGTGGAGAGGAAAAGAGAGAATATTTAAACCAGATAATCCCTGCATCAATGCAGGGTAAAATTATTAGAAATGAGTGTACTGCCTGATGTTCTCCAAATTTTGACCATGTTTCTTGGCTGAAGACTAGACCTAAAGCCAGTGCTCTGGGGAGATGGATTAAAGACTGACCTACTTGATGTTCATTGTTGTATTAGCTTCTTATTGTTACTGTAACAAATGACTACAAATCATTAGGCAGAACCACATGAAGTCATTTAGTGTCTCAAAACAATACAGTTTTGTTATCTTATGTTTCTGGAGGTCAGAAGTTCAAAGTGGGTCTCACTAGGCTAAAATCAAAGTGTTGGCAAGGGCGTACTCCTTTCTGAAGGCTTAAGCGACAATAAGTTTTATTGCCTTTTCTAGCTTCTGTAGGCTGCCTATGTTGCTTGGTTTGTCATCCCATCCTCTACCTTCAAATCAAGCAATGCAGCATCTTCCAAACTCTCTTGAACTCTATTCTGCCTCTTGCTTCCACTTCTAAGGATTCTGTCATTACTTTGAACCCACCTGAATAATCCAGAAAAATTCTCTCATTCCAGCTAATAAGCAACCTTAATTTCATCTGCAAATTTAATCCTTTTTGCTGTGCAAAAAGAACAGTGGTCCCCCAGGGAGGTCTGCATTCTAATTCCCAGAAGCGAAGGATTAGGGGGACAAGGATGCAGACCTCCCTGGGGGACCATCACTCTGCTTACAATCACTAACATATAGAATCATAATATTCTGTCAATGATACGAGTTTCTAGTACTCAGTAGGATAAGATGACAATTATCTTTATACTACCTTCCTAACTTTTTAAAACACTTTCATCTTCCATGTCCACAATAGCACTGGGAGGTACTGAACCAGGGAATAAATGTCCGTGATTATTTTATCAGTGAAAAAAGTGAGAAGTTACTTCAGCAGATCAAGAGTTGGTCAAGGGAATGGCTGCCACTGGGAGGCAGGTCTCCTGACTCCCAACCAGTGCTTTTTCTCTGATGACATTGTGGTTCCTGGTAAATGTTTCCTCTTGTCATCTCCATTTCTCACATTCTTTTGTTATGAATTTTCTCCTAGGGTATGGATGGCATGGTGCTCCTCTTAAGTGTGCTGGAATTCTGCATTGCTGTGTCCCTCTCTGCCTTTGGATGTAAAGTGCTTTGTTGTAGCCCCGGTGAGGTGAGTATTGGCCTTCATTTGAAGGTATCTGTATTACTTTCATATTGTTGTATAACCAGTTAAACAAACTTACAGTCTTAACACAGTACACATTCATTATAGTTCAGTTTCCATGGGTCAAGAGTCTGGGCCCCGCTGATGTGGGTCCTTGGCTCAGAATCTGATGAGTCTGTCATCAGGGAGTTGGCTGGGGCTGTGGCCTTGTCTAAAGCTTCTGATTCTCTTCTATGTGAATGTGGTGGAATTAATTTCCTTTAAATTGAGAACTCATGACAATGTGCTTTTTCTTTGAGACCAGCAGGAGAGTCAGAGTCTCTAGTGTTTTAATCCTCTCAAAAAGCATTCACATGAAGAGGTGAGGTCCATCCAAAATAATGAGTTTTTTTATAAACTGAAAGTCAACTAATCAGTACCTACACACGGGACTTGTATCCCATCTTATACACAGGTTTCATCCACACTTGAGGGGAGGGAATCACAAGGGGTCAGTGAGTATCACCTTAGAACTCTGCCTAGCACAATAGCCAAATAAAAGCTCTTTTTCCCCTTCCTTTCTCACTCAAAGGGCATAACCTTTGAATCCAGATAAGAAAATATTTCACAATGAAGAGGTACCCCAAAGTACTTGGTTTTATTCTATTATCCTATTACAACAACTTTTCCTAGAATACTGAAGGAATGTCATGATCTCAGACTTCTCTATCAGTCTGTGCACACCTGCCCACTCTCTTACCCTGAGACCTGCCGCAGATGCTCCCGGCAGTTAAGCCAAAAGAACGTCACACTGAGAGAGGAAAGTGAGGAATGGAAGGAGAGAAAAAATTAAGAAAGAGGCTCTGGGAATAACGGGGTGGGATATCCTCCAAGAACTGAGAGTTCCAGAATGAGGAAATGGATAGTAAAACCCCAACGGCCACTCATTAACTTCATTACCCAAAGTCTGAAATACAGACAAAACTGTCAGTCAAAGAATAAAGTAACTGTAGTTGGATGAGATTGTTTCTCTGGTGCCTTTCTCCATCATTTTGTGCCTCTCTGTCTTCCTTAGGGATTTCCAGGCCACACCACATCGCACTCCCCGACAGCCCTCCCTCATAGAAGAGAGATGGACTATAGCGCATTGACTCTAGTAGTGGGGCTTTGCATCATAAAACCCTAGAAGTCAGAGATTCTCAGCAATTACCAATGATTTTGTAATTTCATCAAGTGAAGTAACTTTCATGTCATAATATTTAAGTCTGTGTTCCCTTTGGCTCTTAGCATAGAAGCTGGGGAATGTTGTTTCTCTAATCTCCTGGTGTGAGTCCAGAAAAGCAGTGGCTTTGGGGCATATCTTGGCTAAATCTCTATCTCTTCCTGGTCCTCCACCATGCCCTACCAACCCAATGTTGCACTGAGTTTGTGGAAGAATAACCAGAACTTTTCTTAGTTTCATGATGATTCCTGCTATTCTGGGCCAGTGTGGTTTTTGCAATGCTTTATTCATAACCAGCAAATCATGATTTGGGTATGTTGATGTCATTAGCATGAGCAACCTGGTTTGGAAGAAGAGCCCCATATTTTTCATGACACCTTGGTTTACCCAACATATTGTGCACTGTCATCCACCTGTAAGACTGATTTACTTGCAAGACCAGGGCAGTGGTCATCACAGCTCGGGTCAAGAGCTACCACTGAATGTTGTGTCCTAATCAGGCCTGATCTAAAGAATGACTGAGAAGCCCTACATGATCTTGAGAATCAATCAGAGAAGAAAAGAGTAAACTCTGATGATGATGACTTTATGTGGGCAGGAAAGGGGCACTCTGAGGTTATTTGGGTAACTCACCTATGGCATTCTGATTGTTTCACAGGTTGTGCTAATTATACCATCAAATTCTCACATGGCAGAAGCAGCACCTCCCACACCACTTAAGACAGTTTGATGTCACCAAAAGATCAACAGAAGAATGCTCCAGAAATCTATGCTGACTGTAACACAAGAACCCCACAAGAGAAAGTACCAGAATCCAACTCCAATACTGATAGACATATTCATATCATTATTATATGTAATCCAGTTACGAACTCTGTGTGTGTGTGTGTGTGTATATATATATATATATATTCAAAATTATGTTCTCATTTTCCCCTGGTATTCAACAACTCATTTAACTGGCTCTTTATCGAGAGTACTAGAAGTTAAATTAATAAATAATGCATTTAATGAGGCAACAGTACTTGAAGCGCTTTTCATTCATCATCAGGACTTTATATAAAGGCATTGAACTAGCAAATAAGATTTGGAAGCAGAAAGGCAAAAAGGTATTGCTAAAACAAGACCTCCGTGCAAAACGCATAAGCTCCCCTGTATAACATTCCTCCCACTTACTTCACTTGTTTTCTGCCATATTTGGGGACCAAAGTGCTTTTTCCTTCATGAAGTGGAGATTCATGATCTTCTCCCCTTCCCCTTTTCCTTCTGCTTTCCTTCACCCATAGAAAGTACCTTGGAATAGCATAGTCAGTCCTTGCACATGCACAAGCTATCATTTGAGTAAAACTATACATGGAGTAAAAATCATATTAAGGATCAGATTCAACTTATATTTTCTATTTCTTCTTCTTCCTCTCCTTTCCCCCACCTTCTGCTGGGTAGAATTGTATCTTGATCAAATGTGTATCCTGTGCCATATGTGGAAATGTGCAACATATGGTATTTGTTAAATATTCATTAATTACATTTGCTTTTTTATTTCAGAGCAAAAATAAAATTAGAAGCAATACTTTCATGTGCTACCCCGTTTCTATTCAGATGCAGTATGGTGGAAAGACACTAAATGTTGATGTCGGCAATACTGTATGGTGGTAAATAATGTGGGCTTTCTAATCAGCAACCCTGGGTTTTCGTCTTGCTATCCCATCTTTGTTGTTTACTACCTAGGTAGCTATGAACATGCCACAAAATGTCTCTGTGCTTCACGTTTCTCTTCAGCAAAATAGTAATAATAGTGTCTGGCCCATAGACCTAGGATAATTTCTTGGTATAATAAAGATAGAGCAATTAGTACTCTGGTACGTATGGAACCTCAAAAGCTTTAATTAATACATATACCTATATATGTACGTATGTACATATTATTTACATTTGTCATTTCATCATTTTATTCAGCATATATTTGCAAGTATCTATAATGAGGCAGACATTGTTTTAAGCATATAAGAAAATAGTGGTGAATAAGAGAGATAATATCCTTCCTCTTGTAGGTTAAACTTTTATGGGACGGGGCGCAGATTAACATACAACAATGAATCAAAACTTTGTATATGCTGTTAGAAGCTAACTGGAAGAATGAATGTGCTGGAGAGTGGCTGTTGGTAGTGGTGGTGAGAGAGATGAATCATTAGAGAGTAACCAGGAAAGTTCTTTTTGAGGAAGTGATATTTTTGTTATGATAAGATAAAAAGTATTGAATTTGCGGCCGGGCACGGTAGCTCAAGCCTGTAATCCCAGCACTTTGGGAGGCCAAGGCGGGTGGATCACGAGGTCAGGAGATCGAGACCATCCCTGGCTAACATGGTGAAACCCCGTCTCTACTAAAAATACGAAAAACTAGCCGGGCGTGGTGGCGGGCGCCTGTAGTCCCAGCTACTCGGAGGCTGAGGCAGGAGAATGGCGTGAACCCAGGAGGCGGAGCTTGCAGTGAGCCGAGATCGCGCCACTGCACCCCAGCCTGGGCGACACAGCGAGACTCCGTCTCAAAAAAAAAAAAAAAAAAAAATATATTGAATTTGCATAGGCATTCATATTTTCCAACTCAGTATATAGTATTTCTAGATTTCTCATTCTGCCCTACACTCACATATCTACCGTATCCACCTTTCTCCATGCACGCTTTTCATGGGAATGTGGGGCCCTCCTATCAATGCTAACCTGTCTACTTTCTCCAGCACCAGAGATAGACAATATCTGGAAAAAGTCAGTTACGACATTCTATCTTCTTGGTTGAGGATTGAAAGGTAATCTAGCAAGAGCCACCAAATAGAACCTTAATACTATGGTTCTATGTCAATACAGATGTTCTATGTCTCTTATGGGACATCAGTGAGAATACATGTAGCCTGCTTTATTAGTGGCATATGTGTGTGTCTATAAAGGAAGTAGCTTTAAAAGAAAGTCAAATAAGCAGAAATAGCAATAAATGGAAATGAAATGAATGCTTGATTTCGTGGTTGAGCATCTATCTGTCACAGGGTTCATATAGTAGCACGATGGCTGCTGACTGCAGCAAACTTAACTCTTCACAGCTTAAAGCCCAACAGGAAAGAGGAAAGAGAGGGAGATCATTTCTTTGAAAGTGAAGTGAAAATGATGAGATTAATTTTGACTGGAAATGTGTCAGTCATTCACACAATTGGTTTTTCCTAGGTCACAAGGCTACCACAGAACTTCACTTTAGCTGAGTTGATGTAATTTGCTCGCAGACAAGAGCAGAACTGAGAAGCGCCAAGTGAACAATCAGACCCTAACAAAATCCTTTGCGTTGCCAAGTCAAAGTTGACCTCAGGCTGGGTCAATCCCTGGTGTTTTAAATATATAAAGGCAAGGGAAGAGAATAAACTGCTATAACTGGGCAAAACCCTTCAATGGCTTCCTCTCTAATTCATAATAAAAGCCAGAACTCATACTAAATCCTAGAAGTCCTTACATCACCTGATTCTTTGTTCTCTCTTGGATTTTGTAAACTATCCTAACTATTATCCTGATATATTGCTTTGAGATTATTTTAAGTGGCCTGAGAATGTCTTCTCTTGGTTTCAAATAGTGCATACATAAACTTTTTAAGGTTAACACTTATATCAGCAATCTAAGATTAATGCATTTTTAGTTGTAAAAAGCTAATGCAAATATTTTAAGCAATTCATGCAAGATATTATGATTTCAGCTTGTAGAGAAGGCTGCCTCATGTATTTCATATCATGCAATTTTAAATTTCTTCTTTATTTGGTTATTCTAGGTTCTATCTATAAGTGATTAGGATGTAAAGCAGTAGGAAAATGTCCGTGAACACGTTGCCTTCTTTTGCTACATTTACAATAAAAACAGTTATTCTTTTTATTTATTTATTTAATTCTTGAGACAGGGTCTGGCTCTGTCACCCAGGCTGGAAAGTAGGGGTATGATCTTGGCTCAATGCAACCTCCACTTCCTTGGCTTAAGCCATCTTCCCACCTCAGCCTCCTAAGTAGCCACGCCTACAGGCATACACCATCATACCTGGCTTATTTTCATATTGTTTGTAGAGACAAGGTTTCGCCATGTTGCTCAGGATGGTCTCGAACTCCTGAGCTCAGGTAATCCACCCACTTTGGCCTCCCAAGTGCTGGGAGTACAGGTTTGAGCCACGGCACCTGGCCAAAATAATTATTCTTTATATACATGATTAAATTCCCCACAACTTACTAGCTGTGGGTAGCTTATTATTGTGTTGCCTCAGTTTCTTCATCTATAAAAATTACAATAGTACCTACCTTATAGGCTCTTACAAAGACTACAGGTATTATTAATACTTGTAATCACAGAATGAAGATTGACACTGGTAGGCGATATAAAAAGAGTGCTGAGTGATACTGATAGGTGATATATAAAGAATTATTAACCAATATACAAGCAAATAACAAAGCAAAAATAAAATAATAAAAGAAGCTAAAGATTAAGACAAGTTTTCATTTGAACACATAAGCAGTTATTGTACTTTTAAATGTGCAGGAGAAGAAAAAGATAAGCGTGTCCACAGAATTCTGATTTTTACATAGCTGTACTAAGTATAAGAGTAATGTCCACATGGGACACAAAGAAGCTGCACTACCCTGAAAATTGATAATTTTCATTAACTTTAGTGAAGTTTTAGAAGTGGGAATTGATAATACTACTGTTTCAAATCTAATATCAGAACAATCTAAGATTCTCTAAAAATGGAGTCATCTTCCCTCAAACCTGTTTTCCTGTCATTGTGAGTTAGGTAAAATAGATTCCAACCGTAAGACACAGTTTTCCACTGTCAATAGTAATATGCAACCGGGATGAAGTAATGGATCTTTTCCTCTAAGAGAGGAGTAGTTAGCTTCTACAGGTGTCATATTGAGAATGACATGGCAGAACAGGCACCTGCAGTCAGGTGGGAAGGACAGTCCTCCTGCAAGTAATCAGCTGTGCACCCTTATGATATAAATCAATTTTGTATTTAGGAAAAACTCAATATGGGTCACTTAGTGGCTTTGATGTACATTTGGAACCTAGGACTGTTTTCGGTTTTGGTAATAGCTCTCAGTTGGCTGTCTGAGAGGATTTTTGGCACAGAAGAAACATAGTGGGGAACCAAAAAAAGACTATAATCTAAGCCAATGCAGTGTAACACAGGTGCATGCAATCAGATAATTTCAGAAAGCTACTGCCCAGATTGAATGGCAAGCTCCCATACATTCTATATACAAAAACATCAAAAAGTTATTTACAAATGTGTACTCTGTCATTAATCTTCATTGTAAATACATTCATAGCACCAAAGGATAGGTTTGTTTTGAAAATAAAGCAACAATTTGCCAACAGCACACACCATAAATCTCCTTCAAATCTTCAAGAGATAGGTCCTCACCTACACCAATTCCTTTCCTTTAGATCATCTCAACATGTATTAATAAGACATAGAGGCAATTTGATTCTTTGTCTGCTTAATGATTGCAAGTGGCTGCTCTGCTGAGTTGAAGTTAGGCCAAAAATTGCTTTTGTATTGACTGGTATGTGCATGTCTGGGTGCAAGGGCTCTGGCAATTAGTGATGCAGTTAATCATCGATTTTCCCTGTGAATAATAAGAATAAAAACAAGTTATAAGGTCTCAAGTATATAAGGTGACATTATTGATAAATTCTAACTATAAGTAGTCCAAGATATTCAGGTAGAGTCAATATACTTGGGACTAAAAATGATTTATTTTTTTAACAAGTATTGATCCAGTATTTTTTTTCTTAGACTTACTGAAGAAAAATGAAGAATTCACACTAAGTTAAATTTGTGTATCACATATTTCTGTCCCCTTTCTCCTCTAAAATCTAATTTCTCTTCACTCATCCTATATGTCAAATATTAGAAGAAAAGTAATGATAATTAAAGAATATTCAGATGTGATTTTTTTCAGTCAATGATAAGGAAATGGGTAATCAATAATGAGCAATTTGGAAGTGTACTATAATTAGCATTGCTGCAAAAACTGCTATCTATTGAGAAAACATGCATCCAACTATTAAAGGTAATTTATATTTATAAAATCAAATTAAACCCACTTGTAAATATAAGAGAAGCCTCAAAGGGCTTCAATCACTGTTATAACAGTTATAATAGGTATTTCTATATTTGAAGTTGTAACATAAAAATACTGAATACTATATGCAAAATCAGGAGCAAATCAACAGTTTTAACAGTCTAACAGTGATGTGTCATTCTTACATTACACAGTAAATTGGATCATAGAGCATGAAACAGGTGTTCACAGTGTTCACAGTGACCATTAAAAATCTGTAGTTTAACTTAGCTTAAATTAACTGTTTTTAAAATTTGCCATTTGCCACAACTCTTATTTTTCCTGATTCTGAGTCCTGATCCTATAAGCTTGTAATACTCTATGGAAAGGATTTCAAAAGAGATATGCTTTTATCTTTAATAAGAACATGAATTAAACCAGGAGAAAGGAAATAAAGAGATGAAGGCCACTGCCGTGGCTACTGAAATACCTGATGCATTTTATCTTAATACTTGATCAGAAATTTCCTGTTTCTTTAGTTTGTATCTTGTTATTAATTTTCATCATTAAAATGTGTAATAGCTTTATAGTAGTAAATATCTATATTATTTTTCTTCATCACCAAAATTGATTTGGCCATTCTAAGTCTTTATTTCATGTAAATGTTAGAATTAGTATGCCAACATATTCAGTCCTAAAAGACTTTCTGGAATTTTGATTAGGAGGGTATTGAATTTATAGGTCTATAAGGGAAGAATTGCCAGCTTAACAGTATTGAGTATTCTAATCCATTAACAGAACATACCTTTTCATTTATTTAGGCCTTCATTAATATGTCTCAGCAAGGTTTTTTTTTTTTCATTTTCTGTTAACCTGAAGAACTTCCTTTGACATTCATTGTATTGAATTTTTCTGGTACTAAATTTTCTCAGATCTTTTTGTCTGTTGTCTGAATACATCGTTATTTTACCTTAAGTTTTGATTAATATTTTCAAAGGATGTGTATCCCATGTTGACAGTTTTTGCCTTCAAGTACTCTAATGATGTCTTACGACTGTCTTCTGGCTTACATCATGTCTTATGAGAAGTCTGCATTATTTTTATCTTTGTGATAATGTGTCTTTTTCCCCCTCTGCTGTTAAAATGTTCTCTTTCTTACTCATGTTTAGCAACCTAATTAAGTTATGCTTTGGTGTAGTTTGATTTTTCTTCATACAACTTGTGGTGAGTCAGGCTGTTTGGATCTGTGGGTTTATACTTTTATCAAATTTGAAAATTCCAATGATTTATACAAATATGTTTTAAATTCATGCTCTCTTCCTCTTCTATCGTAATCTCTGTAATCTACAGATCTGCTTTTATTGATTAATTTTTCTCCTGGCTATTTGTTACTGTGATTTTTCTGCTTCTTGGCATGTATAGTAATTTTGGATTAGGTGCTGGATATTATGATTTTTGTTTGATTAAGGGCTCAAATTTTTCTTTTTTCACAAGATATTACACTTTATTTCTTGCAGGAAATTAAACTTAAAGACCAATTTGATTCTTTTGAGACTTTTAAAAAGGCATGGTAGGGAGGGTGTATTAGTCCCTTTTCACATTCCTATAAAGAACTACCCGACACTGGGTAGTTTGTTTAAAAAAAAAGAGGTTTAATTGACTCACAGTTTCACAGGCTCTACAAGAGGCATGGCTGGGAGGCCTCAGGAAACTTACAATCATGGCAGAAGGTGAAGGCGAAGCCAACATGTCTTATGTAGGGGAAGCAGGAGGAGAGAGTGAGGAGGGAAGTGCTACATACTTTCAAACAACCAGATCTTGTGAGAACTCACTGTTATGTGAACAGCAAAGGGAGAGTCCATCCCCATGATCCAATCACCTCTCACCAGGTCCCTCCCCCATCATTAGGGATTGCAATTCAACATGAGACTTGAGTGGGGACACAGAGCCAAACAATATCAGAAGGTTTATAGTTGTTATTAATTGGGGGTATGCTTTACTAATAATTGGCTTATTAACAGATTATTAAAGCATTAATAATAATTGACTTATTATTAATAACCTTTCTGGAGGTCTCTGTTCTATCCCCCAAGTGTTCATGGAAGTCCCTACATTCTAGCTGATTGGAACTTGAATGTCTCTCAGCATTGTGTGAGCCCTGGTCATCATACAGCTTACAACTACCTGGCTAGTCTTTAACTGTACTTTTAAAGTTTCAACCTACAAAGGTACAGCTTAGTATTGGACAACAAATTTAGGATACTTGCAGATTTCTGGAACTCTGTCTATGTAGAACTATCCCTTTTATGGTTCTCTTCTCACTAACTCCAGCTGTCTCAGTGCCGTCAAATTCTGGTTTTTGTCTTCTGAATTCAGCAACATCAGAATAAATCTCTCCCCCTGACCATGGTATGGAAAGTTTTTTCATGCAGAAAACCAGAGCAATTATTATATTCACTTTATTTTTTCATTTGTCAATGTTGAAAGTCCTGCACTAACTTTGTCCAATGTCTGGAAAGAGTTGTGCTTTTTTTTTTTTTCCAGTTTTCCTTATGATTTAAAAAATTTTATTGAGACAAGATCTAATTCTGTCATCCAGGTTCTAGTGCAGTGGTGCAATCATAGGTCATTGTAGCCTTGAAATCCTGGACTCAAGGGATCCTCCCACTTCAGCCTCCCAAAGTGCTGGGACCAGAGGCATGAGCCACTGTGCCCAACCCAGTTTTTTAACTGTACAGAGTGGAAGATTAAGTCTGGCTCTATCAAAATTGGAAGAGCTGAGCTTCAACTTTAAAAAGATTCTCATGAATATAAATATTAGCATTTTTATTTCTTTATATTCAAAGAATATATTTTCTTTCTTTATATTCAAAATTTAAGCATATCAACATATGTAACTTAATTAAATCAATACTTCTAATTTAAAATATCCAAGCAGAAAATTGAAGTATTGTCATTTTTATATGCTGTTATTTTTAGTCACCTTATTTAAGTTTCATAAAGTAGCTATTAAAAGACCCTATCACATTCCAGTTATTTTATATTTAAATTAATTTGTGATATTTTCCAATGTTTTATATAGTAGTATCCAGACAGTTTTAATATATGCTCAAAGGTCTTTTCTTCACACAACAAAAAAATACAAAAAATATAATAAGATAAAGTTGTACACTTTCCAGGGAAAATATTATTAATTAAAATATGTCCCTTGGTTTAAATTTTGAGTTTACTGTATGAAAAACACAGAAAAGATGTATAAAGCAACATCCTTTTGATTGCCTGGTGGATAGAAAAACAAAAAACAACTAAATTTGAGATACAGTTTGAACAAAGCTGACCGTGCTTTTGCCTTCCTGTTTGAATCTCTTCAAGATCAGCGATTTATTTTTTTACTGACTAAGGTTTCTTGGGATTGCTAATGCTCATGTGATTCCCAGGAACTTAATTACTTGTGAATAACTCTGTGAGGCTGATAATACTAGATTAAGAAAACAATTCATCTTCAATAAGTACACTCTTTCTAGCAGAAGAAGCAGTTCAGAAAGTTCCTTGTGGTTTCCCCTCTGGATCTTTTCATCATCAATTTCAGCAAAGGATGATATTTTCCCCCAGTAAAAGGTCAAGACAGCTTGTTTTAATCCTTCTCAGACTCTAGGTACAGCTTCACCAGATACAGTGGGTAACTTGCTCCCATCTCTTAAATGGATGTCTTCAGTTCAGCCAGGAGGGGCTGGACATCAAGAGGAGGAAAGTCACAGTCTGGATGGGGCTCAGGAACCACATAGTGCTGTATTAGCTAGCTCTCATCTAGGGTGGTTCTTTTCCCCTTATGCCAACAGCAAAGTGCTTCAACCCTTGCTGATCACTTCCAGTAATTCATTTTTTATCTTAATTTTTTTTCTACTTACTATTCCCTCATATTTGGAAAAAAATGAAAACATTTCCATCTTACCTCCAGCTCTGAAGCCACAGACACTGTACCCCTAACAGGGTCGCCAAAATTACATACATGCATATATATACACACACACACACACACACACACCTATACACGCACACACATATATATGGAATATATATATAAATTTTTAAGTTATTTGAAAATATATTTAAATACATAAATAATTTGTATATTACACACAAATATGTTATTTGAAAATACATTTAAATATATAAATAACTTGTATATTACATATAAAGGTATGTTTTTAAAAACATTTAAAAACATAAATAACATTTACATTACATACAAATGTATGCTATTTGAAAATATAACTCTATATATATAACTTGTGTATTATTTAACAAATTTATGTATTTTCCATATACATGTATGCATATACTTTTTTTTCTTAAGTTGTAAAACTGGCACCATCTGCATGTAAGATAAGATTCCTTCTTTGTTGACAAAGATTATCTTTTCTAGAATTAGGATTAGAAAATTTAGTTATTTAGCACTTGGTCGTATTGTTTCAAAATTTTGATTTAATTTATTCTGGAACTAGAAATGAACCTGCAAATTCTGCAAATTTTGCTTATAAATGTATCATATGCATATATTTGTTTTAGCCTACCTAGAAAGCAGAAGTTTCATATTTCAGTCACTTTTTATTTTTCTATCTAAAAGATATTTGATTCAAGAAGAAAATCGGTTCAAAGTTTTTGTTTATAAATATGATATATTATCTATTTCCAATTATATTGCCCAAGTCAGAGTCTATTATTTTCCCCCAGGCAGATATTTGAAAGGACTCAACAACCACCAAAGAATGTACTCACATGAGGCTTTTATCTAAAGGCAGAAGGTACAATGCAGCGAGAGAGAGAGCAGGCAAGCACTGGAGACATTCCACAGTGCACGATCCCCATAGGCCTAACCAGACACGTGAACCATGCCAGTTTCTGACTTGAACTGCCCAGATCTATGCAAGAAACTCTCTGTACCCCATTGAATAGAAGTCGAAACAGGTTTTGTCAAACCCATTAGGCTAGTTGCAAGTCGTTAACAAAGAAATTGACCTTGGGATTGGCCAAGAGAGTTTAAATAATTCTAAATGGCACAGTATAAATCCCAATGTTCTTAGCTTGATAAAGAGTCAAAATGCATACATTTAGGCATCTTCAGGGTTGAAGACAGAGCTCTTAAATACATCTGTAGATTAACTCTATAGCAAAATATCTTTATTCAACAAATGTTTATTGAGCATTGACTATATTCCAGGCACTACTGGGAATATAGAGTGAACTAACTCAGCTGTCTGTGACCTGACGGAGCTGACATTCTAGCTTCATTCTACAGTTATCCTTCAGGAGGCAGTTTTAGCACATTCAGTGTGATTCTCAGTTAAAAGCGAAAATAAAAACTTGACATAAATTCCTAACTTAATTTTTTTCTTATAATTAGCCTCTTTTCATCATACTGAAACCTCACTGACTTACAAACTTGAGAGGGAATATACAAATATAATTTAATCCCTGAGTTTTTTGCTTGTATGTTACCCAGCAAAATAACACAATAAAACTGAAGAGAAATCAAACTCATAAAAAAATGTGTGCCATATGATTTCATTAATTAAAAGACCAAAAGCACTGAAACTAATCACAGGTATTAGAAGTTGAGATAGTGGTTACTCTTGGGGTATAGTGACTGGAAGGGAGCAAAAGGCTCTATACCTTCTTAGCATTTGCTATTTCTTAATTTGTAATTGGATGGTAGGAACACACATGTCTTTACTTTTTGATAATTTATTGACCTGTACATTTATGATTTACGCACTTTTTGTGCTCTTTCAACTAAAACATTGGCATTAGATCCCTGTCTCAGGCTCTGTTTTCTAATGAACCCAGACAGAGAGTGCTTGAGCTGATACAGTGCCTGACCTTCCTGGGAAATAAAATGTTGGTTGATTCAAGCAGTCCCAGCTCCCAGAGCCTAAGCTCATGCAATGTCCCATTTCAGGGAACTCTAGAGTCTTAGCCCAGCCAAACAGTCATGCCTCCTGGCACCTCAGCTAATGCAGTGCCCTGCCTTCTGAAGAAATAGAATATTGGTCAAGTCAAGCAGTCATGCCTGCAAGGGCCTGAGGTGACATGGTGCCTCACCTCCTGGGGAATCAAAGCCTTTACCGAGCTGTGCCACCCTACACTAAAGACTAAATATCTAGAACTCTCTGCCTCCCTGGAATGAGACTAGCCACCTGGAATCTGAGCTGCTGAGGTATGATGTCTCTTAGGGAATGGAACATCGCTGCACTACTCCCTGCCTCCCAGGGCCCAAGCCACAGTTGCCTCTCACCATCCTTGCATCTTTGCTGCCACTGCACTTCCCTTCTCAGAGCCTGAGCTGCTGCCATGTTTCATCAACCCAGGATCCAGAGTCATAATTAAATGGTGCCCTTGAAGTCTTGAGTTGACACTGTGCCTTGTTGACTTCAGGACCTGATTGCAGATGCACCTGGTTCCCCAGGGCCTAAGCCTCTCAACCACCTACTTTTTCTCCAGAACTATAGTGATACTTCACTCCACCCTACAGAGTCAGAGTCACAGCTCCATCCCTGCCTCTTGGGCCTGAACTACTGGGGTACCTCAGAGTCACAGACTCTAGCTTTGTGGGTAATCTACATTCACCATGACCTGGAGAGTAAAACAGTGCACCAAGACTTAGGTGGAAGTTGTTTCATAGACTGTGGGTCCAGAACCTTGGCACTACAGCTACCCCAAGAGGCTGTACCTTGTATTTCAACACTGTTGTGGCTGCCTGTGGGCTGTGTTAGATCAAATATCAAAAGGGATTCCCTCAGCTAAGATTCTCTAGTGTGGGGAAAATGATTAAAAGAGGAAACCAAAAGCCCTATCACTGAGGACCCAAATAACCAATGCTGTCACGATAGCTGCCACAAACTCCTAACATCCAACTGTACTCTCAAAGGAAAGTTTGAGGACAAGAAGAGACAGATCCGGCAGATCCGCATTTACTCACCTTTCTGACATATCCTGGATGGTCCCCCAAATGAAGCAGGATATTTCTCTGATCCCTTTATGGGTGGGAACTGGAGTGCATGGGTGCCAGCAAAGGCAAACTCCACTCACTTGCTGCTCCAACCCTCATGGGAGAGGGTGTGCAGGTGACCAGGTGCAGGAGTCAGGGCAAGCACTTTTGGGTGACACCAAGAGTGAACTTCATACCAGCTGTGCAGCAGCATCTAGGAGAGGGTATCCACGACCCTTGAAGCCCTAGAGGCAATGTTACAGTGCTTTTTAGCTTTGTCATCTGCAGACAGCTTATATGTTAACAGCTTAGTGGAGGGTCAGTGTGACAGCCTTTTGCACCTACACTCATGGCACCTGAGTTCTTGTCCAGTGTCCAGGAAGAATGAGGTTGCATGAAGGAATCAAAGATGGCAAATGTGGGAAATTGCATTGCCTGTGAAAGTGGCTCTCAGTGGGAAGGGGAGCTGCAAAGGGGATGGAGTGGGATGTTAATCTTCCCCTGGAGTCCAGCCATTCCCGGACTGGACTCCTCTTCGAAGCTATGCCATCAAGCTGTTCCTTTGAACTCAAGCCTCTTCTCTCCGGTGTTCGACTGTAGTCTCCAATGTCCTGCTTCTCCTCAGTCTGCTGGCTGAACCTGAGGTCTTTATGGGCACAGGATGGAGGGCTTGTGGGCCATGGGTGGTTTTGGAAAAGGCAACATTCAAGCAGGAAAACAGGAATATAATGTTCTCACTTTGGGCTGCAGTATTGGACTTTTTGGCTTGAGAATGGGGCCCTCTCCCGGGACTTGCTCTCTTCTGCCCAGAATTTCCCTGCCTCCTGTCTCTATCAATGCTACCCAACACAGTATAAGGATTTGACACAATCCTTATTCAGAGAAGTATAAAATAAAATGCTAAAATTCATGTGGAATCACAAAACACCCTGAATAGCCAAAGCAATTCTGAGAAAGAAGAACAAAGTTGAAGGCATTATGCTTCTTGATTTAAAAGTATATTATAAAGTTATAGTAATCAAAAGAGTATGACACCAGCATAAAAGCAGACATATACACCAATGGGTCAGAATAGATAGCCAAGAAATAAACCCAAACATAGATGGTTTCTATGGTTTGAATATCTGTGTCCCCTCCAAAATGCATGTTGAAATTTAATCTCAAATGCAGTAGTATTAAGAGTTTGGGCCTTCAGGAGGCAATTAGGTCATGATGACTCCTCCCTCATGAATGAAATTAAGGTCCTTATAAAAGAGGCCTCACGAAACATTTGGACTATTTTGCCCTTCCATTCCTTCCACCATATGAGGACACAGAGTTTGTCCTCTTGGGAAGATGCAGCCACAAGGTGCCATCTTGGAAGCAAGCATGGTGACCCTAACCAGACACTCGACCTGCAGCACCTTGATCATAGACTTCTCAGTTCCAAAACTATAAGAAGTAATTTGCTATTTTTTATAAATTACCCAGTTTGGGGCAGTAAATACCATTGTGTTGAGATGTCAGATGAAAATGAGAAATATTATATTATAAAGTGGAGGGAAGGCCATCCTTGTTACCAAGCGGCAGAGAACTTAGCTGAATTGTGTCCATGTCCTAGAGTTTTGTGGAAAGCAGAACTTAAGAGCACTGAACTAGGATATTTGGTGAAATAAGTGTGCAAGTAAAGTGTTTAGGGAGATGACTGCTTATAGTAAAGTGTGAGAAGAGAGAAATAAATTAATCAAAAAAATTATACTCAAAAGAGAAGTGAAATGTAAAGATTTAGAAAATTATTTCCCTGGGGCTGGGCACGGTGGCTCACCCCTGTAATCCCAGCACTTTGGTAGGCTGAGGTGGGCGGATCACAAGATCAGGAAATTGAGACCAACCTGGCTAACACGGTGAAATCCCATCTCTACTAAAAACACAAAAAATTAACCAGGGATGGTGGTGGGCACCTGTAGTCCCAGTTACTCGGGAGGCTGAGGCAGGAGAATGGCTTCTACTAAAAACACAAAAAATTAACCAGGGATGGTGGTGGGCAACTGTAGTCCCCGTTACTCAGGAGGCTGAGGCAGGAGAATGGCGTGAACCCGGGAGGCGAAGCTTGCAGTGAGCCAAGATCGCACCACTGCACTCCGGCCTGGGCAACAGAGCAAGACTGTGTCTCAAAAAAAAAAAAAAAAAAAAAAAAAATTATCAGCCTGGCCAAGTAGAGATAAAAAGCTGTCCAGGGGAGAAAATTGACGGTGTGGCCAAGCTTATCACTTTAAGTGATTTTAAATAAGAAATCAGTATGGGTAGGTGGAAGCCAGATGCTACTCACCAGGACATTCCACCAGTGGAGGAATGACCCCACTGGTATTTGGGAGATCTTTGAGGCTTCCACTCCCAGAACAGGCACAGAGTGCTGTTTTTATTGACAGATGAATGGATAAAGAAACTGTGACACACACACACACACACAATGTTATTCAGCCTTTAAAAAGGAGATATTGCGGCCGGGCGCGGTGGCTCAAGCCTGTAATCCCAGCACTTTGGGAGGCCGAGACGGGCGGATCACGAGGTCAGGAGATCGAGACCATCCTGGCTAACATGGTGAAACCCCGTCTCTACTAAAAATACAAAAAACTAGCCGGGCGTGGTGGCGGGCGCCTGTAGTCCCAGCTACTCGGAGGCTGAGGCAGGAGAATGGCGTGAACCTGGGAGGCGGAGCTTGCAGTGAGCCGAGATCGCGCCACTGCACTCCAGCCTGGGTGACACAGCGCGAGACTCCGTCTCAAAAAAAAAAAAAAAAAAAAAAAAAAAAAAAAAAAAAAAAAAAAGGAGATATTGCCATTTGCCACAACAAGCAAGAACCTGGAGGACCTTATGCTAAGTGCTAAGTGAAATATTAAATAATCTCATTTATATGTGGAATCTAAGCAAACAAACAAACAAAAACCAAATGTAGAATACACAGAGACAGAGAATAAAACTGTGGTTCTCCAGGTAGAAGACAGGAGAAAGGGAGAAAACCGAAGAGCTGTGAGCTGTAGGTCAAGAGATACAAAGTAGCAAATACATAGGATGAGCAAATCTGGAGATCTAATATATAATATAAATGCTATGGTTTATCACATTGCATTGTATTTGGCATTTTTGCTAAATGAGTAAATTTTAGCCGCTTTTTCCACACATAGAAATACAAATGGGTTTTGCGCAGAGCAAGATGGCCGAATAGGAACAGGTCCAGTCTCCAACTCCCAGCACGAGCGACACAGAAGACCGGTGATTTCTGCATTTTCAACTGAGGTACTGGGTTCATCTCACCAGGGAGTGCCGGACAATCGGTGCTGGTCAGCTGCTGCAGCCCGACCAGCGAGAGCTGAAGCAGGGCGAGGCATCGCCTCACCTGGGAAGCGCAAGGGGAAAGGGAATCCCTTTTCCTAGCCAGGGGAACTGAGACACACAACACCTGGAAAATCGGGTAACTCCCACCCCAATACTGTGCTTTAAGCAAACAGGCACACCAGGAGATCATATCCCACACCTGGCCGGGAGGGTCCCACGCCCACGGAGCCTCCCTCATTGCTAGCACAGCAGTCTGCGATCTACCGGCAAGGCAGCAGCGAGGCTGGGGGAGGGGCGCCCGCCATTGCTGAGGCTTAAGTAGGTAAACAAAGCCGCTGGGAAGCTGGAACTGGGTGGAGCTCACAGCAGCTCAAGGAAACCTGCCTGTCTCTGTAGACTCCACCTCTGGGGACAGGGCACAGTAAACAATAAACACAGCAGAAGCCTCTGCAGACGCAAACGACTCTGACAGCTTTGAAGAGAGCAGTGGATCTCCCAACACGGAGGTTGAGATCTGAGAAGGGACAGACTCCCTGCTCAAGTGGGTCCCTGACCCCTGAGTAGCCTAACTGGGAGACATCCCCCACTAGGGGCAGTCTGACACCCTACACCTCACAGGGTGGAGTACACCCCTGAGAGGAAGCTTCCAAAGCAAGAATCAGACAGGTACACTCGCTGTTCAGAAATATTCTATCTTCTGCAGCCTCTGCTGCTGATATCCAGGCAAACAGGGTCTGGAGTGGACCTCAAGCAATCTCCAGCAGACCTAAAGCTGAGGATCCTGACTGTTAGAAGGAAAACTATCAAACAGGAAGGACACCTACACCAAAACCCCATCAGTACATCACCATCATCAAAGACCAGAGGCAGATAAAACCACAAAGATGGGGAAAAAGCAGGGCAGAAAAGCTGGAAATTCAAAAAATAAGAGTCCATCTCCCCCGGCAAAGGAGCGCAGCTCATCGCCAGCAACGGATCAAAGCTTGACGGAGAATGACTTTGACGAGATGAGAGAAGAAGGCTTCAGTCCATCAAATTTCTCAAAGCTAAAGGAGGAATTATGTACCCAGCGCAAAGAAACTAAAAATCTTGAAAAAAAAGTGGAAGAATTGATGGCTAGAGTAATTAATGCAGAGAAGGTCATAAA
>NC_037684.1:31524990-31536047 GCF_003255815.1 Theropithecus gelada | reverse complement strand
TTAAGCCTCAGCAATGGCGGGCGCCCCTCCCCCAGCCTCGCTGCTGCCTTGCCGGTAGATCACAGACTGCTGTGCTAGCAATGAGGGAGGCTCCGTGGGCGTGGGACCCTCCCGGCCAGGTGTGGGATATGATCTCCTGGTGTGCCTGTTTGCTTAAAGCGCAATATTGGGGTGGGAGTTACCCGATTTTCCAGGTGTTGTGTGTCTCAGTTCCCCTGGCTAGGAAAAGGGATTCCCTTCCCCCTTGCGCTTCCCAGGTGAGGCGATGCCTCGCCCTGCTTCAGCTCTCGCTGGTCGGGCTGCAGCAGCTGACCAGCACCGATTGTCCGGCACTCCCTAGTGAGATGAACCCAGGACTTCAGTTGAAAATGCAGAAATCACCAGTCTTCTGTGTAGCTCGCGCTGGGAGTTGGAGACTGGAGCTGTTCCTATTCGGCCATCTTGCTCCGCCCCCCCCAAAACAGCAGTTCTTTTTGTTTCAGGCTATTTTTTCCAATTCATTGATTTCACTGGAATAGTCTTATGCCTGTGGATTCACAAATTCACCTTCCATTCACTGCAGACTGTTGATAAGATCCAGGAGAGCTAGATAACCAAGATTCTACATTTCTTTCTAACCTATCAATAACTTCCAGAAGCCAAAATGTTGAGTCGATCTTACAATGCAAAGTGTTATCTAAAAGAAAGCACAAGTATTTCTCCAAATGGTGTTCCATATCACCAGATTTCAAGAATTATCAGGGATTTCTCCTAACAGAGCACTTACCACACAGCACCTCAATGAGATCTTTGCTTAGTTGTCTTTTGAAGACAGACTTAGCCCCACTAGTTCAAAGATGGAAACTTATTTATCTTTGTAGTTCCAAAAGCTAGCACAATGTCTTGCCCACAGTGGATACTTACTCAACATGTGTGTAATAAAAGAATGAGTGAGTGGGACACCAAATTTATTCAGGTATTAAGTCTTAAATGAGTACCTCCAATTTGCTATGCAGTAGATATGACAATAGAGGACAATGAGGAATATGACAATTTGAGCTCCTGACCTATATTTTAGTGAAGTATACAGAAATTAAACAAATAAGTAAACAAATTCAGTATTTTCATGTAATAACAATGACATATTAATAGAGCACTTACCATGTTCCAGTGACTTTTCTAATTGTTTCAAATTTATAAGTTAATTTCACCATGCAACTTCCCCGACATCGCCCCAGATAGATGCTGTCATTACAACAACTTTACAAAGAAAAAAAGCTAAGAGCATAAAAATTACATAATTGGTCAGGGTTTTGAAAGCTATTAAGTGGTTGAATTGGCACATTCTTGCAGGTAAAAAAATATATGTATAGTGACATGGTAAGGCATCTGAGGTTATAAAAGGGGGAGAGAAACAATCTGATTTATATCATTTATAATATATTATATAGATTATATCTGATTATATTGTTTATTTATATTGGTGGGTAAGGAAGTGAGGTAACAAAGACAGAGGTGGGAGACCATTGCAGAATTCACACTGCATCACGGTGGAAATCACAATGATTTGAATCAAGATGTTAGGAGTGGCTATGGTAAAAAATGATCAGATTTCAGATACAGGGGATCCCTGACTCATGATGGTTTGACTTACAATTTTTTGATTTTACGATGGGTTTATCAGGAAGTAGCCTCATAGTAAGTTGAGTAGCATCTGAACTTACAACGGTTTGACTTATAATTTTTCAACTATAATATGGCTTTGTTGAGGTAGTAAATGTTTTTTGACATTGATATGTTCAACTTACAATGGTTTTATCAGGACATAACCCCCTAGTATGTTGAGGAGCATCTGTATATCTGAGAGGTGGAACAAGAGAATTTCCAGATGGATCTAGAATTGTTATCAATAAGAAGAAAAATCAAGGCTAACTTATAGTTCTTAGGGCTAAGCACCTCTAGAATTTTCAGAAATGGGGAATTAAGATGAAAAATAAAATTAGAATGAATAAAACAGAGTTCCATTTTAAACATTCTGAATTTGAGAAAACAAATAAATGCCCAAATGAAACTGTTTAATAAATGATTAAAAATATAATTGGGAATCAGAGTCTAGACTGTAAATATAAAATTTATTAGCATATGAATGATATGTAAGACCTTGGGATTAGATACAATTCCCTGGGAAGCAAAGGTAGATGAAGGTGTGGGCTGAGGACTGAGCCCTGTAGCCAGAAATAGAAAGTGGAGCCTGAAGTGGAAATGAAGAAAGCCAGGCTAGTTAGGCAGGAGGACTTTCAGTAGAGAGCAGTCACAAACAACAAATGAGAGAAAAATTATTTTGGAAAGAAATATGGTGGGCTAAATATCTTTTTATATCCTCTACCAAAAACAACTAGAAGTGAAAGATACAATACAAACCCATAAACTAATATTATAACGATGTACACACACACACACACACACACACACACATATTCTTTAAGGTTTTGAGACCAGACAATATCTAAAAATGACTAAAATTTAAGAAAAGCAAGAACAAAGAAAGGTAAATGGAAACACAAAACTGCTTTGCCCTGAGGGATTTTGTCTAACATGGTAAATATGAACCTTAGATTTTGTCATGAGGAACAAAGCCCTTGCTCCGCTGAAGCAATGATGCCTAGTAGAACAATTTCAACACCCATAAAGCTGGAATCCCAAAGTGTTCCACAAAAGTTTGATGCAAAAGTAAATTCTCCCCAATCATTTGTTCCCCTTCAGGAGAGACAGCACTGAACAGATCAAAATAAAAAATAAAATCCTAAGAGATATAACCATAAACCAACTCATAAATATTTGTAGCACAGTTCACATTAATTAAGTCATGGTAGTTTAGCCCAATTATGAAGTTAACTGAACAACAGAAATGCAGATCAGGATTAATTACCCAGAACGGAGCACAGAGAGACACTGAGATGGAAAATATGACAAAAGAGATTAAGAGGCATGAAGAATTGAATGAAAAGTTTCTATCTGACAAATAATCATATTTATAGAAGTAAAGAGGTGAAACTAGCACAGAAAAAATGATTGAAGAGCTGAGAGCTCAGATAGTTTATGGTTGATGAAAAATAGCTATCCACAAATTTAACAAATCTGGTGAAAGTCATTAAGTATAAATAAAAAGAAACCCACATCAGAACACATTGTCATGAAAATGCAGATTAAGAAGGAAAGAAGGGGAGGGAGAGAGAGAAAGAGAAAGCAGCTAGAGAGAAGTGGTATTACCTTCAAAGAAGTGGCATTTGTAAGTGACAGATGACACATTAAGAACAACAGTGAAAGACAGTGGACAGTGGAATCTCTTCAAGTGTCCTAAAAGAAAACTACTAATCAAAATTATTATATCCAAAAATTTTGTTCAAAAGTGAGACAAACTAGAAACATATTCAAGCAAGCTAAAACTTGCAGCAGAGCCTAGCTGAAGAAAATTGTTTACAGGCATAGATGTCAGGCAGAAGAAAAATAATTACCGATGGACAGCTTAAAATACAAGAAGAAATAAAGAGCAAAGACGTGATCAAAATGTAGGTAAATCTAGCTTAATGTTGATGTAAATTGATAATTGCAAAATGTTATATTTTAAAAGTGAAATTAAAAATAGAATACACAACAATGACAAAAAATACGTACCTTGAGAAAGTAGCATATTAAGTAACCATTCACTAGCTGGTTCTTCCAACATGAGAGGGCACGACGTCAGGAAATTTCTAGAGGTCAAGAAAATGAGAAGAACATGCTGAGTAAAGAAACAAAAACAAACTGAGAAGTGTTACAGAAGGCACCCTAAAAAACAACTAGTCCAAAACCTTCATTTACAGAGTGGGAAAATGAGAGCCAGAGAGAGAGAGAAAACAAAACCGGCTTAGCTTGCCTAGTGTGGATTAGCCCGAAGGGGCAGAGCATGGTCTAGTGCTCTTCTCTTCTATGTCACCACATCTTCATAATTGAACCCAATGGCAGCCAAACTCAAGGTACAGTTTGGATGTTAGTTCAATTAAACTCATCATTGATTTTCAAAATGTAAGAGAGTTAAAAATCCAAGAGCACAGCTCTCACTTAGGCTACTTGGTTCTTCCTGCTTTCAGCTCTGATTTGTACAAGTGAATAATGAAAATTCCTGATAAAGCTGTGACTACAAAGTGCATCCTTATTTTACCCATCTTCTGAATGTCAAACAAGATCCTCAGACCAATAGGGAGAGGGACAAAAGAGAAAGGACTTGACTTTTCAAGCACTTCCCACCCTCGCCTTATTCCTTTCCCTAAAGCTGCCTCAGCTTCCCCAAACAATATTTTATTTGTGTCAGCAGCAGCTCTGCATAGTACACTTAATGCAAAAACTGAACTTGTTCCTTCACCAACACCAGCTTTCAAATTGTTTTTTTAAGATTATTGAACGTTAAGCAGCCATATCTGAGGAAGTGACTCCTTTAACTTTAGAAGCAGAAATACATTGAACATTTTCCTAACCTTTAAAACATGTCAAGGGCATAAATCAAAATATACCAAATTGCCTCCAGGATAAATGAACACATCTTTAACACAAATGCCTTGGTAATTCTGTAGGTAAGAGGTCATTTTCTGCAGAAATGTTCAGAATGGGTATATTTCCTTTAAAATGTTTTACAAAAAAGAACCCTTACATTTCTTGCTGGGTGGCTGACAATTCTAGGGCTGAGAAAAACAAAATTAAAATGGAGCCAGGAAAAGGTTATTTAAGAGGTTTCCAACAAGGGTTGCTGAGCTCTTAAAAAATAAAATAAAAGTAGCAATGTACTCCCAGCAGCATTTGGAACATTCAACATTGCCTTATACTTAGAAAATAGTTAGATTTTCTTTATATTCTAAATTTTTTGGCAGTTTTGACAGCAACAGCTCTGATACTCATGAAGATACTCTGTCTCTTTGTACATACACTGGATAAACCCCTTGTTTATACTGAATGATACCTCTTCCTGAAGTGATTTCTTTTGAAACAGAAAAGAGAGATAACTAACACTGCACCTAAAAACAGGGATAACCAATACTGGTCTAGAGGTTTTAATCTGTACATAAAGAAATTAAAAGATAAAAAGATTTGCCCCAGGTCATGCCCTTACCTAGCTGAGAAACTCAAAGCAGGACTTGGCTTTCTTGAAGCTCAGTGATCCTGTTTTCACCATCACCATTTGGATCAGAACTATAATAAAAAAAATTATACTCAAACACGAGGGAAAATGTGTTCTGCTTTTGAGACATAATATGCTTTCCTTCTTTCTTATATTTTCTCTCTCTTATTTTCTCATTCAGAAAGTAGGTCATAAAAATTTTGTTCTCTGGACAGCCAGGGATTCTTGAGGGTATTTTGCTGCAACTTTATTTTAAAACACGAAGAAGCAAACAGAAAGAAAATTACCTTTTTGGGGGTGGGGACATTAAAGTTAAAAGAATCAAATAGGAATGACAGAAAAAAAAAATCTGATATGTGTGGCTACATTTTCCCTCCAATAAACATTTTAAGGACCAAAGGGCAATTTCTGTAAACCAGAATTTATTATAAGAAAAGAATCTCATCTCAAACAACTTTCAGTTTCAGCTGTGGAGCAGAGAACTTCTGCCTTAATAAAGGACAGTTGAGGTTGAGTATGCCTCAATTACAGTTACCTCCAAACAGAAAAACCTGGTACATCAGGCTCATTAACTCATGGAGAAAAGAGTGGTTATGGTAGTTCCACCAAACAAGACATTTCATATGTGAAATAAAAGTGATTAAATGATATCTCCAAGTCAGACACTAAAACGTGGGCCTGCTGTATTATTTTAGAAGTTGGCAGTGATGTGCGATAACTCAAGACTATTTCATGAAATGATGTATTTATGGCTTTGAACCCTGTGCAAGGATTTCTAGTTAGTCAGGATTTCATTGCAATACTGTTCTCAGGTGAGAAAAGAAAGAGGCCATTTTTATATGATGTTCCACTCCAAGAGTTATCTTACTTCAAACTGTCTTTAGTGGAAATTAGGAAACTTTGAGATTAAGTCTATACCTAAGTAAGCTTGAAATCCAAGAGAGTAAAAATGAATAATTTAAGAATATTTTCCCTTTAAATATCTACATAACTAAAGCAAGGGATATCAGAAGTTAGTTAGGCAGTTGCTTCAATTTTCTATTTGATTTGGCTGTGTAGATGAGTCCTAAGTACAGTTTGATGGACTATGCAAATATCTTAATATTATAATATTAATGTGTATCCTGCCAATGAGTTTTTTTTCTCTTTTATTTTAAGTTCTGGGATACATCTGCAGAACATGCAGGTTTGTTACAGAGGTATACATGTGCCATGGTGGTTGGCTGCACCTATCAACCCATCATCTAGGTTTTAAGCCCTGCATGCATTAAGTATTTGTTCTATTGCTCTCCCTCTCCTTGCCCTCCACCCACCAAAAGACCCCAGTGTGTGATGTTCCCTATGTTTATTGCAGCACTATTTATGATAGCAAAGACTTGGATCCAACCCAAATGCCCATCAATGATAGGCTGGATAAATGATAGACAGGCTTAAGCAATAGCTTCTATCTGAGCTATGTTATACTTGTGGTAGTAGAGAAAAAAAATAAAACCAATGGCACACTCACATGATAGCTCTTAAAGCAAGTCACATGACTAAGCCTGACTCTAAAGGAGAAGAAAAGATAATACTCTTGCAGGAGAGCAGCAGATAATTGAAAGAACTATCCAATCTGCCACAGATCATTTTCTGCATCATAAATATACATTTTCTTCCCTTATGTCCCTAAAATATATTCATTCATTCTCCCCTGAAACAAAGACATAAAGTCTCATATAATTGCAGTATAAGATTCAATTCCTATGACTTTCTCTTCTCTTGGAAACCTCTGAACTAAAGAGACAAGTTGTATGCTCCTCATACATCCAACAGACAATGTAGAAGAGGGACAGAAAAATTGCAATAAGAAACCCTCTACGGAAAGAATTGGAGGCACCCACAATCACTTGTCTAAAACAATTCTGAAATCATGCTGGACAATTGCCTAAAACAATTCTGAAATCATGTTGCAAAAACCCACTATTCTAGGGTTGGGGAATGATGAGCCCCCCAGTGGGAGTCTTGGCTCTTCTCTCTGGTAATCCCTTAATTTTTTATTATCCTTGATTCCAAATGAAGACAATACTAGAGACTTAATAAAAGGCTGAAAAACCTTATCAGTCTGCTCTCTACTTTGTAGAATACTGAAGCTCCAAAGATTATATTAAGTTTTAAACATTCACAGACTCATTGAATCAAAACAGGGGATTCTTTTGGCTATATGACATTCTCGAAGCACGAACTGACTTCTTGTTCATTAGAATCTATTCAATTCTAAATTCAAAAAGCCACACCTATGTTTATTTTCCAGACTGGCCTTGTTCTGTCTCTCTAGACTTAATCTCAGGCACCTTGAGCTTATCCAACTTCTATGAGAGTGTAACCCTAGTCTATTTTCCATGATCCATTTTGTCTAAATGAAAATATTTACCAGGCATCATATCAATAAATAGGGAGACTTGTAGCTTCACCCTTGATTTGTTCTTTCCCTCCAGTCTGAGTTGTAATTGGCCTTTATTGCTCAAAATTTTTTTAGTATTATCTTTTACTAGATGAAAAGCATGTTTTTTAGGTTTTTAATATTTTTGTGTTTTTAAGCCCTGCATGCATTTGTGCTGTTTTCAGTGTTAACATCTTTTTACACTGAAAACAGCCCCCCCAAAAAGTAAAACTATTCTTTAAATGTCATAGTCATACTTTTAAAACTTATAACTTGTAAAATAGATAACGATATTATAAAGTTCTACTATAAATTGAGTGCATTAATTTATACTTGTTTATCATCATGGAATCAAACATACATGTGCAAGATATAATTTATTTCTACAGAAAATACTTGATGAGCACACAAATTCAATAACCTATTTAATTAATGCCACAGCCTCTCAGGGGCTGATAGTGCACATTTGGGAACAATAAATCGAGTTAATGTTTTCTCCACATGCAAGAGTAAACTGTACCCAAGGAGAACTAATTTGCCCAATATTACACTGTTTTAATGGTAGAGCTTGTTCCTGGATCATGACACATAGTCTGATTTTCCTTCCATCAGCAGGACCACACTGCACCATGATTATATATATAGAAATACATGACTATTGCTGCTATTATTTTGAAAAATATGAAATTGCCAACAGTTGTCTATTTTTGATCTTCAGAAACTCCAACTGTATGTAGTTTAACCTAATCCTGAAGTAACTTCTCCCATATGTTTTGGAGCTGTATTAGTCTGTTCTCACACTGCTATAAAGAAATACCTGAGATTCGGTAATTTATAAAGTAAAGAAGTTTAATTGGTTCATGGTTCTGCAGGCTGCACAGGAAGCAGAAGCATTTCAGCTTCTTCTCATCTTCTGGGGAGGCCTCAGGAAACTTATAATCATGGCAGAAGGTGAAAGAAAAGCAGGTATGTCTTACATGGCCAAAGCAGGAGCAAGAGAAAGAAGGGGTGATACTACACTCTTTTAAACAAACAAATCTCACAAGAACTCTCTCACTATCAGTAGAGCAGCACCAAGGGGGAAATTCGCCCCCACAATCCAATCACCTCCCATCAGGACCCACCTCCAACATTGGGGAATACAATTTGACATGAGATTTGGATGGGCACACAGATCTAAACCATAACAGGAACTCAGACCATTTTTTCTAGAGTCATACTTTCCAACACCTGAAGTATTACACCTGAGTCTGATAATTCATGTGATTATTTTTATGGTATCCATATACAGGATTAAATTATATTGAATCATATACTATGTGGAGATACATCTCTGAAACTGGGAGCACCAAAAAATTTGAGAGCAGGTGAATCAGTGTTCTGTATGGTCATTTATAACCTTTGTCTCTATGGAGGAGGTTCTTGATTGTGATTCTCCATCTCGGCTCACTGCAACCTCTGCCTCCCGGGTTCAAGCGATTCTCCTGCATCACCCTCCTGAGTAGCTGGGATTATAGGAGTACACCATGGCAAACAGCCAATTTTTGTATTTTTAGTAGAGATGGGGTTTTGCCATGTTGGCCAGGCTGGTCTCGAACCTCTGGCCTCAAGTGATCCTCACACCTTACCTGAAATCAACACAGAATTAGAGATGTCTTGTTTATTTCTTTGTATCGGTTTTCTTAGCATTCTTTGCAGTGGCCGTGTTAGTAGGAAGACTTAGGTCTAGAGCACTCATCCCCCAGCCTATACTCACTCATGCCAACCAGGTATAACCACGAAACTAACAGCATGTTGGTTCACTCTTTAGAGAATAATCAAATAATTTTCTGCAAAGCTGGGGTGGGGGATTATAAATCTATCTACCTAGGGAGAGACACCAAGGTTAATGGTTTAATAGTCATGAGAGATTCCAGAAAGGGCAAGATGGCTGAGGATACATACAAGTATAGCAGCTCACCATTCACAGAACAAATTGTAATATATTAAAAAGTCATGTAGTGGGAATTATTGCAATGATTTTTCAAACCTTTTGGTTATGTCAGTTAGAAAGTCTCAGCTTGGTGAGTCTTTCTGCCATTAATATCCTAATATTGGTTAACAGTATTCCAGAAAAAAAAAAAAAAAAAGCTAACTAGTAGGCTCTGTGGGTGACAGTACTGGCTTACCATTGTGTCATTTCATTTGTTTTAAAACTGATGTCTATTCGTGCCAAATAAGACTCATTTTTTGACTTGCATACAATGATATAACATTTGTTTAACAATATATTTATTTAAATTTAAAAGGTAAGCCAAATATTAAAGATGAGAAAATAATAAATTTGAGAAGCTTTCCTTAGACTACATCTCAAACCTAGTGCTCAGCAGGTATAGTTTGCCTCCTAGGACACAGCTGGACATTTTGTATCAACATTTTAGTTGTAATAATACAAGTGTTTAGAAGGCAGAAATCAAGGTGACAGAAGTCTTGCAATCCGAGTAATATTTCTACTTCAAAAGAACGTTCCACTAGACATGTATAGAGATGAATCTTCTGTTTTGTTTTTGTAAATGTTTTTTAAAGTAAAATGTACATATTTTAATTACATAACCAAATACATTTTTACAAATGGAACCACCTGTGTAACCACTGCCCAGACCACTACATAGAGCATGACCAACACTCTAGAAACATTCCAAGTTCTTTCTTCCCCCTAGAGTTAACCACTATTCTTATTTTTCTCACAACAGATTAGATTCCCTCTTTTAAATTTTTCAAATGGCATCATTCATTATGTATTCTATGGTGATTATTTTTTGTTTAACATTTTATCTGTGAGATTCACCCATGTTATTGCATGTAGCGGTGTGGTTGATCCATTTTCATTTTTATAGCATATTGTATATACATAAATATACCATAAATCGCCATTCTAATAGTGATAGACACAATGACTTGCCTTCATTTAGGAATGCTATGAACATTTCTCCACATATTTTCTGTGAACATGTATGCTGCTTTCTGCTAAGTGTACATGCTTGGGAGTGTAAGGCTGTTAGATCATGGAGCAGGCAAATATTCAGCTTTAGTCAACCTTGCTCCATCATTTACACTCCCATCAGCAATGTATGAGAATTCTATTGTACTATATTCTCACTTGGTATTGTTAGGTTTGGGGTTTTGTTTAACCATTCTTATGGGTGGATACACTCAATTCTAAGCATTTGCTCATTAACAGTAGTATGTTTGTAAGAATTTAATATTTCCCAGCACTTTGGGAGGCCGAGGCGGGCGGATCACGAGGTCAGGAGATCGAGACCATCCTGGCTAACACGGTGAAACCCCGTCTCTACTAAAAAATACAAAAAAACTAGCCGGGCGAGGTGGCGGGCGCCTGTAGTCCCAGCTACTCGGGAGGCTGAGGCAGGAGAATGGCGTAAACCCGGGAGGCGGAGCTTGCAGTGAGCTGAGATCCGGCCACTGCACTCCAGCCTGGGCGACAGAGCGAGACTTCGTCTCAAAAAA
>NC_037684.1:31503327-31524492 GCF_003255815.1 Theropithecus gelada | reverse complement strand
ACAGGGGCTCTCAGGGATGACCAGGAAAGAATGGGTTACATTCCTGGCTCCGAGGTTTACTATTCTTTGTGTTGTCCAGGGGTATTTCTTAATTCCTGTGGCCCCTTGTACCCACGAGGACTTGGAGGATAATTTTCCACTAGTTTTAACTAGGACCGAGTGCTGTGCTCCCGTATCGACCAAGAACTGGACTGGGGACCCCTCCACTTGTAAAGTTACCCTAGGTTCGGGGAGGGGGTCCGAACCCCATCTTCCCTAGTCTTCGTCTTGAGTGACTAGTACGGGTGTAGACCTAGGGGGTCCCTGTCCTCGTTGTTTCTTTTTGGGGCAGTCTCTTACCCAGTGGCCAGCTTCCTTACAGTAGGCACATTGGTCTTTGCTCAGATTATCATGTCTGGGGGACCGCCTAGGTTGGGTGTTCTCTGGCTGTAGATGCTCTTTCTGTACTACTGCTGCCAGGGCCTTGGTCATTTTTTCAGTGGCCTTAAATTGCTTTTCCTCTGGAGTATCTCTGTTATTGTAAACCTGCTGGGCTATCTGAAGGAGGTCCTGAATCTGTTTTCCCTCTAAGTCTTCTAATTTCTGGAGTTTCCTTTTAATGTCTGGGGCCACCTGATTTACAAAGGACATTAGAACAGCTGCCTGACTTCCTAGAGCCTCTGGGTCTATGGGGGTGTACTGTCTAAAAGCTTCCATTAATCTTTCTAAGTAGGTAGCTGGGCTTTCTGTCTTTCCCTGCAGAACAGAGTATACTTTAGCCAAATTAGTGGGCTTGTGAGCAGCTGCCCGGAGACCCGCCATTAGAGTCTGGCGATAAAGGTGTAGCCGTCCCCTACCTTCTGCTGTGTTGTAGTCCCATGCCGGCCTGGTCAGAGGAAAAGTCGCATTTATGAGGTCGGGGTTGGCAGTCGGTTGACCGTCATCTCCCGGGACCAGCTTTCTAGCTTCTATCTGTATTCTCTCTCGCTCCTCCGTTGTGAACAAGATTCGGAGGAGCTGCTGACAATCATCCCAAGTGGGCTGGTGGGTGAACATGACACTATCCAGTAAAGCCATTAAATCTTTGGGGTTGTCTGAAAACCGAGCACTCTGAGTCTTCCAGTTATACAGATCACTGGTGGAGAATGGCCAGTACTGGAGCCTGGGGATTCCTGTGTCATCTGGGGGTCGTATTTCCCGAAGGGGTAGAGCCACTGTGGAGTCAGGGGAGGCTGGGGGGGGCTAGCCCACAAAGTGTGCCCTCGCATCCGCCCTGCCGGCCCTTCAGAGTTACTTTCACTTTCAGCAGGTCCGGGTGCACCGGCCGCCTCCCGTCCGCCTGCTCCTTCCCGCGGCTCAGCCCGGGGGGCTGGGGCCTGGGGCCCGGAGGGGTATGGAGGGGGTTCTGTGGACAGTGGGTCCCCACTATCAAGTAGAACAGGATGGGGGGGGCAGTTGGTTGCTTGGATTTTAGCGGCCAAGCAACCGGTGCCTTACAGGGTTCAGGGGCTAATTGGAAAGGGGACAGCCAAGGAGGCGGGTTCTCAACAAGGTCCTGCCATAAGAGGATATATGGGATTTGATCCAAGTGGCCCGCACGCCCAGGTAGGAAAATCTTGGACTTTACTCTAGTGATGACAGGTAGTCGGAACGTCCCTTCGGGTGGCCACCCCACATCAAAGGCAGGCCATTTGGAGCGGCACAGAGTAATTAGTTTTCCCTTTCTGATTTCCATACTAAGATCATGGCCCCTTGCTCTAACATCCTTGAAATTACTTGTAAGGAGAGACAGGGGAGTGCTCTGGGTATTACCCATCCTGTAATAATTTGTAGTCTCTTCCTGTAAAAGAATATGGGTTAGAATTCCTGTAAAGGGATGGGGCGGAGCAAGATGGCCGAATAGGAACAGCTCCAGTCTCCAACTCCCAGCGCGAGCGACACAGAAGACCGGTGATTTCTGCATTTTCAACTGAGGTACTGGGTTCATCTCACTAGGGAGTGCCGGACAACCGGTGCTGGTCAGCTGCTGCAGCCCGACCAGCAAGAGCTGAAGCAGGGCGAGGCATCGCCTCACCTGGGAAGCGCAAGGGGGAAGGGAATCCCTTTTCCTAGCCAGGGGAACTGAGACACACAACACCTGGAAAATCAAGTAACTCCCACCCCAATACTGCGCTTTAAGGAAACGGGCACACCAGGAGATTATATCCCACACCTGGCCGGGAGGGTCCCACGCCCACGGAGCCTCCCTCATTGCTAGCACAGCAGTCTGTGATCTACCGGCAAGGCAGCCGCGAGGCTGGGGGAGGGGCGTCCGCCATTGCTGAGGCTTAAGTAGGTAAAGCCGCTGGGAAGCTCGAACTGGGTGGAGCTCACAGCAGCTCAAGGAAACCTGCCTGTCTCTGTAGACTCCACCTCTGGGGACAGGGCACAGTAAACAATAACAAATGCAGCAGAAACCTCTGCAGACGCAAATGACTCTGTCTGACAGCTTTGAAGAGAGCAGTGGATCTCCCAACACAGAGGTTGAGATATGAGAAGGGACAGACTGCCTGCTCAAGTGGGTCCCTGACCCCTGAGTAGCCTAACTGGGAGACATCTTCCACTAGGGGCAGTCTGACGCCCCACACCTCACAGGGTGGAGTACCCCCCTGAGAGGAAGCTTCCAAAGCAAGAATCAGACAGGTACACGCGCTGTTCAGCAATATTCTATCTTCTGCAGCCTCTGCTGCTGATACCCAGGCAAACAGGGTCTGGAGTGGACCTCAAGCAATCTCCAACAGACCTACAGCTGAGGGTCCTGACTGTTAGAAGGAAAACTATCAAACAGGAAGGACACCTACACCAAAACCCCATCAGTACGTCACCATCATCAAAGACCAGAGGCAGATAAAACCACAAAGATGGGGAAAAAGCAGGGCAGAAAAGCTGGAAATTCAAAAAATAAGAGCACATCTCCCCCCGCAAAGAAGCGCAGCTCATCGCCAGCAACGGATCAAAGCTGGACGGAGAATGACTTTGACGAGATGAGAGAAGAAGGCTTCAGTCCATCAAACTTCTCAGAGCTAAAGGAGGAATTACGTACCCAGCGCAAAGAAACTAAAAATCTTGAAAAAAAAGTGGAAGAATTGATGGCTAGAGTAATTAATGCAGAGAAGGTCATAAACGAAATGAAAGAGATGAAAACCATGACACAAGAAATACGTGACAAATGCACAAGCTTCAGTAACCGACTCGATCAACTGGAAGAAAGAGTATCAGCGATTGAGGATCAAATGAATGAAATGAAGTGAGAAGAGAAACCAAAAGAAAAAAGAAGAAAAAGAAATGAACAAAGCCTGCAAGAAGTATGGGATTATGTAAAAAGACCAAATCTACGTCTGATTGGGGTGCCTGAAAGTGAGGGGGAAAATGGAACCAAGTTGGAAAACACTCTTCAGGATATCATCCAGGAGAACTTCCCCAACCTAGTAGGGCAGGCCAACATTCAAATCCAGGAAATACAGAGAACACCACAAAGATACTCCTCGAGAAGAGCAACTCCAAGACACATAATTGCCAGATTCACCAAAGTTGAAATGAAGGAAAAAATCTTAAGGACAGCCAGAGAGAAAGGTCGGGTTACCCACAAAGGGAAGCCCATCAGACTCACAGCAGATCTCTCGGCAGAAACTCTACAAGCCAGAAGAGAGTGGGGGCCAATATTCAACATTCTTAAAGAATTTTAAACCCAGAATTTCATATCCAGCCAAACTAAGTTTCATAAGTGAAGGAGAAATAAAATCTTTTACAGATAAGCAAATGCTTAGAGATTTTGTCACCACTAGGCCTGCCTTACAAGAGACCCTGAAGGAAGCACTAAACATGGAAAGGAACAACCGGTACCAGCCATTGCAAAAACATGCCAAAATGTAAAGACCATCAAGGCTAGGAAGAAACTGCATCAACTAATGAGCAAAATAACCAGTTAATATCATAATGGCAGGATCAAGTTCACACATAACAATCTTAACCTTAAATGTAAATGGACTAAATGCTCCAATGAAAAGACACAGACTGGCAAACTGGATAAAGAGTCAAGACCCATCAGTCTGCTGTATTCAGGAGACCCATCTCACATGCAGAGACATACATAGGCTCAAAATAAAGGGATGGAGGAAGATTTACCAAGCAAATGGAGAACAAAAAAAAGCAGGAGTTGCAATACTAGTCTCTGATAAAACAGACTTTAAACCATCAAAGATCAAGAGAGACAAAGAAGGCCATTACATAATGGTAAAGGGATCAATTCAACAGGAAGAGCTAACTATCCTAAATATATATGCACCCAATACAGGAGCACCCAGATTCATAAAGCAAGTCCTTAGAGACTTACAGAGAGACTTAGACTCCCATACAATAATAATGGGAGACTTCAACACTCCACTGTCAACATTAGACAGATCAACGAGACAGAAAGTTAACAAGGATATCCAGGAATTGAACTCATCTCTGCAGCAAGCAGACCTAATAGACATCTATAGAACTCTCCACCCCAAATCAACAGAATATACATTCTTCTCAGCACCACATCGCACTTACTCCAAAATTGACGACGTAATTGGAGGTAAAGCACTCCTCAGCAAATGTACAAGAACAGAAATTATAACAAACTGTCTCTCAGACCACAGTGCAATCAAACTAGAACTCAGGACTAAGAAACTCAATCAAAACCGCTCAACTACATGGAAACTGAACAACCTGCTCCTGAATGACTACTGGGTACATAACGAAATGAAGGCAGAAATAAAGATGTTCTTTGAAACCAATGAGAACAAAGATACAACATACCAGAATCTCTGGGACACATTTAAAGCAGTGTGTAGAGGGAAATTTATAGCACTAAATGCCCAAAAGAGAAAGCAGGAAAGATCTAAAATTGACACTCTAACATTGAAATTAAAAGAACTAGAGAAGCAAGAGCAAACACATTCCAAAGCTAGCAGAAGGCAAGAAATAACTAAGATCAGAGCAGAACTGAAGGAGATAGAGACACAAAAAACCCTCCAAAAAATCAATGAATCCAGGAGTTGGTTTTTTGAAAAGATCAACAAAACTGACAGACCACTAGCAAGACTAATAAAGAAGAAAAGAGAGAAGAATCAAATTGACGCAATAAAAAATGATAAAGGGGATATCACCACCGACCCCACAGAAATACAAACTACCATCAGAGAATACTATAAACACCTCTATGCAAATAAACTGGAAAATCTAGAAGAAATGGATAATTTCCTGGACACTTACACTCTTCCAAGACTAAACCAGGAAGAAGTTGAATCCCTGAATAGACCAATAGCAGGCTCTGAAATTGAGGCAATAATTAATAGCCTACCAACCAAAAAAAAGTCCAGGACTAGATGGATTCACAGCCGAATTCTACCAGAGGTACAAGGAGGAGCTGGTACCATTCCTTCTGAAACTATTCCAATCAATAGAAAAAGAGGGAATCCTCCCTAACTCATTTTATGAGGCCAACATCATCCTGATACCAAAGCCTTGCAGAGACACAACAAAAAAAGAGAATTTTAGACCAATATCCCTGATGAACATTGATGCAAAAATCCTCAATGAAGTACTGGCAAACCGGATTCAGCAGCACATCAAAAAGCTTATCCACCATGATCAAGTGGGCTTCATCCCTGGGATGCAAGGCTGGTTCAATATTCGCAAATCAATAAACATAATCCAGCATATAAACAGAACCAAAGACAAGAACCACATGATTATCTCAATAGATGCAGAAAAGGCTTTTGACAAAATTCAACAGCCCTTCATGCTAAAAACGCTCAATAAATTCGGTATTGATGGAACGTACCTCAAAATAATAAGAGCTATTTATGACAAACCCACAGCCAATATCATATTGAATGGGCAAAAACTGGAAAAATTCCCTTGGAAAACTGAGAGAGAGGGATGCCCTCTCTCACCACTCCTATTCAACATAGTGTTGGAAGTTCTGGCTAGGGCAATCAGGCAAGAGAAAGAAATCAAGGGTATTCAGTTAGGAAAAGAAGAAGTCAAATTGTCCCTCTTTGCAGATGACATGATTGTATATTTAGAAAACCCCATTGTCTCAGCCCAAAATCTCCTTAAGCTGATAAGCAACTTCAGCAAAGTCTCAGGATACAAAATTAATGTGCAAAAATCACAAGCATTCTTATACACCAGTAACAGACAGAGAGCCAAATCATGAATGAACTTCCATTCACAATTGCTTCAAAGAGAATAAAATACCTAGGAATCCAACTTACAAGGGATGTAAAGGACCTCTTCAAGGAGAACTACAAACCACTGCTCAGTGAAATAAAAGAGGACACAAACAAATGGAAGAACATACCATGCTCATGGATAGGAAGAATCAATATCGTGAAAATGGCCATACTGCCCAAGGTTATTTATAGATTCAATGCCATCCCCATCAAGCTACCAATGAGTTTCTTCACAGAATTGGAAAAAACTGCTGTAAAGTTCATATGGAACCAAAAAAGACCCCGCATCTCCAAGACAATCCTAAGTCAAAAAAACAAAGCTGGAGGCATCACGCTACCTGACTTCAAACTATACTACAAGGCTACAGTAACCAAAACAGCATGGTACTGGTACCAAAACAGAGATATAGACCAATGGAACAGAACAGAGTCCTCAGAAATAATACCACACATCTACAGCCATCTGATCTTTGATAAACCTGAGAGAAACAAGAAATGGGGAAAGGATTCCCTATTTAATAAGTGGTGCTGGGAAAATTGGCTAGCCATAAGTAGAAAGCTGAAACTGGATCCTTTCCTTACTCCTTATACGAAAATGAATTCAAGATGGATTAGAGACTTAAATGTTAGAGCTAATACCATAAAAATCCTAGAGGAAAACCTAGGTAGTACCATTCAGGACATAGGCATGGGCAAAGACTTCATGTCTAAAACACCAAAAGCAACGGCAGCAAAAGCCAAAATTGATAAATGGGATCTAATTAAACTAAAGAGCTTCTGCACAGCAAAAGAAACTACCATCAGAGTGACCAGGCAACCTACAGAATGGGAGAAAATTTTTGCAATCTATTCATCTGACAAAGGGCTAATATCCAGAACCTACAAAGAACTCAAACAAATTTACAAGAAAAAAAAAAAAACCCATCAAAAAGTGGGCAAAGGATATGAACAGACATTTCTCAAAAGAAGACTTTCATACAGCCAACAGACACATGAAAAAATGCTCATCATCACTGGCCATCAGAGAAATGCAAATCAAAACCACAATGAGATACCATCTCACACCAGTTAGAATGGCAATCATTAAAAAGTCAGGAAACAACAGGTGCTGGAGAGGATGTGGAGAAATAGGAACACTTTTACACTGTTGGTGGGATTGTAAACTAGTTCAACCATTATGGAAAACAGTATGGCGATTCCTCAAGGATCTAGAACTTGATGTACCATATGACCCAGCCATCCCATTACTGGGTATATACCCAAAGGATTATAAATCATGCTGCTATAAAGACACATGCACACGTATGTTTATTGCGGCACTATTCACAATAGCAAAGACTTGGAATCAACCCAAATGTCCATCAGTGACAGACTGGATTAAGAAAATGTGGCACATATACACCATGGAATACTATGCAGCCACAAAAAAGGATGAGTTTGTGTCCTTTGTAGGGACATGGATGCAGCTGGAAACCATCATTCTTAGCAAACTATCACAAGAACAGAAAACCAAACACCGCATGTTCTCACTCATAGGTGGGAACAGAACAATGAGATCACTTGGACTCGGGAAGGGGAACATCACACACCAGGGCCTATCATGGGGAGGGGGGAGAGGGGAGGGATTGCACTGGGAGTTATACCTGATGTAAATGACGAGTTGATGGGTGCTGAGGAGTTGATGGGTGCAGCACACCAACATGTCACAAGTATACATATGTAACAAATCTGCACGTTATGCACATGTACCCTAGAACTCAAAGTATAATAATAAATAAATAAATAAAAGAGTAATTAAAAAAAAAATTCCTGTAAAGGAAATCTGGCGTATTAATAATATCTAGCCGCAAGCGCGCTCCGGAAGCCCGGGTCAGAATCAGTTCAGATAAAAATCTAGATCAGACGTGAGCCAGGGGACGTCTCCCACCGGTCTCCGCTGGCTGTCCTATAGCGCATCCGCCAGGACTGCGTCAGCTTCAGTTTCAGACCTCGCGAGTCACAGATACAGGTTCAGAACAGACACAGACAGACAAACAGAGACGAGCCGGCTCACCTATCAGCAGATCGATCCTGGTAGATCCGTTGACCAGGGGTCTGGTGGGCTTGGGGAATCCCGGACAAGCCCCCAGATGTTATACCCAGACCGTTTGTTCCCCAAAGAAGACCACCAGAGTCCAGGGTCAAAGCCAAGCGGCAAGGATCTTTTACTGCAAGTTCGAACTTGGTCCCTCCATTCCACAGCATACAAGAGGGCCTCCAACAATGCGAGTGCTTGCTTTTTATAGCCTGATGTAAATAAGATACGTAAAGTTACAGAGGAACAAGGGAATTCTTTTGGTTACAGCATTACAATTGGTTTACATTTTAAGTTATACATTTAGCAGTTTTCTATTGGTTCCCGCGCTTTCAGTAAAACCACAAACGGCTGTGTCCTTATCGGGGACTTTCCAGGTGGTGTTTTTCTAAAGTTGAGATATATGGTAGTCTCTGAGTTGAGAGATGTGTTTGTACTGGACTCAGGAAGTTGAGAGATATATGGTGGGATGTGTTTGTACTGGGCTCAGGAAGTTGAGAGATATATGGTGGGATGTGTTTGTACTGGGCTCAGGAAGTTGAGAGATATATGGTGGGATGTGTTTGTACTGGGCCTGTTTGTGTTGAGCCTGGGGCTGAGGAATGTGCCTGATTTCTTTCATTTTGAACCAATTTCTTTCATTCCCCCCCTTTTCTCAGGTACCTCTAGAGCCAATCTTGGGTCTTATAAGTCTGATTCTGTTTCAGCGTTTACAGGTTGGTATTGGGCTCTGAGGACCATGAGCTGTACAGTGTCAAACCTTTCCCTGACAAACTGTAAAATTCTGTTAACACCACAAGGTCCTACGGTAAACAGTAATAGTAGACTTAGCAGGGGTCCAAGGAAGGGGGCTAACAGGGAAAACATAGAGGAATTCCACCATTGGTCTGCAGCTGAAGCAAACTGCTGTGTTTTTACTTCTGTGTTTAACTTGTGTAACTGCTGGACCCGGTTCTCTACAAGCCCTGATTAATTTATGTAGAAACAACAGTCTTCCTTTAGAAACATACATGTACCACCTTTTTCAGCAGTGAGTAGGTCTAGGGCCCTCCGGTTCTGCAAGGTTACCTGAGCTAGGGACGTGAGCTGTCGCTGAAGGGAGGCAAGGGACTCAGCCGACTCCTCCATAGCAACGGCAAATTGTTGGTATAACTTGTTGCTTTCTATGAGGGTGTGACCTAGGGCCCCCCCCGCCAGTCTGGCCGCAATGAGGGATGAGGTGAGGGAGATTCCTGCAATGAGGGGAAGAAATATGGCTCGTGCAGGTCTCAGTCTAGGGACTGGGTGAATAGCAGTACTAGTCCAGTTACTGGTGTACCCCAGGAACTCGCTGACAATAGAGTCAACCGGGGAACTAATGTGACAGGAAGACACAGTAGGTTGGTAACAGAGGGACCAGATAGGTTCTTAGATAATGTTCCATTACACCAGAAGAATATGCCCGGTGGAGCCCTTAGGGTGATATTAGGGGGCATTGCAGTGATGTTGCAGAGGCTGGAATTGGTTCCTGAGAAACAGTAGGGAAACTTCTCCTGACTGGGGTTTAGGTATAGTGGCACGTTAGGGATAGGGGCATATGAGAGGTTTTGGAGGTTGTTAGCTTGGGCAGAGGTAGAGGATCCCCATGGCAGAGGGACAGCAGTTAGCGGTGGATGTCCTAGAGTGGCACACAAAAAGCAGCCAGACAAGCTGTGAAGTCCTGTAAGGTTAGCAAGTTCTAATCCTTCTTGTAATAATTTTAACCAGGCGAAAGGACGTAAGTCTTGTGTTAGTCTGTTTTCTTGTCGTTGGATATGGACCAGGGGCCGTACCTGCACTAGACCTCACCACAGATAGAGGTGACTGCTAGGCCATGTGGAGGAGGAGTAGTAGTATACAGCCCCATGTTGAGGCGTGGTCCAGCGGGAGTTCCGGGGGTCTCTGACTATCCATGTATATGAAAAGTCCCTGTCCCGTCTACGATGGAAGGGCCACTTAGGATCTAACTGTTCTTCCTTTCCCCAATAATGGGATTTATGGATGTTACAATAGTTATAAGGACAGCCGGCATTTTGGTGCCACCAATAGTGTTTACAATTGTATTTAGTCTGATCAAACTCAAAAGCATATTATTGGTGCCATTGGTTTGGCTATTTGAAAACCAGTAAAATTTAGTAGAATTGGGCTATTGCACCCTAAGGAGGGGCAGTCAGCACTGGCCAATAATTTCCTGGGCTTATGAGGTTGCCCAGGGTGGGTTTGGTTTTCATAAAGCCAGAATCTCCAGATAAAGGGATTAGGAGCTGGTTTTGTGATTTCCCCAGCGGCCACTAGGGCGACTAACGTTAGGGTTAGACTACCTAACTGCATGTTTGCAGTGAGCTATGCTGCTGGCGCAGGGTGAGCTTTAAGGGGTTGTTCTTAGCTCTGTCCACAGTCCACGTGGCCGGTGCTTCAGCCGCCGCCGTGATTGGCCCCAGAAGGTCGGAGGTTGAGTCCACGGGCTTGACGTGGGTGTAGTGGATCCACGATGCAACGCCTTCTACCTTCAGGGCAGTGGGTGTGGTTAGGAGTACCTGGAGTGGTCCCTTCCACCTGGGTTCTAGGGTCTCTTGTTGGTGTCGCTTAACCAGGACCCAGTCTCCCGGCTGGTACGGATGGGGTGTCGGTGGGGGACCAGTCTCATATAGTTCCTTCAGCTTGGGCCAGATTTGTTGATGAATTTCCTGCAAGGCTTATAGGGAAAATAAGAGTTCAGAGACATTTTCTGTTTCAGACTTGAGCAGATCATCTTTTAGGCTGGGAACCAGGGGTGGGGGTCTGCCATACATGATTTCGTAAGGGGTAAGGCCTAGTCTGTAAGGGGTATTACGGGCCCGGAACAGAGCATAGGGGAGAAGGACCACCCAATTAGCGCCAGTCTCCATAGTCAATTTAGTTAAGGTCTCCTTCAAGGTCCGATTCATCCTCTCTACCTGTCCTGAACTCTGGGGCCTGTAGGTGCAATGTAGTTTCCAATTTGCCCCAAGGATGGAACCCAAATCCTGACTTACCTTAGCGATGAAGGCCGGCCCATTATCTGACCCTATCTGGACGGGGAAGCCATACCTGGGGAGGATATCTTCCAGAATTTTCTTTGCTACAACCTGAGCAGTTTCCCTTTTGGTTGGGAATGCCTCAGTCCACCCTGAAAAAGTATCTACAAAGACAAGTAAGTACCGATACCCGTATTTTCCTGGCTTTACTTCAGTAAAATCTACTTCCCAGTAGAAACCGGGCCTGGTTCCCCTGAGCCTTGTTCCCGTTGCAGCCTGGGATTGGGGGTAGGCGTTGTTAAGCTGGCAGACTTTGCAACTTGTCACGATGCTGCTGGCCGTCTCGGCTATATGTCTGATTTTGAGCTTGGAGCGTCTGATCAGGTCTATCATCCGCCGGGCACCCAGGTGGGTGGTTCAGTGGATGTGTTCTAACACCTGTTGTCCTAATTTTTCTGGTAGGATGGTTTGGTCATTAGTATCAGTCCACCACCCATTCTGGATCTGTTTCAGGGGAAGTTTGTCGATCCACTGGAGATCTTGTTCTGAATAATCAGGGAGATATGGCAAGTCCCGGGGGCCCTGATCAGGGAGCTGGAGTGCAAGGAGTTCGCTGGGAGCCTTTGCCACACTCCTTGCAGTTTGGTCTGCCAGAAAGTTGCCTTGAGCAATTGGAGTGGTTGGTTTCTGATGCCCTGGGCAATGTACAATAGCCAAATTTTCTGGTCTCCATAGGGCTGTTAACAGGGATAGGATCTCTTACTTGTTTTTTATCTCTTTTCCTTCAGCCGTTAGTAACCCTCGCTCCCTGTAAATGGCCCCATGTATGTGCGCCATAGCAAAAGCATATCGGCTGTCTGTGTATACTGTCAGTTTCTTCCCTGCCCCTAAGGTAAGAGCTTGGGTGAGCACTATCAGTTCAGCCTTCTGGGCCAATGTCCCCGGGGCAGGGGTTCCACCCAGATTACCTCAGTCTCTGAAGTCACTGCTGCTCCAGCGTACCTCTGGCCTTGGTGTATGAAGCTGCTCCCATCAGTGAACCAGATGAGGTCAGCGTCAGGAAGTGGGCGGTCCTGCAGGTCCTCTCGAACTCTGTGCACCTGAGCTAGTATTTCGGTGCAATCATGGAGCGGGGCGTCCAGGTCCGGGTTGGGCAGCAGCGAGGCAGGGTTTAAGGTTGTTGGGGGCAGGAAAGTTATCCAGAGGGGATTTAGTAGTAGTCCTTGATAGTAGGTGAGCCGGGCGTTACTTAACCATCGATTAGGTGGCTGTTTGAGTACACCCTCGATGGCATGTGGGGTAATGACCCGTAATTCTTGACCCATGACAAGTTTATCAGCATCTTGTACCATCAGGGCCATGGCCGCAATCATTCGGAGACAAGGGGGCCACCCGGCAGCCACTGGGTCTAATTTCTTTGACAGGTAGGCAACCGGCCTCTGCCAGGGGCCTAAGTTCTGAGTTATTACCGCCTTGGCAACACCCTTGCTCTTGTCCACGTATAAGTGGAAGGGCTTGGTGACATCAGGTAGTCCCAGTGCAGGCGCAGAGTAGGGCGGTTTTGATCTGTTGGAAAGCCGACTCGGCTTCTTCTGTCCAATTAAATGGCTGCTGCCCCCATGTTGCCTGATACAAGGGTTTAGCCAGCTCTGCGAACCCAGGTATCCATAGTCTACAAAATCCTGCCGACCCCAGGAATTCCCTTACTTGTCGGGTGGATTGTGGCCTAGGGATCTGCAGAACAGTCTGCTTCCAGGCGTCTGTTAACCAGCGCTGCCCTCCTTTTAGCAGGTACCCCAGATATGTTACTTCTGATTTACAGATTTGAGCTTTCTTCGCTGAGGCTCGGTAGCCTAGATTCCCTAGAGCTTGTAAGAGACCCTTGGTCCCTTGAATACAAGCTTCTTGGGTCTTGGCAGCAATCAGGAGGTCATCAACATACTGTAGTAAGGTTATTTCAGGGTGTTAGCGTCAGTACTCACCCAGGTCTTCATGGAGGGCCTCATCGAACAAGGTAGGAGAGTTTTTGAATCCCTGCGGCAGTCTGGTCCATGTCAGTTGGCCACTTATGCCCCTCTCAGGGTCAGTCCACTCGAAGGCAAAGAGCTTTTGGCTCTGAGGGGCTAAAGGCAAACTGAAGAAAGCATCTTTCAAATCTAAAACAGTGTACCATTGATGTTTAGGGTTTAGGGTACTCAGGAGGGTGTACGGGTTAGGCACAGTTGGATGTATGTCCATAACCCTCTTATTGACTTCTCTCAAGTCTTGTACAGGTCTGTATTCTCCGCTACTAGGTTTTCGTACCGGCAACAATGGAGTGTTCCAGGGCGAGTGACATGGGCGAAGGACCCCTTGGTCGAGGAGTCGGCGAATATGTAGTGCAATCCCTTCTTTGGCCTCTAGGGGCATCGGGTATTGGCGTACCCAAACGGGGTCTGTCCCAGGCTTGAGTTCTACAAACAAGGCAGGACGGTGTTTTGCCAGTCCTAAGCCCCCCGTTTCTACCCAAGCTCCTGGATATTGCTGGAGCCAGGTTGCTATGTCCTGGGGGGCCGCTCGCTCCTGGTGGAGCCGGTACTTATCTTCTAGGGTTATAGTCAGGACGGACACGGGCTGATTTTGGGAGTTGGTCACGACAGGCCCCTCAGGGAGGAAATGGATCTGTGCTCCCATTTTAGTTAGCAGGTCTCTCCCTAATAGGGGACAGGGGCTCTCAGGGATGACCAGGAAAGAATGGGTTACATTCCTGGCTCCGAGGTTTACTATTCTTTGTGTTGTCCAGGGGTATTTCTTAATTCCTGTGGCCCCTTGTACCCACGAGGACTTGGAGGATAATTTTCCACTAGTTTTAACTAGGACCGAGTGCTGTGCTCCCGTATCGACCAAGAACTGGACTGGGGACCCCTCCACTTGTAAAGTTACCCTAGGTTCGGGGAGGGGGTCCGAACCCCATCTTCCCTAGTCTTCGTCTTGAGTGACTAGTACGGGTGTAGACCTAGGGGGTCCCTGTCCTCGTTGTTTCTTTTTGGGGCAGTCTCTTACCCAGTGGCCAGCTTCCTTACAGTAGGCACATTGGTCTTTGCTCAGATTATCATGTCTGGGGGACCGCCTAGGTTGGGTGTTCTCTGGCTGTAGATGCTCTTTCTGTACTACTGCTGCCAGGGCCTTGGTCATTTTTTCAGTGGCCTTAAATTGCTTTTCCTCTGGAGTATCTCTGTTATTGTAAACCTGCTGGGCTATCTGAAGGAGGTCCTGAATCTGTTTTCCCTCTAAGTCTTCTAATTTCTGGAGTTTCCTTTTAATGTCTGGGGCCACCTGATTTACAAAGGACATTAGAACAGCTGCCTGACTTCCTAGAGCCTCTGGGTCTATGGGGGTGTACTGTCTAAAAGCTTCCATTAATCTTTCTAAGTAGGTAGCTGGGCTTTCTGTCTTTCCCTGCAGAACAGAGTATACTTTAGCCAAATTAGTGGGCTTGTGAGCAGCTGCCCGGAGACCCGCCATTAGAGTCTGGCGATAAAGGTGTAGCCGTCCCCTACCTTCTGCTGTGTTGTAGTCCCATGCCGGCCTGGTCAGAGGAAAAGTCGCATTTATGAGGTCGGGGTTGGCAGTCGGTTGACCGTCATCTCCCGGGACCAGCTTTCTAGCTTCTATCTGTATTCTCTCTCGCTCCTCCGTTGTGAACAAGATTCGGAGGAGCTGCTGACAATCATCCCAAGTGGGCTGGTGGGTGAACATGACACTATCCAGTAAAGCCATTAAATCTTTGGGGTTGTCTGAAAACCGAGCACTCTGAGTCTTCCAGTTATACAGATCACTGGTGGAGAATGGCCAGTACTGGAGCCTGGGGATTCCTGTGTCATCTGGGGGTCGTATTTCCCGAAGGGGTAGAGCCACTGTGGAGTCAGGGGAGGCTGGGGGGGGCTAGCCCACAAAGTGTGCCCTCGCATCCGCCCTGCCGGCCCTTCAGAGTTACTTTCACTTTCAGCAGGTCCGGGTGCACCGGCCGCCTCCCGTCCGCCTGCTCCTTCCCGCGGCTCAGCCCGGGGGGCTGGGGCCTGGGGCCCGGAGGGGTATGGAGGGGGTTCTGTGGACAGTGGGTCCCCACTATCAAGTAGAACAGGATGGGGGGGGCAGTTGGTTGCTTGGATTTTAGCGGCCAAGCAACCGGTGCCTTACAGGGTTCAGGGGCTAATTGGAAAGGGGACAGCCAAGGAGGCGGGTTCTCAACAAGGTCCTGCCATAAGAGGATATATGGGATTTGATCCAAGTGGCCCGCACGCCCAGGTAGGAAAATCTTGGACTTTACTCTAGTGATGACAGGTAGTCGGAACGTCCCTTCGGGTGGCCACCCCACATCAAAGGCAGGCCATTTGGAGCGGCACAGAGTAATTAGTTTTCCCTTTCTGATTTCCATACTAAGATCATGGCCCCTTGCTCTAACATCCTTGAAATTACTTGTAAGGAGAGACAGGGGAGTGCTCTGGGTATTACCCATCCTGTAATAATTTGTAGTCTCTTCCTGTAAAAGAATATGGGTTAGAATTCCTGTAAAGGGATGGGGCGGAGCAAGATGGCCGAATAGGAACAGCTCCAGTCTCCAACTCCCAGCGCGAGCGACACAGAAGACCGGTGATTTCTGCATTTTCAACTGAGGTACTGGGTTCATCTCACTAGGGAGTGCCGGACAACCGGTGCTGGTCAGCTGCTGCAGCCCGACCAGCAAGAGCTGAAGCAGGGCGAGGCATCGCCTCACCTGGGAAGCGCAAGGGGGAAGGGAATCCCTTTTCCTAGCCAGGGGAACTGAGACACACAACACCTGGAAAATCAAGTAACTCCCACCCCAATACTGCGCTTTAAGGAAACGGGCACACCAGGAGATTATATCCCACACCTGGCCGGGAGGGTCCCACGCCCACGGAGCCTCCCTCATTGCTAGCACAGCAGTCTGTGATCTACCGGCAAGGCAGCCGCGAGGCTGGGGGAGGGGCGTCCGCCATTGCTGAGGCTTAAGTAGGTAAAGCCGCTGGGAAGCTCGAACTGGGTGGAGCTCACAGCAGCTCAAGGAAACCTGCCTGTCTCTGTAGACTCCACCTCTGGGGACAGGGCACAGTAAACAATAACAAATGCAGCAGAAACCTCTGCAGACGCAAATGACTCTGTCTGACAGCTTTGAAGAGAGCAGTGGATCTCCCAACACAGAGGTTGAGATATGAGAAGGGACAGACTGCCTGCTCAAGTGGGTCCCTGACCCCTGAGTAGCCTAACTGGGAGACATCTTCCACTAGGGGCAGTCTGACGCCCCACACCTCACAGGGTGGAGTACCCCCCTGAGAGGAAGCTTCCAAAGCAAGAATCAGACAGGTACACGCGCTGTTCAGCAATATTCTATCTTCTGCAGCCTCTGCTGCTGATACCCAGGCAAACAGGGTCTGGAGTGGACCTCAAGCAATCTCCAACAGACCTACAGCTGAGGGTCCTGACTGTTAGAAGGAAAACTATCAAACAGGAAGGACACCTACACCAAAACCCCATCAGTACGTCACCATCATCAAAGACCAGAGGCAGATAAAACCACAAAGATGGGGAAAAAGCAGGGCAGAAAAGCTGGAAATTCAAAAAATAAGAGCACATCTCCCCCCGCAAAGAAGCGCAGCTCATCGCCAGCAACGGATCAAAGCTGGACGGAGAATGACTTTGACGAGATGAGAGAAGAAGGCTTCAGTCCATCAAACTTCTCAGAGCTAAAGGAGGAATTACGTACCCAGCGCAAAGAAACTAAAAATCTTGAAAAAAAAGTGGAAGAATTGATGGCTAGAGTAATTAATGCAGAGAAGGTCATAAACGAAATGAAAGAGATGAAAACCATGACACAAGAAATACGTGACAAATGCACAAGCTTCAGTAACCGACTCGATCAACTGGAAGAAAGAGTATCAGCGATTGAGGATCAAATGAATGAAATGAAGTGAGAAGAGAAACCAAAAGAAAAAAGAAGAAAAAGAAATGAACAAAGCCTGCAAGAAGTATGGGATTATGTAAAAAGACCAAATCTACGTCTGATTGGGGTGCCTGAAAGTGAGGGGGAAAATGGAACCAAGTTGGAAAACACTCTTCAGGATATCATCCAGGAGAACTTCCCCAACCTAGTAGGGCAGGCCAACATTCAAATCCAGGAAATACAGAGAACACCACAAAGATACTCCTCGAGAAGAGCAACTCCAAGACACATAATTGCCAGATTCACCAAAGTTGAAATGAAGGAAAAAATCTTAAGGACAGCCAGAGAGAAAGGTCGGGTTACCCACAAAGGGAAGCCCATCAGACTCACAGCAGATCTCTCGGCAGAAACTCTACAAGCCAGAAGAGAGTGGGGGCCAATATTCAACATTCTTAAAGAATTTTAAACCCAGAATTTCATATCCAGCCAAACTAAGTTTCATAAGTGAAGGAGAAATAAAATCTTTTACAGATAAGCAAATGCTTAGAGATTTTGTCACCACTAGGCCTGCCTTACAAGAGACCCTGAAGGAAGCACTAAACATGGAAAGGAACAACCGGTACCAGCCATTGCAAAAACATGCCAAAATGTAAAGACCATCAAGGCTAGGAAGAAACTGCATCAACTAATGAGCAAAATAACCAGTTAATATCATAATGGCAGGATCAAGTTCACACATAACAATCTTAACCTTAAATGTAAATGGACTAAATGCTCCAATGAAAAGACACAGACTGGCAAACTGGATAAAGAGTCAAGACCCATCAGTCTGCTGTATTCAGGAGACCCATCTCACATGCAGAGACATACATAGGCTCAAAATAAAGGGATGGAGGAAGATTTACCAAGCAAATGGAGAACAAAAAAAAGCAGGAGTTGCAATACTAGTCTCTGATAAAACAGACTTTAAACCATCAAAGATCAAGAGAGACAAAGAAGGCCATTACATAATGGTAAAGGGATCAATTCAACAGGAAGAGCTAACTATCCTAAATATATATGCACCCAATACAGGAGCACCCAGATTCATAAAGCAAGTCCTTAGAGACTTACAGAGAGACTTAGACTCCCATACAATAATAATGGGAGACTTCAACACTCCACTGTCAACATTAGACAGATCAACGAGACAGAAAGTTAACAAGGATATCCAGGAATTGAACTCATCTCTGCAGCAAGCAGACCTAATAGACATCTATAGAACTCTCCACCCCAAATCAACAGAATATACATTCTTCTCAGCACCACATCGCACTTACTCCAAAATTGACGACGTAATTGGAGGTAAAGCACTCCTCAGCAAATGTACAAGAACAGAAATTATAACAAACTGTCTCTCAGACCACAGTGCAATCAAACTAGAACTCAGGACTAAGAAACTCAATCAAAACCGCTCAACTACATGGAAACTGAACAACCTGCTCCTGAATGACTACTGGGTACATAACGAAATGAAGGCAGAAATAAAGATGTTCTTTGAAACCAATGAGAACAAAGATACAACATACCAGAATCTCTGGGACACATTTAAAGCAGTGTGTAGAGGGAAATTTATAGCACTAAATGCCCAAAAGAGAAAGCAGGAAAGATCTAAAATTGACACTCTAACATTGAAATTAAAAGAACTAGAGAAGCAAGAGCAAACACATTCCAAAGCTAGCAGAAGGCAAGAAATAACTAAGATCAGAGCAGAACTGAAGGAGATAGAGACACAAAAAACCCTCCAAAAAATCAATGAATCCAGGAGTTGGTTTTTTGAAAAGATCAACAAAACTGACAGACCACTAGCAAGACTAATAAAGAAGAAAAGAGAGAAGAATCAAATTGACGCAATAAAAAATGATAAAGGGGATATCACCACCGACCCCACAGAAATACAAACTACCATCAGAGAATACTATAAACACCTCTATGCAAATAAACTGGAAAATCTAGAAGAAATGGATAATTTCCTGGACACTTACACTCTTCCAAGACTAAACCAGGAAGAAGTTGAATCCCTGAATAGACCAATAGCAGGCTCTGAAATTGAGGCAATAATTAATAGCCTACCAACCAAAAAAAAGTCCAGGACTAGATGGATTCACAGCCGAATTCTACCAGAGGTACAAGGAGGAGCTGGTACCATTCCTTCTGAAACTATTCCAATCAATAGAAAAAGAGGGAATCCTCCCTAACTCATTTTATGAGGCCAACATCATCCTGATACCAAAGCCTTGCAGAGACACAACAAAAAAAGAGAATTTTAGACCAATATCCCTGATGAACATTGATGCAAAAATCCTCAATGAAGTACTGGCAAACCGGATTCAGCAGCACATCAAAAAGCTTATCCACCATGATCAAGTGGGCTTCATCCCTGGGATGCAAGGCTGGTTCAATATTCGCAAATCAATAAACATAATCCAGCATATAAACAGAACCAAAGACAAGAACCACATGATTATCTCAATAGATGCAGAAAAGGCTTTTGACAAAATTCAACAGCCCTTCATGCTAAAAACGCTCAATAAATTCGGTATTGATGGAACGTACCTCAAAATAATAAGAGCTATTTATGACAAACCCACAGCCAATATCATATTGAATGGGCAAAAACTGGAAAAATTCCCTTGGAAAACTGAGAGAGAGGGATGCCCTCTCTCACCACTCCTATTCAACATAGTGTTGGAAGTTCTGGCTAGGGCAATCAGGCAAGAGAAAGAAATCAAGGGTATTCAGTTAGGAAAAGAAGAAGTCAAATTGTCCCTCTTTGCAGATGACATGATTGTATATTTAGAAAACCCCATTGTCTCAGCCCAAAATCTCCTTAAGCTGATAAGCAACTTCAGCAAAGTCTCAGGATACAAAATTAATGTGCAAAAATCACAAGCATTCTTATACACCAGTAACAGACAGAGAGCCAAATCATGAATGAACTTCCATTCACAATTGCTTCAAAGAGAATAAAATACCTAGGAATCCAACTTACAAGGGATGTAAAGGACCTCTTCAAGGAGAACTACAAACCACTGCTCAGTGAAATAAAAGAGGACACAAACAAATGGAAGAACATACCATGCTCATGGATAGGAAGAATCAATATCGTGAAAATGGCCATACTGCCCAAGGTTATTTATAGATTCAATGCCATCCCCATCAAGCTACCAATGAGTTTCTTCACAGAATTGGAAAAAACTGCTGTAAAGTTCATATGGAACCAAAAAAGACCCCGCATCTCCAAGACAATCCTAAGTCAAAAAAACAAAGCTGGAGGCATCACGCTACCTGACTTCAAACTATACTACAAGGCTACAGTAACCAAAACAGCATGGTACTGGTACCAAAACAGAGATATAGACCAATGGAACAGAACAGAGTCCTCAGAAATAATACCACACATCTACAGCCATCTGATCTTTGATAAACCTGAGAGAAACAAGAAATGGGGAAAGGATTCCCTATTTAATAAGTGGTGCTGGGAAAATTGGCTAGCCATAAGTAGAAAGCTGAAACTGGATCCTTTCCTTACTCCTTATACGAAAATGAATTCAAGATGGATTAGAGACTTAAATGTTAGAGCTAATACCATAAAAATCCTAGAGGAAAACCTAGGTAGTACCATTCAGGACATAGGCATGGGCAAAGACTTCATGTCTAAAACACCAAAAGCAACGGCAGCAAAAGCCAAAATTGATAAATGGGATCTAATTAAACTAAAGAGCTTCTGCACAGCAAAAGAAACTACCATCAGAGTGACCAGGCAACCTACAGAATGGGAGAAAATTTTTGCAATCTATTCATCTGACAAAGGGCTAATATCCAGAACCTACAAAGAACTCAAACAAATTTACAAGAAAAAAAAAAAAA
>NC_037684.1:31434242-31503026 GCF_003255815.1 Theropithecus gelada | reverse complement strand
AATGTATAAAAACAACAGACAAAGAAAATATAATCGCAAGTTGCATTGCCCTTCTGAACCTGGGCATATATGGGAGTCTACACACATAAAAATTCCCAGAGCTGTACACTTAATAATATACTCAGGGAAAATAAGCAGCACAGTAGCATCATCAGAATACCTGCATCAGCTGTTAAACAATAGCAACAATAAACGATGGCAGACTTTCAGTCTCCACCTACAATGCCATGTTTTCATTGCAAGGTTACTGTACACTGCATTTTGTTTTTAGGTGAGAAGAAACGTCAGAAACAGTTGTGGGACCAGGAAATGGACCCTCTAGGGATGAGGAGGCATTCTGATCAACGGCTTCTTAAATGCTTCATCCAAAGTCATTTGCCTCATTAACAATGGTTGTTGTCTTAGAAGTTCCTCTTTGAGTGCATAAACTTACATGATTTCTGGTCCTGTTATGAATGTGCACTGCTCTGGTCTTTCCATAAGCCCATCACATATTTTCGCCATGTCGTCTATAGACCCTTTTCCTGCATTATTAGCAATATCATCTTCATTGTCACAATTATCACTATCACTGTAATCCAAAACCATTTTAGCTATTTCACCATCCATGAGTGACAACTAGAGCTTAATTAACAATGTTAAATGTTTTTCCTCTGGGTGCGGCAGCTCATGACTGCAACCCCAGTATTTAGGGAGGCCAAGGTGGACTTGAGCCTAGGTGTTTGAGATCAGCCTGAGTATCATGGAGAAACCCATCACTACAAAAAATAGAAAACCTAGAATAATTAGCTGGGTTTGGTGGTGCATACCTGTAGTTACAGCTACTTGAAAGGCTGAGGGGGGAAAATCACTTGCCACTGCACTCCAGCCCCTGGGCGACAAAACGAGTCTGTCTAAAAAAAAAAAAAAGTTTTTCAATTATCCCCTTCAGCTTACTGAAGGACTCTGAAAGTATATATTAGGGCCCATTTCTATCATTTCTTCACCCTCCACCCCTCATTCAGGATTGGTCTGGGGTAGCAAGGCATAGCCCCTGCTCTGTAACTGACTCTTATCTCCTCAGGACAGAAGGTTCTTACTGCTACCCAGACTTACCTCACCTCTGATACTGAGTTCCTTTTTTCCACCTTTTTTCTCAGATTTATTGATGTGTAATTGGCAATAAAATTTGATTGTATATATTTATGTGTACAATGTAATAATTTGATATATCTATATATTGTGATATGATTACCATAATCAATCACCTCCCATAGCTACTATTTGTGTACGTGTGTATGTGTGTGTGTGTGTGGTGAGAACACTTAAGACCTACCCTTCTAGTAAATTTCAAGTGTGTAATATAGTAACATTAATTATAGTCACCATGATGTACATTAGATATATAGAAATTATTCCTCTAAAAAAGCTTTGAAACTTTTGATTAATACATCTCTATTTCCCTACCCCCAGCCCTAAACACCATTCTACTCTCCACCTCTATGGGTTTGATTTTTCTAGATTCCATATGTAAGTGAGATCATGCATTATTTTTCTTTGTTTAACTTATTTTATTTAGCATAAAGTCCTCCATGTTCATTCATATTATGGCAAATGACAGGATTTCCTTTTGTTTAGCACTGAATAATAGTCCTAATAGTCCATTGTGCAACATATGTCACATTTTCTTTGTCTGTTCATCTGGTGATAGACATGTTGGTTGATTCTGTATCTTGACTATTGTGAATAAAGTTGCAACAAATATGGGAGTGCAAATATCTCAGTGACATACTGATTTCATTTACTTTAGATTATACCCAGAAGTGGAATTGCTGGATCACATGATAGTTTTATTTTTAATTCTATGAGGAAACGCCTTAGTGTTTTTCATAGGCTGTACCAATTTATATCCCCACCAAAACTATACGGGGGTTCTTTTCTCTACATCCTCTCCAAAACTAATTATCTCCTATTGTTTCGATAATCGCCATTTTAACATGTGCAAGGTGATATATCATTGTGATTTTGATTTGGAGTACTCCAATGATTAATGATGTTGAATTTTTTTCATATACCTTCTGACCATTTGTATTTCTTCTTTTGAGAAATGACTTTTCTGATACTTAGAAAATTTTTAATAGAGTTTTTTTGTTTTCTTGGTTATGAGTTGTTTGAGTTCCTTATATATGTTGGATATTACCCCTTATCAAATGTATGGTTTGCAAATATTTTTTATTATTCCTTCAGTTTTCTCTTCATTCTGTTATTTCCTTTGCTATGCAGAAGTTTTTAGTTTGATGCAACTCTGTTTACCTGTTTTTGCTTTTGTTGCCTGTACTTTTGGGGTCATATCCAAGAAATCACTGCCCAGACCAATGTGTCAACAAGCTTTTCCTCTATGTTTTCTTCTAGTAGTTTCATCGTTTCAGGTCTTACATTTAAGTATGTAACCCATTTCGAGTTAATTTATGTACGTCGTGTAAGATAAGAGTCAATTTCCCTCTTCTGCATACAGATATCCAGTTTTTCCAACATAACTTATTAAAGAGATTGTCTTTTGCCCGTTGTGTGTTCTTTGTTAAATACCAACTGACTATAAGTGTGTGGACTTATTTCTGGGCTCTCTATTCTGTTCCATTGGTCTATACATCTATTTTTATGCCAGTACTATGCTGTTTTGATTGCTGTAGGTTTGCATTATATTTTGAGGTCAGGTAGTATGATACCTCCAGCTTTGTTCATTTTGCTCAAGAAAACTCTGGCCTTGCAAGGTCTTTTGTGGTTTCATATAAAATTTGATACTGTTTTTTCTATTTCTATAAAAATAAGTCTTTAGAATTTTGATAAGTATTATGCTAAACCTGTAGATTTCTTCAGATGATATAAATGTTTTAGCGTTATTAATTCTTCCATTTATTTTGACTTTTTCAACTTCTTTTTTCAATGTTTTGTAGTTTTGAGCATACATATCTTTTACCTTCTTAAGTGTGTTTACATATTTTATTCTTTTTGATGCTGTTGTAAATGTAATTTTTTTCTCTATTTTTTTCTGATATTTGCTATTACTGCATAAAAACTCAACTTGATTATTGTATGCTAATATTTTATCCTGCAAGTTTCCTGAGTTTGTTTATTAGTTCTAGCAGTTGGTGTTGTGCTTTCTTCGTTGCTGTTGAGGCTTTAGGATTTCCTATGTGTAATATTGTATTGCTTGAGAACAGAAAATGTTACTTCTTTCTTTAACAAGTTATATGGCTTTATTTCTTTTTCTTACTGAATTCTTCTGGTTGGAAGTTCCAGTACTATGTTGAGTAGAAGTGGGTAAAGTGATCATTTTCGTCTTGGTCCTGATCTTGGAGAAAAAGTTTCAACATTTTACTGTTATGATGTTAGCTGTAGTCTTGTCATATATGGCCATTACTATGTTGAGGTATATTCTTTTTGTACTTATTTTGTTGAGTTTTCATCATGAAATGATATTAAATTTTATGGGATTTTTTTTGCATCTGTTAAGATGGTCATACAATATTGATCCTTCTGGTAACATAGTGTTTTACATTTATTGATTTGCAAATATCAAACCAATCTTACACCCCAGCAATATATTTCATTTGAAAATGGCATATGATCCTTTTAATCTGCTGTTTAATTCAATTTGCTAGTATTTCATGGAGGATTTTTGTCTCATGTTCATCAGAGATATTGACCTGTAATTTTCTTTTCTCTTTAGTGTCCTTGTCTATCTTTGATGTCATGATAATTCTGGCATTGTAAAATGAGTTTAGAAGTGTTCTCCACTCTTCAATTTTTTAAAAGGGTTTCAGAACAAAATGGTATTCATTCTTTTTTAAATGTTTCATGAAATTAACCAGTAAAGCCATCTGGTCTTGAGCTTTATTTGTTGCTGTCGTTGTTGGGTTTTTAATTACTGACTCAACCTTATTACTTGTTACTGACCAGTTCGTATTTTCTATTTTTCATAAATCAGTTTTGGTAGATAATATGTTTCTAGGAATTTATCTATTTTTTTCTGGTTAAGCAATGTGTTGTCATATAACTGTTCCAGAAGTCTAAGACCCTTTGTATTTGGGGAGCATCAGTTGTAAAATCTTTTTATTTATAATTTTATCTATTTGAATCTTTTCTGTTTTTCATACACTTACTAATGATTTGTCCATTTGTTTATCTTAAAAAAAAAAAAAAATTCTTGGCCGGGCATGGTGGCTCACACCTATAATCCCAGCAATTTGGGAGGCCAAAATGGGCAGATCACAAGGTCAAGAGATCAAGACCATCCTGGCTAATATGGTGAAACCCCGTTTCACCATATTAATGGAGATGAATTCCCATAGCTATTGTTTGTCTAGAAAAGTCTGTATCTCTCCATTTCTGAAGGATACCCGTGATATGTATAGTGAAAAAACTCCAGTTTTTTTTAAAATTTCTTTTGTATTTCTACTTTGATTCATTTGTTCTTCAGGATTGCATTCTTTAATTTTCACATATTTGTGAACTTTCTATTTTTCTCCTGTTATTTATTTCTAGTTTCATAGCATTGTAATTATAAGAGATACTTGATATGATTTCAATCTTCTTAAATTGTTAAAACTTGCTCTGAGGCCTAACATATGATATATCCTGGGGAACGTTCTGTGTGTGCTTAAAAAGAATGTATATTCTGCACCTGTTGGATAAAATGCTTCATCTATATCTACTTGGTCTATTTGGTCTATAGTGTTATTCAAGTCTTCTGTTTCCTTACTTATTTTCCATCTAAATGATCTGTTCATTATTGAAAGTGGGGTATTAATGATCCCTACTATCATATTGCTGTCTGTTTTTCCTTTCAGTTGCATTAATATTTGTTTTATATATTTAGGTGCTCCAATGTTGGGAGCATATTTATGATTGTTATATCTTCTTGATAAATTGCCCCCTTTCTCATTATATGATGACTTTACTTGTTTCCTGTATCAGTTTTTGACTTAAAGTATATTTAGTCTGATGTAAATGTGGCTATCCCCACTTTCTTTTGGTTACCATTTGCAGGAAATACCTTTTTCCATTCCTTTACCTTCAGCCTATTCATGTCCTTAAAACGAAAGTGAGTCTCTTCTGGCAACATATAATTGTATCTTTTTATAATCAATTCAGTCACTCTGTGTCTTTTCATTAGGTAATTTAATCCATTTACATTTATGTTTAAAGTAATTATTGGTAGGTAAGAACTTTACTACTGCCATTGTGTTCATTATTTTCTGATTGTTTTGTAGTCCCTTTGTTTATTTCTTCTTCTCTTATTGTCTTCTTTTGTGATTTTATGATTTTTTTTTTGTATTGGTATGTTTTGATTTCTGTATCTTTATGTTTTGTTATCTACTACAGGGTTTTTGTGTGTTTCCTATGAGGTTTCCATAAAACACTTTTTAGTTGTAAGAGTCTATGTTAAGCTGATAACAACTTACCTTCAATTGTATACAAAAACTCTCTTTGTTTACTTCTCCTTCTCTGACAGTATATGTTATTTTAGGTCACCATTTACTATTAACATATTTTATATATTTTGTATCCATTAATTTAGGTATAGTTTTTGTTTGTGTGTGTGTGTGTGTTTTTATCTGTTTGTTTGTTTGTTTTTAGAGATGGGATCTCCCTCTGTCACCCAGGATGAAGTCCAGTGGCACAGCCATAGATCACTGCAGCCTTGAACTCCTGGGGTAAAAAAATCCTCCTATCTCAGCCTCCCTAGTGGCTGGGACTACAGGTGCATGCCACCATGCCTGTCTATAGTTATTTTAATACTTTTTGCTTTTTAACTTTTGTATTAGAGTTAAAGGTGACTTACACATGACTATTACAATATTTGAGTATTCTGATTTTTTCTATATTCTTACCTTTTCAGTGAGTTTGATACTTACGTATATTTTCATGTTGTTAGTCCTTTCATTTCAACTTGAAGAACTACCTAGGATTTCTTGCAAGGCAGGTCTAGTGGAGATGAATTCCCATAGCTATTGTTTGTCTAGAAAAGTCTGTATCTCTCCTTCATTTCTGAAGGATACCCGTGATATGTATAGTATTCTTGGTTGGCAGTTTTGTTTTGTTTTGTTTTTTCATTCAGCACTCACATATATCATCCCATGCTTTCTGGGCCTGCAAGATTGCTACTGAGAAATCCTTTGATAGTCTTAAGGAGTTCCCCTTGTATGTGACAAGTTGTTTTTCTCTTGCTGTTTTCAAAGTTTTCTCTTTGTCTTTGACTTTTGATAATTTCATTATAATATGTCTTGGTAAAGATCTCCTTATGTTTAATCTATTTTGGATTATCTGTGCTTCATGAATCTGAGTACTCATTTCCCTCTCAGATTTGGGAAGTTTTCTGCCATTATTTATTTAAATTACTTTTCACCTTCTTTCTCTTTCTCTATTCCTTCTGGGAATTCCATAATGCACATATCATTTTACTTTATGTCTCATAAGTCCCATAGGCTTCTTCATTTTTTAAATTGTTTTTCTGTTTCTTTGACTTGATAATTTCAAATGACCTGTCATCAAACTTGCTGATTCTTCTCCTTGATCAAGTCTGCCATTTAAGGTCTCCATAGAATTTTTCAATTCAGTCATTGTGTTCTTTACCTCCTGAATGACTGTTTTTTATAGTTTCTATCTCTTTGTGTAACTTTTATTTTGTTTGTATGTTGTTTTTCAGACTTCCTTTCGTTGTCTATGTATGTTTTTTATAGCTCACTGAGGTTTTTTTGTTTCTTTGAGTTATTTGTCTGATAGTTCACAGATCTCCATTTCTTCAATTATTGATGGTGTCATGTTTCCCGGGTTATTCATTATCTTAGTGGACTTTTATAGGTGTCTTCACATTTGAAAAAGTAGATACCTTTTCCAGTCCTTACAGACTGACTTTGGCAGGGAAAGCACTTTACCATTCAACCTGCTCACACATTCTAGCAAGCCATTTGTTGGTGTCTACTGGTAGGCTTCCTACTACCATCCTTAGGTAGTCTGGCCTGGAATCTGGGTCCATATGCTGGCTTGGTGCCAGGTTCCATCTGGGTGGGCCTAGTGACTGGGTACCCAGAGATAGGCATTGAATCTGGGTCCACAAAGGGGATCCTAGAGCCTGTATTTGCAGAAGCCAGCATGAAGCATTGATTTACAGGAGCTGATATGGGACTGGAAAAAGCCTGGCTTTTGGGTCCATTGGAATAGACCTGAAGGCTAGGTCTGCAGGGGCCAGCCAGATCCTGGAGTGGTCCAGGAACTTTACTCTACAGATGCGAGCCCAGCTTCTGGGTTATAAGGGCTGGCCTGGAGCCTGGATCCACAGTAGCCAGATAAGCACCAGAGTCTACTGGAACAGGCCTGGACCCTGGATTCACTAGAGTGGGCCTGGAGCTTGGGTCTTCTGGAGTGTGGGGCTGCAGGGGATAGCCTACTGTTGTGGTGGGCCTCGCCTCTGAGTCTGTGGTGGTTAGCCTGGACCCTGGGGCTATGGGAGCTGACTTGACATCAAGGTTCATTTGGGGTAAGCCTGTTGCTGGAATGCACAGCGAAGTCAAATGTAAACTTCACATGCCCTTTCCCCTGCTTTGAGTATCTCTCTCTGTGCTGTTCTGCCCAGGCTTGGGGAAGCAGTGACACAGTTAATGTGAAACTATCCTTCCTGTTCACCTCAATGCATTTTGTCTTATTTTTGTGCTCCACCTAAGTGCTGTGATCTCTCACCTGGATTCCTTAGCTTTTGTGAAGGATTTTTCATGCATAAATGGTTATTCAAATTGATGGTTCTGTTAGGGAATGAGCACTGGAGAGTTTTATTCTGCCGTCTTCCTGTCACTCCAAAATCTCTTCAATTTCTCAATAATGTTTTACCAAAAGGCTCAATATTTGTATTTTGTCATGAAACATGCAAATTATATAGCCAGTCCTGTCTGTGAAAGTCCTGGAGTTCTAGCGCCACCATTCAGCATACACTATTTGCATCACAACTCCTTTTATTAACATTGCAAAGCACTTGCCTTCTATGTTTCATATTAGTCGTTTCTTTATGTTCTTCCTATGACATTAATGTTCACCAAGTTTTCACTCTGCTGTCAGATTTTATCTTTATTCTTTTGGAGAAATCATGATACCTATCATTATTTTATTTTTAGTTCACAGACCAAGCTGATATATAACCTGAAATAGTTTGGCAACTTTATTTTTGACTTTCAGATACAGACTCTTTGGACATTTTTTAAAAGTACTCTAGCTTAGAACAAAGGCTCTCATAGTAAAGTTTTGATCAAATATACCTTGATATTGTAAAGGTCCCTGAGGAAAAAAAAAAAAAAAAAGTGTGTAATTTCCAAGTGGAAAAGATTTCTAGCTTATAAATTTCTTTCCTATCCTAAAAAGCATCTAGTACCTTTTAGCTTTAGCAAGCACACCATTTTGGCCACAATGTATAGACATACCTCACTTCCAGAGAAGGTGCCTGCTTCAGAGTAAGTGTAGGATAATTGAAAGTTTACAAATTAGCACATTTCATTGCTTTAAAGTGTCAACTCAGGCATAGGAGGTAGAATTCCATAAGAAATAATGTAAACTTAATTATTTAAAAGAAGACATAATTCTACAAGTTTTTAAAAACCTTTAGACCCATGTCTCAAGGTTTAATCTTCTATTTAATTTATCTGCCAACAATGCCATAGTAGAAGTGAAATAAGCTAGTTTTTAAAACTAGTGAAACTGTTCACATTAGGGGAGATTTTAGACACATTAAAATCAGATTCACCTTTTCTGGTCTAAAAACAAAACAAAATCCAACAGAATACTTGAAGAATTGTGAGGAAATAGTAGACATATTGTGTATTTCATAATTAGCTTAAAGTTTGCTTTAACATTTTAAGGTGTGTTTTTTTCTTTCTTCATAACATTCATTGACTCTATTTAGCCAACATTTAATACAATTATTTCAAGTTTATCAGGCAATAAACTTTGGTGAAGTTTCTTTGAATTTGAAATAAGTGAGTAAAAAATGGAGCATTAAATATGTATTATTTGTCATCTAGACTTAGAAAAACATGGAATCCTTTACTACTGGTTTTCAAATTAGACCTCTGCTAAGTAACTTCTATCGACTTGTTTTAAAACAGTGTGTAGACCTGTAAAACTTCCAAAACACTTTACTGAAAAAAAAATGAATGGAGTTACTGTTTGGGCAAACTGACCTCTTTGGTTAAACAATTAAATCCAACTTCTAGGAACTCTTGAATATTATAATTTTTTAAAAAATTAAGTCCATAAAATTTCACTTCAGAGTGCTTAAATTCTGCAGCCCTGAGTTAGGATCTGAAGATTAATGAGATAGTTTATCGTCACTAACTAGCCCACAAGAGAATGAATACTAATTAATTCATCATCAACAAAACTACCCCAAATGAGGACAGCCATAGAGAAAACACGTAGCTGTACTATTACGTAAAATATTAAGACAGTATAATTGAGTGTTTTCAATATTGACTGCACATCAGAGTAACCTACATATGTGTGCAGAGGTTATGGGTATGAAGATCAGGGGTGAAAAATTACCAGTGCATGAGGAGTCCTACCCTCAGAATTTCTGATTTATTTGGTTCTGGTGGAGCTGGGAACTGGGTATACTGAAAGCATCCCAAGTATTTTTAATTGGCGCTTTGGTGGATAAAATTATTTTTTTCAATTTATCACCAAGAATGTTAATACAGCCTCAGACAAATGAGTAATGGATTCATTGTAGCTGCACCTACAGGTTTGCATGAAAAGTCTCAATATCATTTTTCCATGTGAAAGAAGTTTTCTTTTACGCTAAAATAAATGTGGGGCACTTTCCTTAAAACAGAGCCCTGAATTGTGGTGGTGAAGGTTCTGTTTGCTTTGTTTCACTTTGTGTTTCATCTGTGGGCATGATAATTACAGCTGAGTCCCAGCAGCATATGGCAGTGGGCTGGGGAGAAGAAAACCAAATGAGGACAAAAGCACAAATACAAAAATAAACATAAGTCAAGTTTGTGCTGCTGGGTAGTTTTCTTTCATCTTTCTGTGAGGTTAATTAACTGCACAGTATGTCTTTGCCACTCTGATGCATCCAAAGCATCCCAGAAGGCTCCACCTCCACAATCTAAATTATAATGATGCCTGACGGTTGCAGAATTTTTAGTTTAACTAGAATGTACCGAATCATTCTGGACAATGCAAAAGTGAACCTTAACCATTATCCATATTATAAACTGAATTTCCATTGCAGGATCTTACTGAGGCCAAGAGCTGGTGCTGACAGATTCGACAACACACGTTCTGCACTCCGGCTGTGAGAGGTCCTACCCCACACTATATCAAACCTACCAAATGCCCCCATCAACCACATTAAAATTACTTCAAAAGTTTTTACAAGGAGTATTATAAATTTGCTTTTAAAACTATCTGCCTGTGAGCCCTTCATTTCATTATAATTGACCATATTTATCTGCAACTTTGAAGAATTGAAAAAAAAAAATTATCCCATAGATTGTTTTCAAATTATGAAGATGACAAGTTACCTTTTGTGAACACCTAACTAAACATTACTTGGTTTCTTTAGAGTTTTGTCCTTCAGTTTTACATCAAACATTTCTTTTCTAGTCCAAGATACTAGATATTATCATTGTCCTCTAACATCTCTTAAGCCCTAGACTTGTGCCTAAGTATCTGATGAATAAATAAGACCTTGGTGCCTCAACTCGAAGATTCCAATGAGAGACTGAATCCACAAAAGGAGAGTGGACAGAACATATGTGACAACAGAACTCTGAGCTGCAATTCCTGTGACAGCCAGCCCAGAGCAGACAGGACTAGTCATGGCCTGCCAGCTACTCTATTCCTCCTTTCCCTCCAATCAGAACTTGCCTCAAGCCTTCCCTTTTTCCTCTATAAAGCTTATTTCCCTATCTGCCTTTGAGTCTCTGCCAACTGCCAGTGATTGTGGCTGATTCCCTTGCTACAGCAAGTACTGAGTGAATAGCTTTGCTTATTTTCATTCAACTAGTCTTCCTTTATTTCCAAGCCAGCAAGGAAATACGGGAAAGGAGCTGATGACTGACTCCACATCTGACTTCTAATGATGTCTTTCATTCCAGCTTGTGTTTAGAGGTCTACATGACATTATACACCTAATGAAGAGAGAGGGAATCAGTAGTTTACACTGTAGAGACTAAAGAATTTGGTAATTCAATATCATAGCAGTATAGTCCATTCTGATAAAATATTGGTGCATTTTAAAATAATAAAGTTTTTAATAATCATTTTTAGAAGCAGACTAATCTGCAGAGAGGTGGCCTTTATGCAAAACACCACATAAGCCCTGGTCAAAGATAAGAATCATTTAGCATGTAAAATGCTAATGATGACTGAGATATGTTTTAAAATACACTCAATCTTTAAAGAATCATTTAAGGTACTTTAAACTCCTTTGAATACCCATGAGTCAGATTTTTCATCAAACATGGTAAACATATACATATTATACACTCTGCCCAGCACAATAAAAGAAATGTAATTGTTTGTCATACCCTATGCAAATTTCCAACCTGAAAATACCCAGAAGCATCTTATAACACTAAAACCCACGTCTCTCCAGGGAAGTTTTTCCTTGTGCATCGTACGTCACAATTGACTACTTTGTCTTCTTCAAGCTTAGTTGGATCCTCTTACTTTGATACTTGTTTGTGCTATTATTTCCAAGTCATTTCATGTATATGACTGGTCTTCAACTAGATTACCCATGCCTCTTTATCGGAACTACCATGTGATTAAACTGTACAACAATTTCTAATGCTGTCTGCGCACATGTAGTTTACAAGTAAATTTGCAAAAAATATAAACAATATGACAGAGATTTAGCTGATGCCTTATCATGTTTAATTCTCAAATGTTTGTATTTTAAAAATACCTAACTGAAGCGTCCTAATGGAGAAAAAATGGCATGATAAAGGAGTATGGAAATGGCTTACAGTTCTTGGCTGGCTGTATGACTGGATATGGAATCTGAGCATGAAGATTTTGAACAAAATACTAGCCTAGTTACTGATGTCTTTTTAATATTTTTAGATGGAGTTTCACTCTCGTCACCCAGGCTAGAGTGCAATGGCACAATCTCGGCTCACTGCAACCTCCGCCTCCCTGGTTCAAGCGATTCTCCTGCCTCAGCCTCCCCAGTAGCTGGGATTACAGGTGCCCGCCACCAGGCCCGGCTAATATTTTTGTATTTTTAGTGGAGATGATGTTTCACCATGTTGGCCAGGCTAGGCTTAAACTCCTGACCTCAGATAATCCACCCACCTCAGCCTCCCAAAGTGCTGGGATTACAGGTGTGAGCAACCACACCCAGCCTACTCTGTCTTTTTTAGAGAATAAGACTCTGGTATGTTTCAAGAATAAAGCAAATGACAAAGTTAATAGTGAAAGGCTCTCAGTTATTCAAAGTACTGCCATTCCAGAGTAGCTCCTCCAGAGTGAATCAATTTTCTGTCTACTTTTCTTCCTTTCAAAAGTCAAAGTGAGGTTAGAATGTTTGAATTCTATATGTGATACTAATTTCTCTTTCAAAAAGATCGCTTGAGGCCAGGCGCGGTGGCTCATGCCTGTAATTCTAGCACTTTGGGAGGCTGAGGCAGGCAGATCACTTGAGGTCAGGAGTTCTAGACCAGCCTGACCAACATGGTGAAACCCTGTCTCTACTAAAAATTAGCAGGTAGTAGTGGTGGGCGCCTGTAATCCCAGCTACTTGGGAGGCTGAGGCAGGAGAACTGCTTGAACCTAGGAGGCGGGGTTGCAGTGAGCCGAGATCACGCCATTGCACTCCAGTCTGCGTGACAAGAGTGAAACCCTGTCTGAAAAAAAAAAAAAAGATTCCTTGAGCTCAGAAGTCAAGACCAGCCTGGGCTATAGGTGAAACCCCATTTCTACAAAAAAATACAGAAATTAGTCAGGAATAGTGGTGCAAGCCTGTGGTCCCAGCTACTCAAGAGGCTGAGAAGGGAGGATCGCTTGAGCCTAAGAGGTCAAGGCTGCAGTGAGCCTTGTGCACAGTGAGATTGTGCCACTGCACTCCAGCCTGGGCAGCACAGTAAGACCTTGTCACACACACACAAAAAAAAACCCAGAAGAGTGAAGGAGCAGAAAAGTACACTGTATTGAGACATGGTGCCCCTTGCATCCCTACCCCAGCCCCACACATTCCATAGGGAGAATTTGCCTCTGGCTATCTCTAGAAGAATAAGAGAATTTTAATACTAAATCCAATAGAAAAACTTTTTTCTCACTTTAAAAATATAGTTTATTGGAAAAGGGTATGGTGTTTGGAATCAGTGAACACTGAGTTCCAAATCCTACTCACACTTCCCAGAAGTGTGAGTACTTACCATGGCAATGCCAAAATAGGACCATGCTTGTTAATATTTAGGCCAGGGCATTAAATGTTTATAACATAACACAAACACTTGTAATCCAAATGTGAATGATTATCTTCAATTTTCAGTAAAATAAGACCCTATTAAAGCCCTACCATTAATATATATTCATTCATAAACATGCTGAGTACCTAATGAATGTTAAACACTGTAGAATCTCTAAGGAAAGAATACTCGGTCACTTTATAAGCTATGTGGTAGTCAAGAGAAATCCTTTCTACTCATTGATACGTTAAGTGATCAAAAAATCCAAAGCTAAAAAATCATCAGAGAACAATGAAAAAATTTTAGTGGCTTTATGCTTCCAATTCCATTTTCTTCTGGCCTCTTTTCTGAAGCTTGCCTAAATCATCCCAGGAATGCTAAAATTGGGTGTTATTTATGGCATAACCAAAATGAAATAACAAAGTAAGTACCCCAAATAAAACTAGGAGAAAAAAATCCAGGGAACTAAGCAGCAGTAAGGATCTAAAGTTCTATACTTGGAACCTATACCCTGAATGTTAAATAATAGATGGTTTTTAAACAGTTGACTGCCAAGTGTGGTGGCATGTGCCTGTAATCCTAGCTACTTGGGAGGCTGAGGTGGAGAGACTGCTTGAGCCTAGGAGTTCTAGACTAGTCTGAACAAATAGCAAGACCCTGTCTCACAGGTCGGGGGGGAGGGCGGGGGGAAGGCAACCAAGCTGGGTGTGCCATGTGCCTCTAGTCCCAACTACTTGGGAGGCTGAGGTAGGAGGAGGGCTTGAAACCATAGGCCACTGTACTCCAGCCTAGGCAACATAGGAAGACCCTATCTCTAAAACAAACAAACATAAACAAACAAAAAGGCCGGGCATGGTGGCTCACACCTGTAATCCCAGCACTTGAGGCAGCTGAGATGGGAGGATCACTTGAGCTCAGGAGTTCAAGACCAGCCAGGCCAATATGACAAAATTTTTGTATTTTTAGTCTCTACTAAAAACAAAAATTAGCTGAGTGTGGTGGCAGGCCTATAATCCTAGCTACTTGGGAGGCTGAGGCATGAGAATCATTTGAACCTGGGAAGCGGAGGTTGCAGTGAGCAGAGATCACATGACTGCACTCCAGTCTGGGCAACAGAGTGACACTCCATCTCAAAAAAACAAACGAAAAAACAGTTATACCTTTAATTGTTATCTTCCTTCAGTGATTAGGCAATTAGAATTTACTATTGCTAAATGAATGTTCAAAGTTAAACCAAAATTAGTTCAAGATGAAGCCAAGAACACATCTCAACTCATTCAATAAAGCCATTATTACTCTGATGTCAAAACCAGACACGGATATCACAAGACAACTAAAGACCAATATATCTTATGAATACAGATGTAAAAGTCCTCAACAAAGCAAAATGAATCCAGCAACATATAAAGGCTTATACACCATTGCTAAGTATGATTTAATCCCAGGGATTCAAGGTTGGTTTAACATCTGAAAAATCAATTAATGTAATACATGGTATTAATAAAGGATACAAACCACATGATCATTTGAATAGATGCAGAAAAAGCACTTGACAAAATCCAACATGCTTTCATGATAAAAACACTCAACAAAGTAGGAACTGAAGAAAACATCTTCAACCTAATACAGAATACCTATGTGGGGAATAAAAAGAACACCTACAAAAACCCCACAGCTAAAATCATACCTCATGGAGAGAGCCTGAACGCTTTCTCCCTAAGATCAAGAACAAAACGAGGATATCCACTCTCACCATTCTGTTCAATACTGCACTGAAGGTTCTAGCCAGGGCAAATAGGCAAGAAAAAGAAATAAAAATCACTCAGGCTAAAAAAAACAAGTAAAACTACCTTTATTTGCAGACGACATAATCTTGTATATAGAAAATCCAAAGAAAATCCCACAAATAAACTATTAGGGCCAATAAACACATCCAATATAGTTACAAGATACAAGCTCAATATTTAAGTAGTAATTGTATTTCTATACAGAAGTAATAAGCAATCTGAACATGAAAAGTTTTTAAAAATTCCATTTATAATAGTATCCAAAAAAAAAACACTTAGAAAGCCGGACACGATGGCTCACACCTGTAATCCCAGCACTTTGGGAAGCAGAGACAGGCGGATCACTTGAGGTCAGGAGTTCAACACCAGCCTAGCCAACATGGTGAAACCGTGTCTCTACTACAATACAAAAATTAGCTGGGTGTGGTGGCGGGAGCTTGTAATCCCAGCTACTCAGGAGGCTGAGGCAGTGGAATCGCTTGAATCTGGGAGGCAGAGGTTGCAGTGAGCCGAGATCGCACCACTGCACTGTAGCCTGGATGACAGAATGAGACTCTGTCTCAAAAAAAAAAAAGAGACTTAGCAATAAATTTAACAAAAGCACTGACAATCTTATACTCTGAAATATATAAAAATTGCAAAAAGAAGTAAAAGAAATCCTAACTAAATGGAAAGGCCAGGTGTGACGGCTCACACCTGTAATCCTGGCACTTTGGTAGACTGAAGTGGGTGGACTGCTTGAGCCCAGAAGTTCAAGACCAGACTAGGCAACATGGCAAGACCCTGTCTCTATAAAAATACAAAAATGAGTTAGGTATGGTGGCATGCACCTGTAGTCCTAGCTGCTGGGGGGACTGAGGAGGGAAGATCACTTGAACTGAGTTAAGGCTGCAGTAAGCTGTGACTGCGCTACTGTACTTCACTCCAGCCTGGATGACAGAGCAAGACTGTGTCTCAGAAAAAAAAAAAAAAAAAGGCAAGACATCCCATGTTCATGGATGAGAATGGATCAGAAGATGTAACACTGTTAAAATGGCAATATTCCCTAAATTGATCTACAGAATCAATGTGATCCCAGTATCCCCGAAAGAATCTTGACAAGGAAAAACAAAGTTGGAGGACTCACACTTCCTGATTTGAAAACATAATTGAAAGCTACGGAAATCAAGACAGTGTGGTAGTGGTATAAGGATAAACATACAGATCAATGGAATGTAATTGTGGGTTCAGAAATAAACCCTTACATAGACAATTGATTTTTTGACAAGAATGCCAAGACAATTCAGTGGAGAAAAGAACGGTCCTTTTTTTTTTTCCTTTGAGGTCTCGCTCTGTCACCCAGGCTGGAGTGCAGTGGCCCAATCTCAGCTTGCTACAACCTCCACCTCCCGGGTTCAAGCGATTCTCCTGCCTCAGCCTCCCAAGTAGCTGGGACTACAGGCGTCCGCCACCACTCCCGACTAATTTTTGTATTTTTAGTAGAGACGGGGTTTCACCGTGTTGGCCAGGCTGGTCTCGAACTCCTGACCTTGTGATCCGCCCGCCTCGGCCTCCCAAAGTGCTGGGATTACAGGCTTGAGCCACCCCGCCTGGCCAGAATGGTCCTTTTAAGCCAAGTGCTGTGGCTGACACCTGTAATCCCAGCACTTTGGGAGGCTAAGGCAGGAGGATTGCTTGAGGCCAGGAGTTCGAGACTAGCCTGGGCAACAAAGCAAGACCCCATTTCTACAAGAAACAAACAATGGTCTTTTCAACAAACCATGCTGGGACAAGTGAATATGGACATACAGTAGAATGCAGTTGGACCACTGTATCTCATATCATACACAAAAATTAATTCTAATTAAATTTAAACATGGATTATAGACCTAAATGTAACCGCTAAAACAATACAATTCCTAGAAGAAAACAAAAGCTAATCTTCATTTCATTTGGTCACTTGACATCAAAACCACATGCAACAAAGGAAAAAACAAGTAAGTTGGACTTCATCAAATTATAACATTTTGTACATTAAAGGCCACCATCGAGAAATTGCAAACACAACCCATCGATGGGAGAAGATACTTGCAAATCATGTATCTCACAAGGTATTTGTATCTCGTATATTTAAAGAACTCTTACAACTCAACAATGAAAAGGGAATCCAGTTTTAAAACGGGCAAAGGCTGAGCACAGTGGCTCACACCAGAAGGAGAGGATTGCTTGAGGCAAGGATTTTGAGACCTGCCAGAGCAATATAGCAAGACCCTGTCTCTACAAAAAAAATTAATAATAAAAAAACAATTAGCCAGGCATGGTGGCTCACACCTGTAGTCCTAGCTACTCAGGAGCCTGAGGCAGAAGGAACCCTTGAGTCCAAGAGTTTGAGATTATAGAAAACTATAATTGGGCCCAGTGCGATGGCTCACGCCTGTAATCCCAGCACTTTGGGATGCCAAGGCGGGTGGATCATGAGGTCAGGAGCTCAAGACCAACCTGGCCAAGAAGGTGAAACCCCGTCTCTACTAAAAATACAAAAATTAGCTGGGCATAGTGGCGGGTGCCTGTGATCCCAGCTACCCAGGAGGCTGAGGCAGAGAATCACTTGAACCCGGGAGGCAGAGATTGCAGTAAGCTGAGATGGCGCCACTGAACTCCAGCCTGGGTGACAGAGCAAGACTCCATCTCAAACAAAAGGAAAAAGAAAACTACGACTGGCCACTGCACTCTAGCCACAGTGACAGAGCAAGATCTGGTATAATAAACAGTAGATGTATAAAAATAAAAGTAAAATGTGCAGATAATTTAAATAGACATTTCTCCAAAGAAGATATATGAATGGCCAATAAGCACATGAAAAGATCTCATCAGGTTGAGCACAGGGGATCAGGCCTGTAACCCCAACACTTTGGGAGGCCAAGGTGGGGGAACTGCTTGACCTCAGGAGTTTGAGACCAGCCTGGACAACATGGCAAAACTCCATCTCTACAAAAAATACAAAAAGGCCAGGTACAGCGGCTCATGCCTTTAATCCCAGCACTTTGGGAGGCTGAGGCGGGCTGATCACCTGAGGTCAGGAGTTTGAGACCAGCCTGGCCAAAATGGTGAAACCCCGTCTCTACTAAAAATACAAAAATTAGCCGGGGGCCTGTAGACCCAGCTACTTGGGAGGCTGAGGCAGGAGAATCGCTTCAACCCAGGAGGCAGAGGCTGCAGTGAGCTGAGGTCACGCCACTGCACTCCAGCCTGGGCAACAGAGTGAGGCTCTGTCTCAAAATAAATAAATAAATAAATAAATAAATAACCAGCTGTGTGTGGTGGTACACACTTGTAGTTCCAGCTACTTGGGAGGCTGAGGTGAGAGGCTTGCTTGAGCCCAGTAGGTCATAGCTGCAGTGAGCTGTGATCGTGCCACTGCACCACAGCCTGGGATACAGAGCAACGCTTTGTCAAAATGAAAAAAAGAAAACGGAAAGAAGGAAGGGAGGGAGGGAGGGGAGGGAAGGAGGGAGGGAGGGAGATATCTTATAATTAGTCATCAGGAAAATTCAATCCAAAACCACAATGATATACCAGTTGATATCTACTAGGATGCTATAATCAAAAAATAAAAAAAGATAGATAATTAAAAAATGTTGGCAAGACTGTGGAGAAACTGGCACCTTCATATGCAGCTAGAAATATAAAATCGTCCAGCTGCTTTGGACGTTTTGGTGGTTACTCAAAAAGTTAGAGTTACCATATTACCCAGCAATTCTAGTCTTAGGAATATACCCAAGAGAACTGAAAACAGGTATCCAAATAAAAACTTACACAAGAATGTTTAGGGCCAGGTGCGGTGGCTCACACCTGTACTCCCAGCACTTCCGGAGGCTAAGGAGAGAGGATTGCTTGAGGCCAGGAGTTCAAGACCAAGCTGGGCAACATAAGGAGATCCCATCTCTACAAAAAATAAAAAACTAGCAGGGAACAGTGGCTCACACCTGTAATCCCAGCACTTTGTGAGGCTGAGGTGGGAAGATTACTTGAGCTCATGAATTTGAGATCAGCCTGGGCAATATAATAACACTCCATTTCTAAAAAAAAATTTAAAAAGTAGCTGGGCATGGTGGTGCATACTTTTAGTCCTACCTACTTGGGAGGCTGAGGTGGGAGGATCACTCAAGCCCAGGAGGCTGAAGCTGCAGTGAGCCATGATTGCACCACTGCATTCCAGCCTGGGCAACAGAGCAAGACCCTGTCTCAAAAATAAAAATAAAAATAAAAATAAAAAAAGCAAATGTGCAATACAAAGCATAGATATGGATGGACTTTTAAACATTTTACTAAGAGCAATAGATCAAAACAGGTGCCCAACCAAAATTTTTATTTTTATTTTTTTTAGAGACAGGGTCTCACTGTCACCCAGGCTGCTGGAGTACAGTGGTGTGATCATAGCTTACTGTAACCTCAAACTCTTAGGCTCAATCAAATGATCCTCTTGCCTCAGCCTCCTGAGTAGTGAGGACTATAGGCATGTGCCACCATCCTCAGCTAATTGTTTTTATTTTTTGTAGAGACAGGGGTCTCACTATGTTGGCCAGGCTGGTCTAGAAATGCTGGCCTCAAGCAATCCTCCTGCCGTGGCCTCCCCAAACTCTGGGATTACAGGTGTGAGCCATCATGCCCAGCCTCAACCAAAAATCTTAAATTGCTAACAAGCATGGAAAGGGGAAAGTGGGATGAAAAACCTTCCTCAAAACAGAAGAACAATGCAAATGAGGAAAAACAATAAAAGACCATAAAGTGGTCAGGGGCAGTAAGACCTATGCAGGCAAAACAACAAGTAAAACCTTACAAGAGGCTGGGCATGGTAGCTTACACCTGTAATCCCAGCACTTTGGGAGACCAAGGTGGATGGATCACCTGAGGTCAGGAGTTCGAGAGTGGCCTGGCCAACATGGTGAAACCTCGACTCTACTCAAAATACAAAAATTACCCAATGTGGTGGCATACGCCTGTAGTCCCAGCTACTTGGGAGGCTGAGGAAAGAGAATCATTTGAACCCAGAGGTAAAGGGTGCTGGGAGCCAAGATCCCACGACTGCACTCCAACCTGGGCAACAGAGTAAGACTCCGTCTCAAAAAAAAAAAAAAAAAAAAGTTACAAGAAAATGATGCAAGCCAGGCGCAGTAGCTCACTCCTGTAATCCCAGCGCTTTGGGAGGCCGAGGGGCGGGGAGGGCAGATCATTTGAAGTTAAGAGTTCAAGACCAGCCTGGCCAACACAGTGAAATCCTATCTCTACTAAACAAAACAAAACAAAACACCTACAAAAATTAGCCAGGCATACTGGCACATGCCTGCACTCACAGCTGCTTGGGAGGCTGAGGCAGGAGAATCGCTTGAACCTGGGAGTCGGAGGTTGCAGTGAGCCAAGATTATGCCATTGCACTCCAGCATGAGACAAGAGCAAAACTCCGTCTCAAAAAAAAGAAAAAAAAAAATGCAAAGTGANCACAAGAAGGTTTAGTGTCACATATAAACAGTTATCAATCAAGATCTCTAGCTAATGCCAATAGACCTTAGGGGCAAGTTAAATGGCTTGTATGCAACACAATGCTTGCTGAACATCAGAAGAAAACCACAGCATGATAGAAAAAATAATATTTCATTTTTATTGAACCATTTATTGTAAATGATAAAATAATAGCAAAGATTTAATAGGAAAAAAAGTCTGTTGTTTGAATCAACGAATTTATCTTTCTTCTTTCAAGAAAACATAAGAAGTGTACATTTATCCTAACATTCTGAGCTCCAAAAAAGCATGTGGTCAAGTGTTTTTGGTCGAATGTCTTGGCCTGAGCTATTAGGAAATTAATTTGATAATTTATTTTTAATGATGCTTCACTAACCTGAATGCCTTTGTGCTTGGATGAACCAACATATTTCTACAAATTGAACACAGCATGATTTCCTTTTCAGATTTCCCTATATAATAACTATTTGAAAAGGTTTTTAACTCTCAATGCTTTAGCCAATGTAATGTGTAAATTATTTGACTAATTTTTCATTTTAGCATTATTATAGGTTCCTCCTCTTCTGTGAAACAATTTATTCTCGCAGTTCACTAATATCTTCACAATTGCAGCATTGACACTAAGCAAAACGGATCCCCTTGAAACAAAATCCTTCCTTCTCTGGGCTTTCACAGGAGTACTTTTGTCAAGTATTCTCCTCTTACTTAACATATTCCTTTTTACCTCTTATCCTACTTCTCTCTCTCGTCACCTTATAAAACAGTATTCTCCGCATTCTAAGACCATTCTTCTACTCTTTATTTCTCTTAGTAATGTCACAATTTTCATTTTGTGAGAATGAAAGTCAATGCCCCTATCCCACTTGCCTCCCTCATGCTTCCATGTTCCCTCTCCCAATGCCTGATAGACATTTGTCAGGAGATGGTCCTCTGGAACCTCTACTAACTAAATCATAAGCAAATTCCATTCCTAGTCCATAGCTCTTCCCTTCATTACTTCATTACTGAAGTTTGACCCCACCCCATAGGTGCTCAGTCCTGAGGCATGGTGCATTCCTTGACGTCCATCTCTCTTGCTCACACCTGGTTAGCCTCACCTTTGCAGTATGTCTAGACTCTGACCACTTCCCCCACCCCTACTGCTGTGCCTCTTCCCAGCCACTGCCATCTCCCACCCCCTCACTGGGTGGATAAAGACTCCAGTATCTCTGTCCTGTAGCCTCACAGGGGGCACTTTTTTTTTTTAAGTGTTTGTATTGTTTTTATTTTATTTTGCACAGTTCTTTTTATCCTTAAGTTATATGTCATTAAGGATATAATATCTAATGACTATTTTAAAAATTTGATTGTGGCAAAATACATGTAATATTTTTCATCTTAACCNAAAAAAAAAAAAAAAAAAAAAGTTACAAGAAAATGATGCAAGCCAGGCGCAGTAGCTCACTCCTGTAATCCCAGCGCTTTGGGAGGCCGAGGGGCGGGGAGGGCAGATCATTTGAAGTTAAGAGTTCAAGACCAGCCTGGCCAACACAGTGAAATCCTATCTCTACTAAACAAAACAAAACAAAACACCTACAAAAATTAGCCAGGCATACTGGCACATGCCTGCACTCACAGCTGCTTGGGAGGCTGAGGCAGGAGAATCGCTTGAACCTGGGAGTCGGAGGTTGCAGTGAGCCAAGATTATGCCATTGCACTCCAGCATGAGACAAGAGCAAAACTCCGTCTCAAAAAAAAGAAAAAAAAAAATGCAAAGTGACCTCAGAGACAGTTTAAATATATAAAAAACTAGATGCCAAATTAAACTGGATGGGTCACTTGATAAACAGGATATAAACAGTGGATAAAAAGCAAGACAGTTGATATATATAATTCTTATTTGCTTCACTATTTACTGGGGAAGATAGAGGGGAAAAGCTATCTAAATTACTCTTCAAAGCATACAAATCTCTAATAGTGAATCAAATGTATCATTAAATATGCTAAATTCCTCAAACTGATATGTCAGGTAGTCATGAAGACCCAAAATAGTCTCTATAGGGTTTTTGTTTGTTTGCTTTTTGAGACAGTCTCGCTCTGTTGCCCAGGCTGGAGTGCAGTGGCACCATCTCGGCTCACTGCAACCTCTGCCTCCCAGGTTTACGCGATTCTCCCACCTCAGCCTCCCAATTAGTTGGGATTACAGGCGTGCGCCACCACATCCGGCTAATTTTTGTATTTTTAGTAGAGACGGGGTTTCACTATGTTGCCCAGGCTGGTCTCAAACTCCTGACCTCAAGTGATCCGCCCACCTTGGCCTTCCAAAGTGATGGGGTTTCAGGCGTGAGCCACTGCACCTGGCCCCTTCTCTGTGTTTTAAAGGCATTTAAGTATAAATTATTAAACTGCAGGGCAGAACTTATTAGCTGACGGTCATATGAGTGATCTTCTCTAAATCCTAGGAGGACAGAATCCATTTTTCCTTTATCAACATTTTCCTTGCTCAACTTCTGGTGTATTAGGTACCCAACAAATATGTGCCGAACAAAAATGAACAAAAAAATGCTGTCATCAAAGTAACTCCCACCTACTCAGGTAGGCTGCAACTTCAAACTGCCCAAACTAGCAAATCTCTAATAGAAGATGGGATCAGAAGACGTATCAGCATGAATAACCTTCTGAGGAAAAGACACATGGATTCTAAAAGTGGAAATCACACCACACCAGTTCACCCAAATTCTCTGAGAAAAGAAATATGTGAATATAATTTATGTGAGCTTTCACAAAACTCTTGATAAGATTCTAAATTAAAGATTTTTTTTAAAGACCTGTGTGGCCGCAGAATGAGAATATTTACCGGACATAATTGAGACACTGATAATTATAGGTAGATGCAGAGGGACTTCCCCAAATGAAGAAGTATAAACAGACGATTGATAATTTTTTAGAAATGCTCCTCGGAAACTGCACAGGGTGAGAGGGGAAAGGGTCAAGGGACGGCAAATACTAATGTTTTTAGGAGCAAACCAGGAAAAAACTCTGCAAAGAAAACAAGACTATGGGCCGGGCTCCGTGACTCACGGCTGTAATCCTAGCACTTTGGGAGGCCAAGGCGGGCGGATCACATGAGGTCAGGAGTTCGAGACCAGCCTGGCCAACATGGTGAAAGCCCGTCTCTACTAAAACTACAAAAATTAGCCAAGTGTGGTGGCAGGCGCCTGTAATCCCAGCTACTGGGGAAGTTGAGGCAAGAGAATCGCCTGAACCCAGGAGGCGGAGGTTGCAGTGAGCCGAGATCGCCCCACTGCACTCCAGCCTGGGGAAAAGAGCAAGACTCCGTCTCAAAAAAAAAGTTTCAAAGATAAAACAAAAATAGTTTTAAAGATAAACACATGAGACGCTAAAGAAATAATCTACTTAAAGTCAGGCTATCAATTTTCATTCCCTATATGCAGGTGTTGAGGGTCTAGTACCCATGTTAAATGACATACACCTGTTCTGGGCTTAATTTTGTTCCCCAAAAGAGATATGTAGTACTCCAGGGGGCTGGGCACAGTGGCGCATGCCTGTAATCCCAGCACTTTGGGAGGCCAAGGCCACAGGATCGCTTGAGCTCAGGAGTTCAAGATCAGCCAGGGCACCATGACAAGACCCCGTCTCTACTAAAAATATTAAAAAATAGCCAGGTGTGATGGTGTGCACCTGTAGTCCCAGCTACTCGGGAAGCTGAGGTGGGAGGATTGCTTGAGCCCGGGGGTGAGAGGGCTGGAGGTTGCTGTGATCCAAGTGCCACCGCACTCCAGCCTGGATGACAGAGGGAGACCCCGTCTCAAAAAAAAAAAAAAAAAAAAAGATATGTAGTACCACTAACACTCAGTACCTCAGAACGTGATCCTAGAGACGGGATCTTCAGGCCAGGCGGCTTCCCTTACTCTCCGCGTCGGTCCGGTCCTTCGGTTCGGTCTGGTGCCCCGAACTCCGCTCCGCGCCCCCGGCCCGCCTCCCGGGCAGCCAGGCTCCCCGACCACTCGGCCGGCAGCCCGCGTCCCAGGCCTACAAGTGGTCGCTCCGCTGGGCTGGGGTCCCCGTTCCCCACACACGCGTCCCCTCTCCCTCAGCCCTGCCACTTCCAGGTCCCTCGGCGGCGCCCGCTCCCCCGGTTCCTCGGCCCCCCGCCTCCCAGCCAGGCCGCGCCCTCGAGCTCGCCGGGTCGGGGCCGCCTCCTCTACCTCACCATCACCCCTGCCCACTCGTGCCCCCACCCCCAGGGGCACCAGAGCCAACGGCGGCTACCACAGCCCCGGATCTTCCTGCACGGCTCAACCAAGCCTAGAAGCCTAGAATATTCCGCCCTCCTCTGGCTCTCATTGGCCCTTCCGGGGCACATCGTGAGAGCCATTGGCTGAGCGGTGGTGTCCGTCAGAGACACGGGACGGCACAGAAAGGGGAGAGGGATGCTGGTACCTCGGCGTCTCTGTCTCTGTGTATCTCGCCGTCTGTGTCTTTCTCTCGGTCCTTGGAAATGAGAGGCTTTTGAATGAGAGGCCTAGAAGGGGGCCTGAAGTGGGAAGAATAGGAATAGGAATCCTGGCAGAGCGTCACGCCAGTCGGCCACTCTGAATTCCCTAAGTCCCCTTTAGGTTCTCTTCTCCATCATTCCCAACCCCTGCCCCTCACCCCTGGAGGTTCCTTCATCCAGGAAGCGACTTGATGAAAACTCCAGGCCAGAAGGCCATAGGGAGAGATGTTATATATGTATATAAAATACACACACACACACACACACACAAATTATTAGCTGTGAGTTGTTAATAGATGCTCTTCATTTAGGTTGAGAAAGTTTCCTTCTGTGCCTAGTTTGATGAGTATACATCTTTTATTTTATTCATTTAAAATGTTATTTCAAGAAGAATTCTGGGCCAGGCACGGTGGCTCATGCCTATAATCCCAGTACTTTGGGAGGCCAAGGCAGGTGGATCAACTGAGGTTAGGAGTTTGAGACCAGCCTGACCAACATGGTGAAACCCCGTCTCTGCTATACTAAAAATACAAAACTCAGCCAGGCGTGGTGGTGCATGCCTGTAATCCCAGCTACTCAGGAGGTTGAGGCAGAAGAATCACTTGAACCTGGGAGGTGGAGGTTGCAGTGAGCTGAGATCATGCCACTGCACTCCAGCCTGGGTGACAGAGCAAGACTCCTTCGCAAATAAATAAGTAAATAATAGGCCGGCGTGGTGGCTCACGCCTGTAATCCCAGCACTTTGGGAGGCCAAGGCAGGTGGATCACGAGGTCAAGAGATCGAGACTATCCGGGCCAACATGGTGAAACCCCGTCTCTACTAAAAATACAAAAATTAGCTGGGCACAGTGGTATGTGCCTGTAGTCGCACCTACTTGGGAGGCTGAGGCAGGAGAATCACTTGAACCAGGGAGTCGGATGTTGCAGTGAGCCAAGATTGCACCACTGCACTCCAGCCTGGGCGACAGAGCAAGACTCCATCTCAAAATAAATACATAAATAAATAAAATAAATAATAAATAAAATAAATGAGCCAGGGTGGTGACTCATGCTTATAATCCCAGCATCTTGGGAGGAGACGGTGGAAGGATCACTTGAGCCCAGGAGTTGGAGACAAGCCTGGTGAACATAGTGAGACCTGTCTCTACAAAAATTATTAATATAATTTAAAAAAAAAAAAAATATATATATATATATTAGGTAATTTGTCCTGGATTTTTGTCTGGTTTGCAATATAAGGTTTTGTTTTGTTTTTTCTCATTCTGTCACCCAGGCTGGAGTACAGTGGCACAATCTCAGCTCACTGCAACCTCTACCTCCTGGGTTCAAGTGATTCTCCTGCCTCAGCCTCCCAAGTAGCTGGGATTACAGGTATGCGCCACCACACCCAGCTAATTTTTGTATTTTTAGTAGAGACAGGGTCTCTCCATGTTGGCCAGGCTGGTCTCCAACTCCTGACCTCAAGTGATCCACCTGCTTCAACCTCCCAAAGTGCTGAGATTACAAGTGTGAGCCACCACGCCTGGCCTGGTTATTATTTTTATAACAGCTCCAAGGAGTGACCCACTGGGGAGGGATGTTATGTTTTTAGACTGAATTAGAATCTCTAGAGTTCCCAAAGAGCAATCCGGTATGCCTTTCCCAATCGAACGTTTCTATCACTCATCAGTGGCTAAGCGGGGCCTCAGGCAGGCTGAGACGTGCTTAAGATGGGAGCAGCAAGGAGCAGAACCCTGTGGGGAAAAAAAAGGTTGGGGCTGTGCATCAGCCCATTGTCTTTTAATTTTTTTTTTTTTTTTGAGATGGAGTCTTGCTCTGTTGGCTAGGCTAGAGTGCAATGGCACGATCTCGGCTCACTGTAACCTCCGCCTCTCAGGTTCAAGCAATTCTCCTTCCTCAGCCTTTGGAGTAGCTGAGATTACAGGCATGCACCACCAAGCCCTGCTAATTTTTGTATTTTTAGTAGAGGAGGGGTTTCGCCATGCTGGCCAGGTTGGGCTCAAACGCCTGACCTCAGGTGATCCACCCGCCTGGGCTTCCCAAAGTGCTGGGGTTGCAGATGGGAAGCACCACACCCGGTCCCAAGACAGCTTATTCTTGAAGACAGTTCATCAGCATTAAACATGTAGTTATTCAAAATGAAGTCAGAAAATAAAGACTAATAGCCAGAATGAATGAGTCTGCCCCGCAGAGCACTTTGGATTTTCAGGGGAGTTAAGTTAAAAGAGTCAGGCCAGGCCGGGTGCGGTGGCTCACGTGTATAATCCCATCACTTTGGGAGGCCGACGGGGGAGAATCACTTTAACCCAGGAGTTTGAGACCAGCCTGGGAAATATGGCAAAAACCCCATCTTTACAAAAAATACAAAAATTAGCCAAGTGTGGTGGCATGCACCTTGTTCCTAGCTACATGGGAGGCTGAGGCAGGAGGATCTCTTGAACCCAGGAAGTCGAGGCTGCAGTGAGCCATGTTCACAGCCCTGTACTCCAGCCTGGGTGACAGAGCAAGATACTGCCTAAAACAATAAAAATAAAAAGAGGCCAGAGCTAGCCTGGCCATCATGGTGAAAACCCATCTCTACAAAAAACACAAAAATCAGCTGGATGTGGTGGTGCGCACCTGTGGTCCCAGGTACTTGGGAGGCTGAGGCACAAGAATCGCTTGAACCCGGGAATCAGAGGTTGCAGTGAGCCAAGATTGTGTCACTGCACTCCAGCCTTGGTGACAGAGCTGGACCTCATCTCCAAAAAAAGAAGCCAGAGATAAAGGAAGGAAGTTGTTCATGGAATAGGAACCAGGTAGAGTAGGTATCATTTCAGAGATCTGGAGTATACAAGGAGGTACAGGTTCTGTAGAACTCAGCAGTGTCAGGCAAGAGGGTCTTGTTTCAGCTGTCTTTTACCCAGGTTTACTCTTTAGGCCCCTTCCTCATAAAGGTAAGGAATGCCTTCAACACACAGTCACCCTTCCACTTTGGTCTTCTGGATAACCATGCCTTTTATCCCCACTCAGGCCTGGTTCCAGGTTAACTCTCTCGACGAGCAATGAGCTGACTTATCAATTCACCAACATCTTTTTATTAACAACTTACAAAGTTTCAAGCACTTCATGTTTTGCTGAGGCTGGCAAATGTTCAAAGTATTTTGAAACAGGAAAATTTTGGGGACAGGAAAAGTATATTATGATTTTCCCCCCAAGGTTATTCCCTCCTCTAATTTATTTGAAATATATATTCAGAAAAGTATTATTATACATACAGTTTAGCAAATGGTTATGAAGCAAACATCTGTTCCATTAGCATCAGTACTCACACTAAGTCCTTTGACTCTCTTCTTTCTAGATCATAACACCCTTCCCACTCCTTGGATAACATTTTTTTTTTTTTTTGAGACAGTGTCTGGTTCTGGCACCCACGCTGGAGGGTTGTGGCATGACCATGGCTTACTGCAACCTCAACATCCTGGGCTCAAGTGATCCTCCCACCTCAGCCTCCTGAGTAGCTGGGACTACAGGCACGCACCACCACTGCCCAGAAAATTGTTGTTTTTTTTTTTTTTTTTTTTTTTTTTTTGAGACGAGTCTCGCTCTGTCACCCAGGCTAGAGTGCAGTGGTCGGATCTCAGCTCACTGCAAGTTCGGCCTCCCGAGTTTAGGACATTCTCCTGCCTCAGCCTCCCGAGTAGCTGGGACTACAGGTGCCTGCCACCTCACCCGGCTAGTTTTTTGTATTTTTTAGTAGAGGCGGCGTTTCACCGTGTTAGCCAGGATGGTCTCGATCTCCTGACCTCGTGATCCGCCCGTCTCGGCCTCCCAAAGTGCTGGGATTACAGGCTTGAGCCACCGCGCCCGGCAAGTGTTGTATTTTTTGTAGAGATGGGGGTTTTGCCATGTTGCTCAGGCTGGCCTTGAACTCCTGGGTTCAAGCAATCCGCCCAACTCTGCCTCCCAAAGTGCTGATATTACAAGTGTGAGCCACCCCGCCCAGCCAGATAACTACTCTTCTGACTTTTTTTTTTTAAATTGAGATGGAGTCTTACTTCTCTGTCACCCAGGTTGGAGTGCAGTGATGCCATCTTGGCTCACTGCAACCTCTGCCTCCTGGGTTCAAGCAATTCTCCCACCTCAGTTTCCCAAGTAGCTGGAATTGCAGGCACCTGCCACAACGCCCAGCTAATTTTTTTATTTTTAGTAGAGACAGGATTTCGTCATGTTGGCCAGGCTGGTCTCAAACTCATGACCTCAACTGATCCGCCTGCCTTGGCTTTCCCAGAATGCTGGGATTACAGGTGTGAGCCACTGAGCCCAACCTTCTTCTGACTTTTATAGTAAATACTTTTATATTTATTTATTTATTTAAGACAGAGTCTCACTCTGTTGGCCAGGCTGGGGTGCCGTGGCACTACCTCGGCTCACTGCAACCTCTGCCTCCCGGGCTCAAGCAACTGTCCTGTCTCAGCCTCCCAAGTAGCTGGAATTACAGGTGTGTACCACTACGCCCGGCTAATTTTTGTATTTTTAGTAGAGATGGGGTTTCACCATGTTGGCCAGGCTAGTCTCGGACTGCTGACCTCAGGTAATCCGCCCGCCTCAGCCTCGCAAAATGCTGGGATTATAGGCATGAGTCACCGTGCCCGGCCAATAGTAAATACTTTTCTTGCTTGTCTTTTTACTTACATTGACTGTGTATGTATTCCTAAGCATGGTTTTATCATATATAATATAATATATCATATATATGATATATCATATTATATATAATATATCATATATATGATAATATATCATATCATATATATCACATATGATATCATAGATATCATATATATGATATATTATATATGAGATATATGTGATATATATTATATATAATCCCAGCATATATATATATATGAGCCACTGTGCCTGGTCAAGAGTTATATAAGTATATTTATACTTTATTATTTTGAAATAATTTCAGAAAAGTTGCAAAACTAATACAAAGAATCTATCTACTCTTCACTGATATTCCTCAAATGTTAACATTTTACCAAGTTTGCTTTATACTTTGTCTCTCCCCTCACACACACATTTTTCCCCAAAACTATTATTGAATAAATTGTATACACAATTCCCCTGTCCCTCATTACTCTTGTACTTTCTTTCCTTTTTTTTTTTTGTTTTTTTTTGTTTTGAGACAAAGTCTCACTCTGTTGCCCAAGCTGGAAAGCAATGGCATGAATTTGGCTCACTGCAACCTCTACCTCCCAGGTTCAAGCAATTCTCTTGCCTCGGCCTCCTGAGTAGCTGGGACTACAGGTACGTGCCATCATGCCCAGCTAATTTTTGTGTTTTTAGTAGACACGGGGTTTCCCCATATTGGCCAAGCTGGTCTCGAACTCCTGACCTCGTGATCCACCCGCCTCAGCCTCCCAAAGTGCTGGGATTACAGGCGTGAGCCACTGAGCCCGGTCCATTACTCATACCTTCTAAAAGTAAACCTGTTTTCTTATATCACAGTATAGTTATCAAAATCAAGAAATTAACATTGACATAGTACTATTATTTAACCTAGACACTATGCAAATTTTGCCAATGGTCTCATTAATCTCCCTTACGGAGAAGAAAAAAAATTTTTTTTTTTTTTTTTTTTTTTTTGAGACGGAGTCTTGCTCTGTCGCCCAGGCTGGAGTGCAGTGGCCGGATCTCAGCTCACTGCAAGCTCCGCCTCCCGGGTTCACACCATTCTCCTGCCTCAGCCTCCCGAGTAGCTGGGACTACAGGCGCCCGCCACCTCGCCCGGCTAGTTTTTTGTAGTTTTTAGTAGAGACGGGGTTTCACCATGTTAGCCAAGATTGTCTTGATCTCCTGACCTTGTGATCCGCCCGTCTCGGCCTCCCAAAGTGCAGGGATTACAGGCTTGAGCCACCGCGCGCAGCCAAAGAAAAAATTTTTTAAATTTCTGTCTCAAGATCTAATTCAGCATCACACATTGCATTTACTTGTCAATGTAGTCACCTTTAATATGCAATAGTTTTTTGGTCTGTCTGATTTTCATAACCTTGATGACACTTTTGAAGGTTACAGGCCACTTATTATGTACAATGTCCCTCAGTATGAGTTTGCATAGTATTTCCTCACAATTAGATTCAGGTTATGCATTTTTGCCAGGAATATCTAGAAGTGATGCTGTGTACTTCTCCATATATATTACCAGGAAAAATAATAACCATTTTGTGGGGAGGTACTTTTGAGACTAGATACAACTCCTGTTTTTAATCAAATTTTTGCTTATTAATTTTAGTAACAATTGATTATTCCGGCCTGAAACAATTATAACTTTGGCGGTTGACAAATAGTGATATATATTGTTTTTTGTTTTTATTTGACATGGATTCCTGCTTTGTTGCCCAGGCTGGAGTGCAACAGTGCGACTTTGACTCACTGCAACCTCTACCTCCTGGGTTCAAGAGAGCTGTAAAACTTGTTTATTTTTAAAAAATGTTTCTAAAAGATAAAAAATGTTTTTACCGGGAAATTGAGTAAACAAGTTATTTGTATTTGTAAGAAAGTCTATGGAATGTCTTATAAAAATCTATGGTGGCAGGACACAGTGGCTCACACCTGTAATCCCAGCACCTCGGGAGGCCGAGGTGGGTGGATCACCTGAGGTCAGGAGTTCGAGACCAGCTTGGCCAACGTGGCAAAAACCCATCTCTACTAGAAATACAAAAATTCTCCAAGTGTGGTGTTGGGCGCCTGTGATCTCTACTATTCAGGAGGCTGAAGCAGGAGAATCGCTTGAAGAGGCGAAGTTTGCAGTTGCAGTGAGCCAAGATCGCGCCACTGCACTTCAGAGTGAGACTGTCTTTAAAAAAGAAAGAAAAGAAAAGAAAAAGAAAACAACAGAAAAAAAGGCTATGCTAAGACCTTGGTTTCTGAAGTCCCACAGCTCCCCTAGTAAATGTTCTGGCTGTGTAGTAACCACACGCATGCGTTTACCACAGTCTATCCAACCAACCTCCTTTGCTTGGACATTTGAGTCGTTTACAAGATTTTGCAATTACAGATAATCAGTAATGAATCAACCTACACATATGTATTCTCCTGTTGTTGAGGTATATGTATATTCAGGGTCAATTCCTAGAAGTAGGATTGCTCAATAGAAGAGTAGATATATATGTGGGGGTTTTTTTGTTTGGTTGTTTTGTTGTTTTGTTGTTTTGCTTCTGAGATGGAGTCTCATTCTGTTGCCCAGGCTGCAGTGCAGTGGCACAGTCTCGGTTCACTGCAACATCCACCTCCTGAGCTCAAGCCATCCTTCCACCTCAGCCTCCTGAGTAGCTGAGATTACAGGCGCACACTACCTTGCCTGGCTAATTTTTCTACTTTCAGTAGAGACAGGGTTTTGCCATGTTGGCCAGGCTGGTCTCGAACTCCTGGGCTTCGGCAATCTTCCTGCCTCCCAAAGTGCTAAGATTACAAGGCATGAGTCACTAGGTCCAGCCTCATTTAGCCATTCTGTTTTTTGTTTTTTTTTTTTCTAATTTAAGGTGACTTTTCACTTTCTCACATGCTTTTTGAAAGATATTTTCTTTTCCTTTAGCTTTGTAGGTTTTTGGGGAGACTTTTCAATAGCAGAAAACCTTTAATTTCCTGACTTTTGCAATTTTGTATGGATGTTGGCTACTTTATTCCAAATCATTCAATTCATAAAATTCTTAATTTGAGTGGCCTTGTCAGTTGTGCCCTCTTTTGTGCAATTTAAAGATCTTTGTTGATGGGGTGGGGGAAAATCTTGGCGTTTTCTCGTTTTTCTTTTTTTCCAATCCTCCTTTTCCTTTCACCACCCCTCCTTATAACTATTTCTCTGCCAGAAACACTTTCTATGAGGCTGCCACTCCTGGTACCACGCTTTTTTTTTTTTTTTTTTTTTTTTGAGACGGAGTCTTGCTCTGTCACCCAGGCTGGAGTGCAGTGGCCGGATCTCAGCTCACTGCAAGCTCCTCTTCTCGGGTTCACGCCATTCTCCTGCCTCAGCCTCCCAAGTAGCTGGGACTACAGGCACCCGCCACTTCGCCCGGCTAGTTTTTTGTATTTTTTTTAGTAGAGACGGGGTTTCACCGTATTAGCCAGGATGGTCTCGATCTCCTGACCTCATGATCCGCCCGTCTCGGCCTCCCAAAGTGCTGGGATTACAGGCTTGAGCCACCGCGCCCGGCCTTTTTTTTTTTTTTTTTGAGACAGAGTCTCACTCTGTCACCCAGGCTGGAGTTCAATGGCATGATGTCAGCTTACTGCAACCTCCGCCTCCCGGGTTCAAGCAATTCTCTGCCTCAGCCTCCCAAGCAGCTGGGATTACAGCTGTTCTTGGCTAATTTTTGTATTTTTAGTAGAGATGGGGGTGAAACCATGTTGGCCAGGCTGGTTTCGAACCCCTGACGTCAGGTGATCTGCTGGCATTGGCCTCCCAAAGTGCTAGGATTACAGGCATGAGCCACTATGTCTGGCCTATATGCTTTTCTTAATACACAGATACGTTTCAGTATCTAGTCATGATGAAAACCATTGAAAACTAGCAATAGAAAGGATATTGGAGTTGAGTGTTGAGAATGGCCACAAGATTAGCAAAGGTAATGTATTGGGCCAGGTGTGGTGGTTCATGCCTGTAATTCCTGCACTTTGGGAGGCTGAGGCAGGAGAATCCGTTGAGCCCAGAAATTCGAGACCAGCCTGGGCAACAAAGTGTGACTTTGTCTCACAAAAAATAAACAACATTAGCCAGGCAGGATGGTGCGCACCTGTGGTCCCAGTTACTCGGGAGGCTGAGGTGGGAAGGTTGCTTGAGCCGGAGAGATAGAGGCTGCAGTGAGCCAAGATTACGCCACTGCACTCCAGCCTGGGTGACAGAGTAACATACTGTACATTAGTGGCTTTAGATTGTGTCATCAAGTTGAAAGTCAATGTCAAATTTGAGAAAATTGAGAAGCATCTTTTTAAAGATGGAGAGTAAGACAATAAATACTAGTTTTTATGCTGCTACTGCTCAATATAGTATTGGTGATCCTGGCATGGCAATAAAGAAAGAAGTAAGAAATAAAGTATTTGACCAGGCGCTGTGGCTCACACCTGTAATCCCAGCTCTTTGGGAGGTCGGAGTGGACGGATCAGCTGAGGCTGGGAGTTTGCAACCAGCCTGACTAACATGGAGAAACCCCGTCTCTACTAAAAATACAATATTAGCAGGTCGTGGTGGCGCCTGCCTGTAATACCAGCTGCTTGGGAGGCTTAGGCAGGAGAATTGCTTGAACCTGGGAGGTGGAGGTTGTGGTGAGCCAAGATTATACCATTGCACTCCAGCCTGGGCAACAAGAGCGAACTTCCATCTCAAAAAAAAGAAAAGAAAAGAAAAGAAAGAAAGAAATAAGGTATTTTACATAAGGATTGGAATGAAATTAAAACCATTATTTGAAGATAATGGCTTAAACAGAAACTCTGCAAATCCTTAGAATAAGGAAGTTCAGGCCAGGTGTAGTGGCTTGTGCCTGTAATCCCAGTGCTTTGGGAGGCTAAGGTGGGAGGATTGCTTGAGCCCAGGAGTTTGAGACAAGCTGAGGCAACATAATGAGATCCCATCTCTACAAAAAATTTAAAAATGAGCCGGATGTGGTGGTGCATGCCTGTAGTCCTAGCTATTTGGGAGGCTGAGGTGGGAAGGTCCCTTGAGCCTGAAGAATTCAAGGCTACAGTGTTATGATCATGCCACTGCATTGCACTCCAGCCTGGGAGACAGAGCAAGACCCTGAGACCCTGTCTCAAAAAACAAAATAAAAAATCCTCACTAAATTGAACATGACATCAACAGTCAATAGCCATTCCCCTTCTCCTTTGCTAATAAAATTCCAGTTTCTTTGTGTTCCATCCCAGGACCATGATTTATCTAAAGTGGTCATTCTGGGTCAATAAGTTTGGCTAAAAATAAATAATATCGAAATTGGTCACAGCAAACCTATTCTTTTTTTTACTCTTTTTTTTTTTTGAGACGAAGTCTCTCTCTGTCGCCCAGGTTGGAGTGCAGCGGCATGATCTTGGCTCACTGCAACTTCTGTCGCCCAGGTTCAAGCATTTCTCTACCTCAGCCTCCCGAGTAGCTGGGATTACAGGTGCCTGCCACCAAGCCTGGCTAATTTTTGTATTTTTAGTAGAGATAGGGTTTCACCATCTTGGCCAGGCTGGTCTTGAACTCCTGACCTCGCATTCTACCCGCCTTGGCCTCCTAAAGTGCTGGATCTGTCACTCAGGCTGGAGTGCAATGGTGCAATCACAGCTCACTGCAGCCTCAACCTCCCCAGGCTCAGATGATTCTCCCACCTTAGCCTCCCAATTAGCTGGCATTAAAGGCACGTGCCACCATGCCCAGCTAATTTTTCTATATTTTTTGTAGAGACGGGGCACCGCTTATCGCTTCTCAGCCTTTTGGCTAAGATCAAGTGAGACAGGGCACCCCTACGTTGCCCAGGCTGGTCTTGAACTCCTGGCTTCAAAGGATCCTCCTGCTTCAGCCTCCCAAAGCACTGGGTCTATTATTCCCTTTTGTATTCAAACTTAATTCTGCATTTTCAAGGCCTTGAATTTTCAAGTACAGTTTTTTCTTTCCCTGAACTTAATCTTCAGCTCCTCTCACCTCTTGGGAGGGTAGGGGGTGGGGAAGAAAAGTCCCAACCCTCTAATCCTGCCTTGCTCTTGGGCTGCCAGCCTGCATCCTGAAGCTACCTAGGGAATGCCGGCTACCAGTCAATTTGTTTGCATACAAAAATATATCACTTTGGAATTTCTGGGTGTATATGAAGAAATGAGGTCAAAGACCAAATGTATATATTTCACTGTATCACACTTACACTGTTTCCCTTCTGTTGTTTACTGTTTCCCTTCTCCTACAGGATTATAAACCTTTGGGGGTGGGGACTGTGAGTTATTTATCTTTATATTCCCAGTGTCAAGGGTGTGTAGCTATAATGGGAATGAATCTCAAAGTTTCTTGACTAAATGACAAGAAGAATCATAGCTGCATGAACTAAATTCATTATTCTCAGTCCTTAAGGTAAATGAATATATTGATATTATGTATTTGCTTACTCTTTTTTGCAAGAGGAGAGGGAGAAAGAGGAGGGAGGGAGGGAGGGAGGGAAGGAAGGAAGGAGGGAAGGAAGGAAGGAAGGAAGGAAGGAAGGAAGGAAGGAAGGAAGGAGAAAAGAGAGAAAGGAAAGACAGAAAAGAAAGAAAAAGAGAAAGAAGGAAGGGAGAGGGAAGGAAGGAAAAGAGGAAGGGAGGAAGGGAAGGGAAGAAAAGAAAGAAGAAAGAAAGAAGGAAGGAAGGAAAGAAAGAAAGAAAGAGAAGAGAAGAAAAGAAAAGGAGGGAGGAAGGAGGGAGGAAGGAGGGAAGAAAGGGAAAGAAGGAGGGAGGGAGGGAAATGAAGGGAAGAAAGAAAGAAGAAAAGGAGGGAGGAAAGGAGGGAGGGAAGGAAGAAAGGGAAAAGGGGAGGGAGGGACATGAAAGAAGGAAAAAAGGAAGGAAAGAAAGAAAGGAGAGGGAGGGAGGGAGGAAGGAAGAAAGGAATGAAGAAGAAAGAAGAAAGAAAAGAAAGGAAGAAAGAAGGAAGAAAAGACAAGAAAAGAGAGGGAGGGAGGGAGGCAAGCAAGCAGGCAGGAAGGAAGGAAGAGAGGGAGGGAGGCAAGGGAGGAAGAAAGGGAAAGAAGCAGGGAGGGAGGGAAATGAAAGAAAGAAAGAAAATAAAGAAAATAAAAATTTAAAAACCGTAAGGTTAAAGTAAACCCTTTTTCTTCATACAGATTAAACACACGACTTCAAATTACAGCTTTGCTTCTTAATAGCTTGGTGATGTAGGACAAGTTGTGTAACCTCTCTGTGCCTCAGTTTCCTCATTTATAAAATAGGGCAATAATAATATCTACCACATAAGGTTATTGTGAAGATTAAATGTGAAATGCTGATCACAAATACCTAGCAGCCCAATAGATACTCACTGTAATAATTATTATTTTTATAATTTCTGCAAAAGTAGGGTGATGATTATTGAGTTAACCTAAGGCAGATTTTCTTTTATTTACTTTTATTTCTTCCTGTTTCCTTTCTTTTTCTTGTTCACTTTAAAGAATTAAAAAGAAAATCAAGTCCAACATTTTGGAATAAAAATTTCTATCAAAATGAATTTATTCATTTTATTGACATACAAATAAAATGTCATTTATTAAATGTCTAGTAAATTTCAAACATCATGCCAGGCACAGGGATGACAATGACAATAAGATGTGGTCTCTGCCCTCAAGGAGCTGATAGTCCAGGAGACTGACAATAGACAGGTGATTACATGCAATGTAACAAAGGCTGTGAAGTCATATAAGAAGACAAGTGGGGCTGGGCGCGGTGGCTCAAGCCTGTAATCCCAGCACTTTGGGAGGCCGAGACGGGTGGATCACGAGGTCAGGAGATCGAGACCATCCTGGCTAACACAGTGAAACCCCGTCTCTACTAAAAAAAAAAAAAAATACAAAGAAAAAAAACTAGCCGGGCGAGTTGGCGGGCGCCTGTAGTCCCAGCTACTTGGGAGGCTGAGGCAGGAGAATGGCATGAACCCGGGAGGCGGAGCTTGCAGTGAGCTGAGATCATGCCACTGCACTCCAGCCTGGGCGACAGAGCGAGACTCCGTCTCAAAAAAAAAAAAAAAAAAAAGACAGGTGGGAGTATGTGATGGGAGTATGGTTTTGACTAGTTCCTCTTCTTAGATTTAACCCTTTTTCTCTGGCTATAAAGCAAAAGAATTGGTCCTATTTTTTTCTTAACTGTGCAAATTAAACCATAAATTCTAACAACTTTGTAAAGATAAAAGGCAAGCAGTCAGATGCAGTGGCTCACGCCTATAATCCTAACACTTTGGGGGGCCAAGGCGGGTGGATAACCTGAGGTCAGGAGTTCGAGACCAGCCTGGCCAACATCACGAAACTCCGTCTCTACTAAAAATACAAAAATTAGCTGGGTGTAGTGGCGGGCACCTGTAATCCCAGCTACTCAGGAGGCTGAGGCAGGAGAATCACTTGAACCTGGGAGGCGGAGGTTGCATTGAGCTGAGATGGAGCCATTACTCTCCAGCCTGGGCTACAGAGTAAGACTGTCTCAAAACAAAAACAAAAACGAAACCAAAAAAAAAAGATGAGGAACTTGAATTGTGGACGAGCAACTTGAATTATGGCGGACACTAGAAATAGTGTTTCCTACACAGTCAGGGCTTCCTACCAACATAGTCACTTCTAGGATTTTTGACCTGAAAAGTTCTGTGGCATATTTTTTCTTTGCTATCCACTTTTTTTTTTTTTCTATTTTTCCACCTCTTTCTCTCCTCTTCTTTATCTTCTAGAGACCTAGGGAGTTCCCAAAGAAATAATGCTTTACAGAGTCTAATGGTGATTTATTAGGTAAAAACAGAAAATGATTTTTTTTTTTTTACCTACAAGTTGCATACCAAAAAATGAATATAAACTTTTTATGCAGTTTCACACATTGAAAATGCAGGTTATTTTAATTCCATTGCATTTTTCAGAATTCTCAATCGCAATCCTCTGACAACTGTTGAAGATCCGTATCTCTTTAAATTGCCGGCATTAAAATATCTGTAAGTACTATAGTACTTTCATGAGTCATGAGATGAATTATGCTCTTTTAAAATTTTTCATCAAAGATTAAGTATTTTGCATTTAGGCTAAAATGTCATAATGTAAATTTTAACTGAATTATTGAAAAATGTTATTGGCAAAGAAAAGTATTAAGAAAGGATGTGTAATGGTCAAGACAGCCAGTAGGGGAAGAGAACAGTGTTGAAGAACCTGTATAGATTTGGAACATGTAGACACATGGAGGAATATTACTTAACCAAGAAAGTAAAGAGGAATAGATGTTCATTATTCTAAAAAGGAAGAAAAGAGTAAATAATCAAGATGAGTGAGTGCAATATGAAAATGAGAATTAAGATAATAGTAAAAAAAAAACCAGTGTAAGATCTACTCTTGAATATCATTAATTTGATGATGGAAATCAACTTAAATTTCTTTAATAAGAGCTCTCTGAAATTTTGCAGCAAATAAACTGTTGAACTGGCTTGTTTTATAGGGAAGCCAAAATTGAAGTAATCACATGTCCTTGAAATATCTTCTTAAGTACAGAATTTTTTACTGGAGTTTATATCATGAATGTTTCGGCTTTCTTCTTCAGAGACATGGGAGCAACACAAGTTCCACTTACAAGACTTAAGAACGTTCTCATGATGACTGTTGAACTGGAAAAACTGTAAGTTATTTTTTTTCTTAGATTCATTTTCATGTAGTTGCATCTTTAGGTTTGTTTTATTATTTTCTTAAGTCAGGTTTATTGAGATTTAATTTTCATATACTAACATTCACCCTTTTTAGTGTACAGTTTGATGAAATGTATAGTTACATAATCACCACCACATTCCCAATATAAAGTATTTCTGTCACCTCAAAAAGGCTCCTTGTGTCCCTTTGTAGTCAATCTCCTCCCCTCACCATCAGCCCCTGTTAGCTACTAATCTGATTTCTGTTCCTATGCTTTTGCCTTTTCCAGAATGTCTTATAAATCAAATCATACAGCATGTCGCCTCTTGTGTTTAGCTTATTTCACTTAGCTTTTTTTTTTTTTTTTTTTTTCTTGAGATGGAGTCTCACTCTGTCATCCAGGCTGCAGTGCAGCGGCACGACCTAGGCTCACTGCAACCTCCGCCTCCCAGGTTCAAGTGATTCTCCTGCCTCAGCCTCCCGAGTAGCTGGGATTACAGGCGCATGCCACCACGCCCAGCTAATTTTTGTATTTTTAGTAGAGACGAGATTTCACCATGTTGGCCAGGCTGGTTTCGAACTCCTGACCTCAAGTGATCTGCCCGCCTCAGCCTCCCAAAGTGGTACGATTACAGATGTGATCCACCTTGCCTGGCCTTGCTCAGCATATTAATTTTTGAAATTCTGCTACCATCCATGTTGTTGCACCTATCACTACAGCCGGCCCTCCGTATCTGCAGGTTCCTCATCTATGGATTCAACTAACCATGGATGGAGAATATTTGGAAAAAATAAAATATATAAAATAATAATATGACAATAAAAACAGTAGAAAATTTAAAATACAGTATAACTATTTACATACCATTTACGCTGTATTACGTATTTAAAGTTTACCTGAGGCTATATACAAACATTATGCCATTTCATATAAAAGACTTCAGCATCTGTGGACTTTGGTATCTGCAGGGGGTCCTGGAGCCAATCCCCTGCAGACACCGAGGGACAGCTGTTCACTCCTTTTTATTGCTGAGTAGTGTTCCAGTTGTGTGGAAACCCCATCTCTACTATAAATACGCAAATTAGCCAGGTGTGGTGGCCCACGCCCGTAATCCTAGCTTCTCTGGAGGCTGAGACACGAGACGTGCTTGAATCTGGGAGGTGAAGGTTGCAGAGTCTCCTCTACACTTGCTGTCCTCCCTCCACTGCCACCTGGCACACTCCTTCCCAGCACTGGCCTCTTCGTAGGCAAATTTAAGGAGCACCTTTCAGTCCTTGTCTTGCTTGACTTGGCCCTGATGTTTGAAATTCTTGATGAATCCTTCTTCTGGAAATGCACTCTTTCTATGCTTCCAGGAAATCTTTTTCTTGGTTCTCCAGACAACTTCTTAGACTCCTTGACCAATTCCTTCTTATTGCCAACAATGGAAACAAACCAGCCCTACCTAACCAAAGCACATTAAAACTCATTGGAAAGATACAGGGGAGGAGGCGCCCACTAAACCACTAGAGACAGGAGGTGGGTGTTTTAATTTAATTTAATTTGGCACTAACTGTTTTGATTTAATTTAATGTAACTTAATTTAGGAGAGCTAAGTAATTAAACATGAGGCCAAAGTATATAAGAAAGTGGCAGTCTTTTATTGCAAATATGCATACACTCTCGGACGAGGTTCTCTGGTCCTCAGGTGTGGGGGGCCAGGGAAGTCGCGCCGGCGCTCTCGGGTGATGTTCTCCGGTCCACAAATGCGGGGGCCGAAAGAAGTCACGCTGGCTCCTGCCAGTGGCAGACTTTTATGCATTGGTACTGGAAGGGGGAGGGCAGTGGGCAGGATAAGGGCGTGATAGGGGCGTCTCCATAGGCGTGGCCGGGTAAGTTTTGATCTCTTCGGATTGACATCACCTGGAGCATGCTCGGTTGATCTGCATCTTCCCGCGGGCAGGAAAGTTGGTGAGGAAGAACCCGGAAGCAACGTGGATTATGCCTTCTTGTTCACCTTCCTCCATCTTGTCCTTTCTCCTTCACCCAAACAGTGGGGAGCTGTAGGACCAGGTTTGGGAATCTGCAAGAATCAAGACCAGAGCCCCTGAAATAGCAAGAAGCTGGAAGCACAGCAACTGTCAGCGCCTCTGACTGCTTGTTTGTTTGTTTGTTTGAGATGACTCTTACTCTGTTGCCCAGGCTGGAGTGCAGTGGCACGATCTCGGCTCACTGCAACCTCTACCTCCTGGGTTCAAGCAATTCTCCTGCCTCAGCCTCCCGAGTAACTGGGACTACAGGCGCCCGCCACCATGCCCGACTAGTTCTTTATATTTTTAATAGAGATGTGGTTTCACCATATTGGTCAGGGTGGTCTTGAACTTCTGACCCTAGGTGATCCACTTGCCTTGGCCTCCCAAAGTGCTGGGATTACAGGCGTGAGCCACCATGCCTGGCCAGTTTTTGTATATTTAGTAGAGACTGGTTTTGCCATGTTGGCCAGGCTGATCTCAAACTCCTGACCTCAAGTGACCCATCCACCTCCGCCTTCCAAAGTGCTGGGATTACAGGCGTGAACCACTGTGCCCAGCCACCTGTGATAGTTTTCATCGTCCTCGGGCCACTTGCTCCCAAATCAAGGTTTCAGGCAAAAGCTTACAGTTAGTCCAGCTTTGGCCAGGTTCGGTGTGATGGCTAATACTGAGTGTCAACTTGATTGGATTGAAGGATACGAAGTATTGATCTTGGGTGTGTCTGTGAGGGTGTTCCCAAAGGAGATTAACATTTGAGTCAGTGGGTGGGAAAGGCAGACCCACCCTTAATCTGGGTGGGCACAAGCTAATCAGCTTCCAGCAAGACTTGAACATAAGCAGGCAGAAAAATGTGAGAGACTGGCCTTGCCTTCCAGCCAACATCTTTCTCCGGTGCTGGAGGCTTCCTACCCTCCAACATCGGACTCCAAGTTCTTCAGTTTTGGAACTCAGACTGGCTATCCTTGCTCCTCAGCCTGCAGATGGCCTATTGTGGGACCTTGTGATCCTGTGTATTTATTAAGTATTTAATACTTAATAAACTCCTATATATATATATATTCCATTAATTCTGTCCCTCCAGAGAACCCTAATACCCTCAGTGACTCACACCTGTAATGCCAGTACTTTGGGAGGCTCAGGCAGGAGGATGGCTTGAGCCCCAGAGTCGTCTTCTCCTTCTCCTTGTCTTTCCCCTTCCTCCTCTTCCTCTTCCTTCTCTGCCTCTTCCTCCTCTTCCTCTTCTTCCTCTTGTTCGTTTGAGACAGGTTCTCACTCTGTTGCCAAGGCTGGACTGTAGTGGCACAATCGTGACTCACTGTTTCTCAGCCTTCTGAGAATCCAGGAGTTTGAAGCTGCAGTGAGCTATGATCACACCACCACACTCCTGCCTGGGTGACAGAGCAAGACCCTGTCTCAAGAAACAAACAAACTAACAAAAAATTCTGGTATGGTAGAAGTGAATTGTCTGTTTTAGCCTGATAATTCTGCTTACTTTAGTCCCGTGGTTCTCAACTGGGCCGATTTTGCTCCCCAAGCGACATTTGGCAATATCTGGAGATTTGTAATTGTCACAATGGAATTGGAGGGGGTTGCTATTAACATCTAGTGGGCAGAGGTCAAGAATGCTGCTTAACATCTTTTTTTTTTTTGAGACAGAGTTTTGCTCTTGTTGCCCAGGCTGGAATGCAATGGCATGATCTCGGCTCACTGCAACCTCTGTCTGCCGGGTTCAAGCGATTCTCCTGCCTCAGCCTCCTGAGTAGCTGGGATTACAGGCATGCACCACCACGCCTGGCTAATTTTGTATTTTTAGTAGAGACAGGTTTCTCAACATTGGTCAGGCTGGTCTCGAACTCCCAACCTCAGTTGATCAGCCTGCCTCGGCCTCCCAAAGTGCTGGGATTACAGGTGTGAGCCACCTCGCCCAGCCTGCTTAACATCTTAAAGCACACAGTTCCCCCACAAAAAAGTGATGATCCAGCCCAAAATGTCAACAGGGTCAAGGTGAAGAAACTGCCGTAAAGCAGGGATGGCATGACGACATTATTGATAGGCCACATTAAAATACTGAGGGCCATATCCATTATCCCTGTTTTTATGATTTCTTCTTTGGCCCCATGCAGTTTCAGGGGCAAAATAAGGGAGTAAGTCAAAGGTGGTTCCAAATAGACATCTGGGAATCTTAGGGTGTAATATGGCCCTCATGGAGGCCCTTGCTGAGCTTAGGGCCTGATTCTGGAACCCTAGCATTGCCAAAAGAGGCAGGCTGGCAGGTGAGAAGACAAATAATGGGAGAGCTCACATATGCTGGAACTCATTTGATGGTATCTAAACTGGGGTGATTGTCCCCATTAGCATTACATGACTATGGATCCGGTTATTTGGAGAAATCCATTTCCTCCTCAGGGAATATATATTATACTAGAACCAAAGATGGAATCCTTAGTAAATGGAATCATTTGCCAAAATTCAGCTGTCTGAAACTTTTGCATAAAATTCTTTTTTATTTTCATTGAGCCAAATAAATAAAGTATCAGGTGTTTACTAGGGTCACCATTCACTGATTGATTGATTTTTTTTTTCTTTTTTTTCAGACGGGATCTTGCTCTGTCACCCACATTGGGGTGCAGTGGTGTAATCTCAGTTCACTGCAGCCTCCACTTCCTGGGCTTAAGTGATTCTCCCACCTCAGCCTCCCAAGTAGCTGGAACTACATGTGTGTGCCACGATGCTCGGCTAATTTTTGTATTTTTTGTAGAGATGGGATTTCATCTGTTTCCCAGGCTGGTTTTTTTTTTTTCCCCCCAAATTTCTTAGGGTTTCTAATTTATTATTTCCTTGATATCCACAGCAGAAGTTCAGAGGTAGAACTTCAATATTAACAGGTGAAAAGTTCTACAATGACTTGTTGCTCTCCATCACATTAGAATAATTGAACTATAATTTCCATACAACATAAGAAAACTACAGTATTTGCTGACAATGGAAAGATACCTGATAAATAAATACATCAACTTTCTATTCATGAAAAGAATGGAGCTGGTTATTTCAGCTATAAAAGGGCAAAGCAAAAAGACCATTTTCTAGCCATTTAAAAGTTACTCAAAAAATTGATACAATGGAGTGGAAAGGAAAACAAAAAAGATTGTAAGCACCTTTAACAATGTTCTTGCATTCTACTGATATACTAACCTCTAGGGTTTCCGTTGGCACAATCAGGTTCAACTTGTACTGACAGAAAATATTAAAAACCTTCCTATTTAGTTTTTAATATCAAACAGGGAGGTTAGTAAATTGTTTTCTGATTCTTCTACAAAAAAAAAGTATAGAAGAGAGACAAGGAATGTAGTGTGCACCCCTTATTATCATTCTAAATAATAATTTTTACTTACAAGGTCATAACGAGTGCAAAGGGCTTAGTGATGCATCTTATTCTTTATTTTTGGACAGTAACACCCTCAGATGGTGTTTTTATTGGTTTATATCCCCCCTTTCCATTTGCCCTTCTGTTTTGAAGCGCTTTTTCTTAAAACTTAAGATCTTTGCCTCCATTTTCTTATAAATCCAATTTCCTCTTTAGGTGAAACTCTACTATTTGAAAGGAACATTTCTATTGTAATTTGCAAGCTGTGAATAACTGCTATGTCATTCTTCCAAGTATTAATAAACTGAGAAATGATTAGAACCAACAGAGGTAGGGGAGGATTAAAAGGGGGATGCAAGTGGCCACAGATCTTAGAGGTGGCCAGCAGAGGGCGCCGCTCTAAGGTGAAGGTCGCACCCTGCGAGGCCATTCTTTTTTGCAGTGACCAGACTGGGGTGTGGGGACAGTGCCTCACCCTCACAACGACAGACTCGTGGTTTGGGTGTGGATTTTCCTCCCTTGCCTGCGGGACTTCTGCTAGCAGTGCCGTTCCTAGACTTAGACAATGCTAGAATGAGTCCAGGAACCGAGGAGAGGAGGTGGGAGTGGCTCCTCCCACTGTGGCCCCTAATAATTCACATGAAGAATTTTTGCTTTCCTTGCCAGGGACCCTGGACTCAGTGGGTCCAGAGGTCCCAGTGCCAAAGGAAGGAATGTGTAGACCAGGAAATACTATTATGGTTTTATTCAACTGGAAGCCGAGGCTGGCCATTTATTTTATTGTATTTTTATGTATTTATTTACTTATTTTGAGACAGAATCTCACTCTTGTTTCCCAAGCTCGAGTGATCCTCCTACCTTAGCCTCCTGAGTAGCTGGTACTACAGGTTCATGCCACCTTGCCCAGCTAATTTTTTTTTTTTTTTTTTTTGAGATGGAGTCTCACTTTGTTGCCCAGACTAGAGTGCAGTGGCGCGGTCTTAGCTCACTGCAACCTCCGCCTCCTGGTTTGAAGCGATGCTCCCGCCTCAGCCTCCGCAGTAGCTGAGATTACAGGCACGTGCCACCACGCTTGGCAAATTTTGTGTATTTTTAGTAGAGACGGAGTTTCACCATGTTGGCCAGGCTGGTCTCAACTCCTGACCCTGTGATCTGCCCGTCTTGGCCTCCCAAAGCGCTGGGATTGCAGACATGAGCCACCTCGCCCGGTCTTTTTTTTTTTTTTTTGAGATGGAGTCTCGCTCTGTCACCCAGGCTGGAGTGCAGCGGTGTGATCTCGACTCACTGCAACCTCTGCCTCCTGGGTTCAAGCGATTCTCCTGCCTCAGCCTTCCCAGTAGCTGGATTATAGGCGCACGCCACTATGCCCAGCTATTTTTTGTATTTTTAGTAGAGATGGGGTTTCACCATGTTGGCCAGGCTGGTCTCAAACTCCTGACCTCAGGTGATCCGCCCACCTCGGCCTCCCAAAGTGCTGGGATTATAGGTGTGAACCATCATGCCCAGCCCTGCCCAGGTAATTTTTATACTATGGGCAAGTATGTTGCCCAAGGGTGCTCTGGAACTCCTGGGCTCAAGTGATGTTCCTCGGCCTCCCAATGTGCTTGGATTACAAGCATGAGCCACCTTGCCCAGCTGAGGCTGGCCATTTAAAGTTCCTCATGCTGCTGAATCAATAAGGATTGAAGGCAGCCACCATTATGGGCTAAGTGTTTGCATCCTCCATTCTTTTTTTTTTTTTTTTTTTGAGACGGAGTTTTGCTCTTATTGCCCAGGCTAGAGTGCAGTGGTGCAACCTCTGCTCATGCAAGCTCCGCCTCCCTGGTTCAAGTGATTCTCCCGCCTCAAACTCCCGAGTAGCTGGAATTACAAGCATGCGCCACCACGCCCGGCTAATTTTGTATTTTTAGTAGAGACGGGGTTTCTCCATGTTGGTCAGGCTGGTCTCAAACTCCCGACCTCAGGTGATCTGCCGGCCTCGGCCTCCCAAAGTGCTGGGATTACAGACGTGAGCCACCGCGCCCAGCCTCGGCCCCCAGATTCTTATGTTGAAGCCCTCACCCCCGTGTGATGGTATTAGAAGGTGGGGCCTTTGGGACGTAATTAGGCTTAGAGAAGATCGTGCAGACAGTGCCCCACGATGGGATGAGTGTCTTGAAAAGAAGAGATGAGGTGATTGGGCTAGTGGTTCACGCTTATAATCTCAGCACTTTGGAAGACCAAGGCGGGTGGATCACTTGAAGTCAGGAGTTTGAGACTAGCCTGGGCAATATAGTGAAACGCCATCTCTATTAAAAATACAAAAATTAGCTGGGTGTCGTGGCGCAAATCTGTAATCCCAGCTACTTGGGAGGCTGAGGTGGGAGAATCGCTTGAACCCAGGAGGTGGAAGTTGCAGTGAGCCCAGATCATGCCATTGCACTCCCACCTCCAGCCTGGACAGAGAGAGAGCATCTGAGAGTCTCCGTCTCAGAAAAAAAAAAAAAAAATAGACGAGATCAGAGATCCTCAGAGATCCTTTCTTCTCTTTGTCCACCAAGTGAGGATATAGCAAGAAGGCAGCCATCTGCAAGCTAGGAAAAGAGCCCTTGCCAGCACCCAATCATGCTATCACCCCGATATGGGACTTCCTAGCCTCCAGAACTGCGAGAAATCAATGTCTGTTGTTTAAACCACCCAGTATGTAACAGCAGCCTGAGCTGACTAAAACCATCACTGAACTAGTGTCTGTATATACAACTAGCAAGAGGAAAATGGCTCTGTTACTTAATAGAGGAAGGAGGCTATGTCTGAAAGCCAAAAATTCACTGGGGACACATCTTAGCAGGCCCTTGACCCTAAGACCTGGTTAATGGAAAAGTAGAGCAACCCAATAAAAACAAGACCACCAAGAAGTCAGGTCCTATGAGAATAAAGTATTCAGTGTCCCTATAAGGCACAGAACCCTTAAAAAAGGGGATTGGAAGAAGTGGTGGAAGAAGGCAGCTATGATTATCAACTTAGACTTCCTGGCCATTTGTAGCTATGTTTTATGTTAATTGGCTCTTGTCTTGCCGGGTGCGGTGGCTCAAGCCTGTAATCCCAGCACTTTGGGAGGCCGAGATGGGCGGATCATGAGGTCAGGAGATCGAGACCATCCTGGCTAACACGTGAAACCCCGTCTCTACTAAAAAATACAAAAAAACTAGCCGGGCGAGGTGGCGGGTGCCTGTAGTCCCAGCTACACGGGAGGCTGAGGCAAGAGAATGGTGTAAACCCGGGAGGCGGAGCTTGCAGTGAGCTGAGATCCGGCCACTGCACTCCAGCCTGGGCGACAGACAGAGACTCCGTCTCAAAAAAAAAAAAAAGAAATCAGTGATGATGTATAAATTCCAGAATGTCTCCTAGAGTAAGAAGGAAACCTGGGTGTGGTAGTTTATGCCTATAATCCCACCACTTTGGGAGGCCGAGGAGGTTAGTTAGCTTGAGCCCAGGAGTTGGAGACCAGTCTGGCCAACATGGTGAAACCCCATCTCTACAAAAGATACAAAAGTTAGCTGGGTTTGGTGGCGGGTACCTGTAGTCCCAGCTACTCTGGAGGCGAAGGTGGGAGGATCACCTGAGTCCCGGGAGATCAAGGCCACAGTGAGTCTTGATCGAGTTTTGCCACTGCACTCCACCCTAAGCAACAGTGAGACCCTATCTCAATAAACAAACAAACAAACAAACAAATAAATAATGGTAGAGATAGAAGATAAAATGGGGCTGGGTGTGGTGGCTCATGCCTGTAATCCCAGAACTTTGGGAGGCCGAGGTGGGCAGATTACTTGTGCCCAGGAGTTTGAGACCAGCATGTCCAACATGGTGAAACCCCATCTCTACTAAAAGTACAAAAATTAGCCAGGTGTGGTGGTGTGTGCCTATAATCCCAGCTACTCGAGAGGCTGAGACAGGAGAATCTATTGAACCCAGGAGGTGGAGGTTGCAGTGAGCTGAGATCACACTACTGCACTCCAGCCTGGGTGACAGAGCCAGACTCTGTCTCAAAAAAAAAAAAAAAAAAAAACCGACTGAGTACAGTGGCTCACACCTGTAACTCCAGCACTTTGGGAGGTTGAGCTGGGCAGATCACCTGAGGTCGGGAGTTCAAGACCAGCCTGACCAACGTGGAGAAACCCCATCTCTACTAAAAATACAATATTAGAAGGTTGTGGTGGTGCATGCCTGTAATCCCAGCTATTGGGAGGCTGAGGCAGGAGAATTGCTTGAACCTGGGAGGTGGAGGTTGCAGTGAGCCGAGATTGTGCCATTGCACTCCAGACTGGGCAACAAGAGCGAGACTCTGTCTCAAAAAAAAAACCACACACACACACACACACACACACACACACACACACAAAAGAGACAGGTTTTCACCAGGTTGGCCAGGCTGGTCCTGGACTCCTGACCTCAAGTGATCTGCCTGCCTCAGTTTCCCAAAGTGCTGGGATTACTGGTGTGAGCCACTGCATCTGACTCCCCCCATCTCTATTAAAATAAGATAAACATAAAATAATGAACCAACAAAAGAATAATACAACTCATTGTAGGTAAAATGCTATCCTGAGTTCTGTGAGTCATTCTAGAGAATTCAAATTCTCTAGAATTACCACCTCAGCAGGCTATTTTTTTTTGTAGAGACCAGGCTGGTCTTGAATTATTGAGTTCAAGTGATCCGCTCGCCTCAGCCTCCCAAAGTGCCAGGATTACATGTGTGAACCACTGCACCTGGCCTTCAAATTCTTTATTATACAACACACAGTAGATGCTCAATAAATATTTGCTAAGCAGAAACATACACTCAGAATACCAGAAATTATCAAGGAAGTTGCCAGTTGGTCTGTTGGGTTCTTCCTCCTGACAGGTGTACACACCTATTGTAAAGAACACATTAGGCTGTGAGAAACCAATACTGTTAAACATTCCAATCGGGTGACAAAATCCCCGAGCTCTGGTTTATATTACCAAGTACCCTGAGGATAACTTGGCTTCCTGTGTGGATTGTTTATAGAAAGAGAATGCTACCCAGGCTGACATGAGTTTGCATTTCTGCGTTGACTTCTCATTGTAAATTAATAAACTGGCATTCTGGCTACATAGATCAGTCTCTTTGAACTCTTTGTACCTTCCACCATTAGTGTGATTTCTCAGGCTGCCAGCCAGACACTGCCCAAGACCCAGCACTGGACGCTGGTGAGTTCTTCCAGCTGGTGCCACCCCTCTGGGAGCCCCTGGGAGCCATCCAGCCTGCTCCCTGCCTCTACATTTCAGGGTGTGGGTGTCAGGGCATTCTCAACATTCCTGCAACAGAAGAGTTTTGGGAACACCCCTAGTAGGATCTGGGTGATTTGAACGTAATCTTAAGAAGGTATGTCAGAGATGTGGTTGTAACTGAGAAATCTTAAGCCTAGTGAATTTCATTCCACTTGACTTAAAGAAAGAGCATGTGAAAGAAGGGGATCTGAGGACATCTACAAACAGGGCCCGAGGGCATGAACTTACTAGTGTTTATCTGACTCTGGTGTACTCAAGCTTTGCAGTGGCTGCAGAGGTTTACTCTTGTGGAGGGAGAAGATAATTCACTCCTCCAACACCTGAATGAGGGAAGCTTAGCCCACCTCCTTCAGCTGCAATTTGATACTCAACAGCAAATTTCTCTTATTTGATTTAATGTTCAACAGACAAACTTCTTTTCTTCTTTTTCTTCTCCTCCTTCTCCTCTTCCTCATCCTCCTTCTTTTTGTTTGTTTGTTTGTTTTTGAGACAGGGTCTCTGTCACCCAGGCTGGTGTACAGTGGCACGATCTCAGCTCATTGCAACCTCCACCTACTAGGCTCAAGCCATCCTCCCACCTCAGCCTCCAAGTGGCTGGAACCACAGGCGTGAGCCACCATGCCTGGCTAATTTTTGTATTTTTTTGTAGAGACCCGGTCTCTCCTTGTTGCTCAGGCTGGTCTTGAACTCCTGAGCTCAAGAGATCCTCCTGTCTCTGGCTCCCAAAGTACTGGGATTACAGGCATGAGCCACCATGCCCAACCTCAACAGGCAACCTTCTGATTATTAATTAGACCTCTGGGCCGGCCATGGTGGCTCATGCCTGTAATCCCGGCACTTTGGAAGGCCAAGGCGGGTGGATCACTTGAGGTCAGGAGTTTGAGACCAGCCTGGCCAACACGGTGAAACCCCATCTCTGCTAAAAATACAAAAATTAGCCTGGCATGGTGGTGTATGCCTGTAATCCCAGCTACCTGGGAGGCTGAGGCACGAGAATTGCTTGAACCTGGGAGGCGGAGGTTACAGTGAGCTGTCATATATAATGAAACAGTTTTACTAACTTAGGAAGCAGTGACTTGGTTTCTCTAGAAACTGCCTAACACACACATTCCAGGATACATTCTCTGTCATCTGGAATCTCCTCCCTTCCACAAACCCACGCTGCCTTAAGCACGATTTTCCTATTTGTTGTTGACCTAATCTAGAAAAAAGCTTCCGTCACTTGTTCTCCCGGACTCAGTCCCTCAGTTCCCAAACACGCTTATTCTCCGCACTTGTCACCCCACCCTCTGCTGCCCCGACAGCAGAGCGCAAACGCACACAGGTTTAAAGTTTAGTCTGTGATGTTATCCTCGCCCGCAGATCACAGGACAGACATTCTCGGGGGCACCTTTGCGAGACCCTGTGCTCGTCCCCCTCAGGAAGAAAGAGGGAGAAATCCCTGCGGCTCGGTTTTGTTCCAATGGTCTGCTCAGCGAGTGATTCCCATTTCCCCAAAGGCTGCCCCTCATTAGCCTGAACGGGGGTGGGGTGTGGAGAAGGGGTTGGGGGAGAGAAAGCAAGCAAAAGCCCAGGCTCACTTTTAGAGCCTGGGAACTCTGCAAAAATGACAACTCGAGTTTTCTGGCTCCTCTGTTTGATCGTCGGATCATCCCCCGAAGCCCCGGTGGAGAGAAAAAGTAAGATGGGTGTAGTGCGGAGCCCTGGGAGCAGCGGAGCAGGGATCTGCGGGGGAGCTGGGGAGGGGGCGCAGTGAAACGCAGGATAGGGGGCGGGGAGGGCCGGTGTCAGAGTTCGCAAGAGAGGACACCCCGGGTCTGCGTGTGTCTTAGGAAGGAGCAAAGTGTGTCCCCAAGATTTTGTGTGTCTTGGCAGCCTTTTCGGAAAGAAGCCAATTCAGCTACTGAAATGATCCCCAGCGAGCCGGGCAGGCTGGGGCAAACTTTGCATGTTAAGTAGTTGCTCCATCACAGAGGAGGGAAAGTGTCAAAAGGGGTCGTGGCGCGCCTTTCGGGGGCCGTGCCCGGGCCGGGCTCGCAGGACGCTGCGGGGTCCGCCCGGCTCGGCTGGGTGAGCAGGGGCTGAGGGGGGCGCTGGGGAGGGCTTGGGGGAAGTCGGGCCGAAATCCGGCAGCCCCGGGCACTTCTCTGCTCTCCCCGCAGCCCCAGTGCACAGCCTTGGGACACCTGAGCCGGGGTTTAACACGCACACACTTTTTTTTTCTTTTTGAAACGGAGTCTTGCTCTGTCGCCCAGGCTGGAGTGCAATGGCGCCATCTCGGCTCACTGCAAGCTCCGCCTCCCAGGTTCACGCCATTCTCCTGCCACAGCCACCCGAGTAACTGGGACTACAGGCGCCCCCCACCACGCCTGGCTAATCTTTTGTATTTTTAGTAGAGACGGGGTTTCACTGTGTTAGCCAGGATGGTCTCGATCTCCTGACCTCGTGATCCGCCCGCCTCAGCCTCCCAAAGTGCTGGGATTACAGGCGTGAGCCACTGCGCCCGGCACACGCACGCACTTATACTTCATGCACGAAATGAAATTAAGTTACTCTGCCCATGAAGAAATGAGTGGTTGTCTGGGGGATCGTGTTTTTGTTTTGCTTTTATTTGGATGTTCTGTCGGCTTCGCTATCTCTGGGAAAAACAGCTTCTGTACCTCACAGGGCAATTTACTCTGGGTTATTTTGCCATATGGAAATTGAATGACTTCAGTGGCATTTAACCCAAATATCAGACAATCTTTCCCATGACAACAGATAGTGAGATCAATGGGGAAGCAGTTGTGAGGTCAACAGTTGACAGTCAGGAATTGGATATCCAACAGAACTTTATTCAGCTGTGGATGGCACAACCGTTTAACAACATAATGAGTCACAATCAACCTCTTTGCAAAAACATGAACTCTAACCAGCTATTATTGCTGGGTGAAAGCTGATTTTAAAGCAGATTATCGATTTGGCAAGACCAGTCACTTTAAGTGAAGTGTTGCCAGAGCTGCAAAGGGGCAGATCCAGCTCTTTAATGCAAGGGGAGAGAAAAATAAAGTCGAGTTCTTGCGGTTTGTCTGTTTGGAGGGCACTGGGAGCCAGGCAAGCAAGGAGGTGATATTGTGTAACCTGCAATGGAAAGTTGCCCAGCTTCCAAGCTGGCTGAAGTTTACTCACCAACCTGTCTGTAGAACTTGGGAAAATCATCAATAATTTTAAAAATTTGTTTTCATGCCATACCATTTAGGAGTCTTTCCTCCACCATCTAAGGGGGAAAAAATGTAAGCGATGTGTGCTTTTATACTTAACCAGGGGCCTCTGTCTCCCAGCCAAGCTTTTAAAACCTTGCTTAGCTGTGGTTTACCAGTAAGTGGTGTCCAAGAAGCCCGATAAAAATCCACTCACAAATGTGTGATTCTGCAGGAACCGAGATGACGGTGTAAGCATGGATGGGAAAACCACATAGTTCTGTTGTCAGGGGTGCTTAAACAATTAGAAGAACCTGTCATATGAGACCTCTCCCCCTGGGGTTTGCTCTTGGTTCTTTCTCTACAAACTATAAACAGCAAAGAGGTGGATGTTTATATATTTATTATATATATATACACACACATGCACACATACACACATATACGTACATATTAAAGGAAGGGTAAACAAGTTTGTAACAAGGGTAAACAGTGTTGTCAGACACGTTTAGTGGCAGGGGGTTGTAATTTTAAAAGCTATAATCTTAAGACGGCAAGACCCTCATATCCTTCTTCCTTTGGGGCCTGGGAAGCCCGTGCCGCTTGGCTGCGAGGCTGCGTGCGGGTTCTCACTCCTTCACTTCCAGGCCTCTGGGCCTCCCTCCCATCTCTCCGCTTGCAGGTGCCTGTGAAGCCTCCGTTGTCCCCTATCTCCTCTCCCCCTCCCAGAGCCCTTCTTCTGCAGCGCCCCTGCCCCACTACTGACCTCCCCGCCTCCCGTCTCAGACTCCCCTTCCCTCTTCTCCCTTTTCGGCCTCCTTGGCTTACCCCGACGGTCTTCCCTCACTGCTTCCCCTCCCCCACCAGCCTGATCAACATGGAGAAACCCTGTCTCCACTAAAAATACAAAAATTAGTCGGGTGTGGTGGCACATGCCTGTAATCCCAGCTGAGGGAGGCTGAGGCAGGAGAATCGCTTGAACCCAGGAGGCAGAGGTTGAGGTGAGCTGAGGTCTCACCAGCCTGGGCAACAAGAGCAAAACTCCATCTCAAAGACAAACAAACAAAGAGTACTAAACGGCCAGTGTGCAGATGGGTGGATTAAAAATATAAATTAAAAAAAAGTACTAAAGGGCTTACTTCAGGCAAAAGTGTTCCTGATGTACCAAAAAGTAAGATATAGTTTATTTTCATGCCTGCTCCTAATAATGTATGTTTTGTGCTGAACTGGCAGCTATCCCAATGTGAAATGTATTCTGGGTGTATCTGATGTCACTTTTCTATTAAGACCAAGTATAATGTTTGCTTGTAAAGCGATAAATCTTGCCTTGAAATCAGATCTTGGATGTACCTGTTTGTTTTTGTTTTGTTTTTTAGCCTTTGAGTCCTAAAGGTTTGAGAAAAAGCCTTTCTCAAATTCATTCCTCAAACCTTGGAACCAATATTAACCAATGACAGCTCACAGGCAAGTGAATTTTCAACATTTTTCAGTTGGTTTTAAAAAGGTGTAATCACTAGCTAAATTAAATATTGATTTTATACTTGAGTCCACAAAGACATGAGAGTATTTTTTCCGAAGACCAGGCTGTACTTCAGTTTATAAGAAGCATGGTGAACAGAGACACCACTAACACATAGATGAAGATGACTGCCTAAAGCGAGACAGGAAGGAATTTCACTGGAGAGAGAGCAACCTATTGGCCTCACGGTGATGCACCCAGGAAGGTCAGAATGTGTCCTGACACTGTCCATGGCACCCAGTAGTAGCACTGTACACATAAAGGACATCCAGGGTGGGACGCTAGGGAATCACAGGAGCCAAGAAGCAACAGCCTAACATTACAATATCTGATACTATTATTTGTTCCAGTGATGGGGCAGACAGGTAATACAGAGTTGACAGGTTCTGAGTGTTCTATGGTAAAGCACTACTGAGGGATTTCTAGACTATTTTCCAAAAATGAGTTTTGTCCAAACTTATTATAAATTTTACCAGAATTGCTTTTTGGGAGTCAGATGCATTATTACATGATAGAGTATATAGCTAATGAAGAGCTTCTGAGCTAGTTTTAAGATAAAAAACATTAACTCAGGCATACCTCAGGCCAGTCAAATCAAATTTGAATTTTTAAATGTCAAAAGGCTAGGCTGGGAGCTGTGGCTCACGCCTGTAATCCCAGCACTTTGGGAGACCGAGGCAGGTGGATCACAAGGTCAGGAGTTCGAGAGCAGCCTGGCTAACATGGTGAAACTCTGTCTCTACTAAAAATACAAAAATTAGCCAGGTGTAGGGGCAGATGCCGGTAATCCCAGCTGCTCAGGAGTGGGGCAGGAGAATCGCTTGAACCTGGGAGGCAGAAGTTGCAGTGAGCTGAGATTGCACCATGGCACTCCAGCCTGGGAAATGAGTGAAACTCCATCTCAATAAATAAATAAATAAATAAGTCTGGTTTATTTATTTGTTGAGATGGAGTCCTGCTCTGTCGCCCAGGCTGTAGTGCAGTGGTGTGATCTCGTCTCACTGCAACCTCCACCTCCCGGGTTCAAGAGAGTTTTCTGCCTCAGCCTCCCTAGTAGCTGGGGATTAGCATGCCCAGCTAATTTTGTATTTTTAGTAGAGACAGAATTTCACCATGTTGGCCAGGCTGGTCTTGTACTACTGACCTCGAGTGATCCACCGGCCTCGGCCTCTCTAAGTGCTGGAATTAGAGGCGTGAACCACTGTGCCAGACTAATGTCTTTTTTTTTTTTTTTGAGACGGAGTTTCATTCCTATTGCCCAGGCTGGAATACAATGGTACGATCTCAGCTCACCGCAACTTCTGCCTCCCGGGTTCAAGCGATTCTCCTGCCTCAGCCTCCAGAGTAAGTGGGATTACAAGCATGAGCCACCACTCCTGCCTAACTTTGTATTTTTAGTAGAGATGGGGTTTCTCCATGTTGGTCAGGCTGGTTTCGAACTCCCGACCTCAGGTGATACACCCACCTTGGCCTCCCAAGGTGCTGGGATTACAGTGCTGGGATTACAGGAGAATGGCTTGTGCCCGGGAGGTCAAGGCTGCTGTGAGCTGTGCCACTGCCTGGGGAACACAGCGAGACCCAGTTTCAAAAAAATAATAATAACAAATAAAAGAAAAATAAAAGAAAAAAATCACTTTTACATAATCCTGAGGCTTAGGCTTAGGGTTTGACTTGGATTGATTAGATAATAGTCCGTTTCTGGGAAATTCTGGAAACAAAGCAAAAAAGGCCAGAACTGTGATACCTGTGATATTGGAGGTCACCTAGTTAACATGCACAATTTGGCAAACACATGCAGGCCAGGTTCTTAGAAACCTTCTGAATAAACATTAAGGTCTTCATTCAATACCAGGTCTATAAGGAAAGACTAATGAGGCTTGAACGCAGTAGAACAGCAGTGGGTGTAGAGGTACACGTGGGAGGCAGTAGAGGACAGGTAATGCCAGGTGAGGCAAAAAGTCAAGAAGAATCACCTTTCTTTTTTTTTTCTCGAGGATGAGTCTAGCTCTGTCGCCCAGGCTGGAATGCAGTGGCATGATCTCGGCTCACTGCAAACTCCACCTCCTGGGTTCAAGTGATTCTTGTGCCTCAGCCTCCTGAATAGCTGGGGGGTTACCAGGCGCCTGCCACCATGCCCAGCTAATTTTTGTATTTTTAGTAGAGACGGGATTTCACTGTGTTGGCCAGGCTGGTCTTGAACTCCTGGCCTGTAATCCCAGCCCTTTGGGAAGTGGAGGCAGGCAGATCACGAGGTCAGGAGATCGAGACCATCCTGGCTAACACGGTGAGCCGAGATCGCGCCACTGCACTCCAGTCTGGGCGACAGAGTGAGACTCCGTCTCAAAAAAAAAAAAAAAAAAAAAAGAAAGAAAGGGAAAAATTATGCCAAAACAAAATAAAAAGCAATCTTAAAATCACACATTTTTCTATTAAAGTCCAGAAGGTCTCCCTTCTAGTTTCACAGTTTTAGTCACACTTTCTTTCTTTTTTTTTCTTTTTTTTGACGGAGTCTCGCTCTTGTTCCTAGGGTGGAGTGCAGTGGTGTGATCTCGGCTCACTGCAAGCTCCGCCTCCCGGGTTCAAGGGATTCTCCTGCCTCAGCCTCCCGAGTAGCTGGGATTACAGGTGCCTGCCACCATACCCGGATAATTTTTGTACTTTTAGTAGAGACGAGGGTTCACCATGTTGGCTAGGCTGGTCTCAAACTCCTGACCTCAGTTGATCCGCCCACCTCGGCCTCCCAAAGTGCTGGGATTACAGGTGTGAGCCATCGCACCTGGCTGAGTCCAAGTTTTATTTCCCTATAATTTAAAAATTATATCATTCCATGCTTTGTCTGTAGGCTGATTCTAAAAGTTGAAAATCAACTTTTGTAATCAACGTTTCTAATTGCCTTTCATTTTTATCCCTGACATTCTTTGGCTTAATCATAGCCTTATCTTTTTCTGTCTTAAACAAATTATCTAATGTATGAGTCCTTTTCTTGCTCTATTGATCCTCTGGGGAGTGCTCCATTCTCCTGCCAGGAATTGGACTGCTTACCACACAGCCTGCTGTGCAAATGTCACCTTGGGTCAGAGTAATTCTCATTGCTTTCCTGAACCTCTTGTTTTCTGAATGCAAATAAATAAAAATTTCTGGCCAGGTGCGGTGGCTCACATCTGTAATCCCAGCACTTTGGGAGGCCGGGGCAGGAGGATCACCTGAGAGATCAGCAGCTTGAGACCAGCTGGGCCAACATGGCAAAACCCCATCCGTACTAAAAATACAAAAATTAGCCAGGCATGATGGTGGGTGTCTGTAATCCCAGCTACTTGGGAGACCGAGGCAGGAGAATCGCTTGAACCAGGGAGGCAGAGGTTGCAGTGAGGCGAGATCGCACCACTGCACTCCAGCCTGGGCAACAGAGTGAGACTCTGTCTCAAAAAAACAAAACAACAAAAAAATTTCTGGCCCAGTGCAGTGGCTCACGGCTGTAATCCCAGCACTTTGGCAGGCCAAGGCTGGCAGGAGGATCACTTGAGCTCAGGAGTTCAAGATTAGCTTGGGTCATACAGCAAGACCCCGTCCCTAATTAAAAATATATATTATTAAAAAGGAAAAAATTTGTTTCCTTATTTTTTATAGCTCACTTTTTTTTTTTTTTTTTTTTTCCTGAGCAGAGTCTCACTCTGACACCCAGGGTAGAGTGTAGTGGTGGGATCTCGGCTCACTGCAGCCTCTGCCTCCCGGTTTCAAGCGATTCTCATGCCTTAGCCTCCTGTGTAGCTGGGACTACAGGCCTGCGCCACCATGCCCGTCTAATTTTTGTGTTTTTAGTAGAGACGAGGTTTTGCCATGTTGACCAGGATGGTCTCGAAATGCTGACCTCAAGTGATCCACCCGTCTTCGCCTCCCAAAGTGCTTAGGATTACAGGCATAAGCCACTTCGTGCCTGGCCAATAGCACATGCTTTTAAAAAATACCAGCCAAGGCCGGGCGCGGTGGCTCAAGCCTGTAATCCCAGCACTTTGGGAGACCGAGGAGGGCGGATCACAAGGTCAGGAGATCGAGACCATCCTGGCTAACACGGTGAAACCCCATCTCTACTAAAAAAAATACAAAAAACTAGCCGGGCGAGGTGGCGGGCACCTGTAGTCCCAGCTACTCGGGAGGCTGAGGCAGGAGAATGGCGTAAACCCAGGAGGCGGAGCTTGCAGTGAGCTGAGATCCGGCCACTGCACTCCAGCCTGGGCCACAGAGCGAGACTCCGTCTCAAAAAAAAAAACAAAAAACAATAAAAAATACCAGCCAAGAAAGGATGCCCTGAGTCCTTACATGACTGAAAATGTATTTATTCTGACTCTACACTTCACCGTTTGGCTGCACATAGACTTCTAGGTTGAAAATAATTTTTTCTTAAACTTTTAGATGTATTCTCCCATAATCTTCTAGCACTAAATGTTGTAGCAGAAAAATCTGACACCAATCTAATTCTTGTTTTATAGATTGTCTGTTTTATCTAAAAGTTTATTTTATTCTTAGTGTTTGGAAATTTTACAGTGATGTATGTAGGAATGAGGCTTTTTCCATTCGTCCACCTGGTTTATAATGTTTATCAACTGACCCTTGCTCCACCCACCCCTCATAGAGTGCAGGGGCTTTAATTTATTCACTGCTAAAGTCCCTGTATCTGGCACACATCAGGTTCTCAACAGTCGTTTGCTGAGTGGATGAATTTACTCTGCTAGAATTTAAAGTCCTGTGACTCACATCAGCTCAGAATATTTTTATTTTATTCTTGTCTTTTTTTTTTTTTTGAGACAGGGTCTCACTCTGTCATTCAGGCTGGAGAGCAGTGATGTAATCACAGCTCACTGTAGCCTTGAACTCCTGGGCACAAGTGACCTTCCTGTCGTAGCCTCCTGAGTAGCTAGGACTACAGGTGCACGCCGCTATGCCTGGTTAATTTTTAAAATTTTCGTAGAGACACGGTCTCATTATGTTGATAAGGTTGGGAATTTTTTTTTCTTCTTCTATGAGAGTCTCACTGTCACCCAGGCTGGAGTGCAATGGTGTAATCTTGGCACATTGCAACCTCCACCTCCCAAGTCCAAGCAATACTCGTGCCTCAGCCTCCTGAGTAGCTGGGATTACAGGTGTGCATCACCACACCTGGCTAATTTTTGTATTTTTAGTAGAGATGGGGTTTTGCCATGTTGGCCAGGCTGGTCTCGAACTCCTGACCTCAGGTGATTCACGCACCTCGGCCTCCCAAAGTGCTGGGATTACAGGCATTAGCCATCACGCCTGGCCCAGTTTAACAGATTTTGTAGTTTTTTGGTTGTTGGTCTATACCCTGCTGCCTACTTTTCTTGCTTCCATGCCTATATATATATATATTTATATATTCATTTATTGTTTAATTTCTTTGCTGAGAATAAAAATTGGATACTTTAGCTGGGCTTGTCCTTCAGTTGTTTTTTGTTTTTTATTTTGTTTTGTTTTGTTTTTGAGACGGAGTCTCTCTTTGTCGCCCAGGCTGGGGTACAGTGGCACGTTCTCAGTTCACTGCAAGCTCCACCTCCTAGGTTCACTCCGCTCCCCTGCCTCAGCCTCCCAAGTAGCTGGGACTATAGGTGCCCGCCACCACGCTCGGCTAATTTTTTGTATTTTTTAGTAGAGATGGGGTTTCACCATGTTAGCCAGGATGTTTTTGATCTCCTGACCTTTTGATCCGCCCTCCTCGGTCTCCCAAAGTGCTGGGATTACAGGCGTGAGCCACCATGTCCGGCCTCAGTTTTTTTTGTTTTTTTTTTTAAAGAGGCAAGGTCTTGCTGTGTCACCCAGGCTGGGGTGGAGTGGCTCAATCATAGTTCACTGCAGCCTCAAACTCCTATGCTCAAGTGATTCTCCTGCCTCAGCCTCCCAAGTAGCTGAAACTATAGGCACTCATCACCTAACCTGGTTAATTTTTTTTTTTTTTTTTTGGAGTACAGACAAGGTCTCATATTGTGGCCCAGGCTGGTCTTGAACTCCTGGCTTCAAGCGATTTTCCCCACTTGGCTTCCCAAAGTACTGGGATTACAGGCATGAGTCAGCTTGCCTGGCCTTTCCCTTTTATTTTAGGTAAACTTCCTTTAAAATACCCTGTTAGTAACCATCTTCCTTGCTACAGAAGAGAGAAAGCACCCCATGGCTTTTCCTCAAAGAAAGATCACTGCGGGGCCAGGTGCGGTGGCTCATGCCTATAATCCCAGCACTTTGGGAGGCGGAGGCAGCCAGATCACCTGAGGTCAGCAGTTTGACACCAGTCTGGCTAACATGGTGAAACCCTGTCTTTACTAAAAATACAAAAATTAATCGGATGTGTTGGCATGTGCCTGTAGTCCCAACCACTCGGGAGGCTGAGGCAGGAGAATCACTTGAACCTGGGAGGCGGAGGTTGTATTGAGGTGAGATCGCGCCACTGCACTCCAGCCTGGGCAACAGGGTGAGATTCCATATCAAAAAACAAACAAACAAACAAACGAGTATGCACAATTCAACTGTAATGGATACTACCAATTTACTTTCCAAAGTGACCATACTAATTTATACCCCCACCAGCTTTGCTAAAAATATTTAAGATATTCATTTTACGGATAATAAAATATCCACTGAGACTTCTGAAAAAACTTCAAATTCAACTCATGTGTACCCATAGGTTCCTTAATAACACCACAATAATCTGGTGCATCATTAGGATCTACTGGTTCAAGGAAAGGCCAGGCCGTCTTATGGGCCTATAATGAAAAAGTAGGCATTCTTACTGTCAGTGAAAACGCTAATTCCATTTAAGTTTGCCAGTTGAGTTACTACATCAATGAACCCAAAAGTCAGTTTTAAATGTGATACATGAAATACTTTATATTGGGTGATTTCTGCTCTAGTAATAAATTACCTAAGATGAGCTTCCTCTACAATAATGGTACTCAAAAGCTGGTCAGAAGACCTTGGTGTGGGGGGTGGAACACAAGCTTAGAAGTCTCAAAATCAGTATTCTGGGCCCTACATGATGAGCTGTCACTGAGTGGTGCTGGCATTGCAATCGCTTCTGTAAACGGGTGGGATGGGTCCAAAGTGTGGAGTCATTACCACAGCTGGTTAATGATGAGGTGGCAGAGATGTGATGTTAAATAACATTCAACCACACATTAAGACTATGATTCCCTTTTTAGTTACTTCAATTCTTGTGATTGTGATAACAATAGGAGAAAGTTTCAATCCAATGCACTATATCCTTTTATTTCCCCCCATTTTTTTGAGACAGGGTCCTGCTCTGTCACCCAGGCTGGAGTGGAGTGGCATGATCATAGCTCACTGTAGCCTCCTGTGCTCAAGTGATCCTCTCACCTCAGCCTCCTGAGTAGCTGGATAAACAAGTGTGTGCCAACATGCCCAGCTAATTTTTTATTTTTATTTTTTGTAGAGGTGGGGTCTCACTTTGTTGCCCAGATTGGTCTCTAACTAATTGACTCAAGTGATCCTCCTGCCTTGGCCTCCCAAAGTGCTGGGATTATAGGTGTGAGCAGCCACACTGGCCTTCTATGTCTTCAGTACATCGGTATCACTTGCTAATCCTGCAAACCATCCCTATCCTGTTTTTCTTTTTTTTTTTTTTTGAGATGGAGTCTTGCACTGTCACCCGAGCTGGAGTGCTGTGGCTCAATCTTGGCTCACTGCAACCTCTGCCTCCCGGGTTCAAGTGATTCTCCTGCCTCAGCCTCCCTCGTAGCTGGGATTACAGGCTCACACCACCACACCTGGCTAATTTTTTGTATTTTTAGTAGAGATGGGGTTTCACCATGTTAGCCAGTCTGGTCTCAAACTCCTGACCTCATGATCTGCCTGCCTCAGCCTCCCAAAATGCTGGGATTACAGGCGTGAGCCCCCACGCCCAGCCCCCTTTCTGTCTTTCATAAGGAAAATAATAACTATTATCTAATCATACTGTTTCTCAATCCGTGGGAGTGAGAGGAAGTTTCTTTAAAAATAAAATGTATAAAAAAGTGAGTCATGTTAGATTATCTGAGTGTTGGATAAGCTGAGGTGGTGTGGGGATATGGTAAAGCTCATGACACTGGTACGTGAAGGACTGAAGTTTGTCAAGCACTTCACTAGACTAGCTGAGAGTCAGTAAATAATCACTCTAAGATTGGAAACTTGAAATCCTAGAAATGCTTCCAAAATTATGCTGGCTGATTTCATTTTCAAATGCTGCACACAGAGGGGCTCTCACCTGTAAGGAACAGAGAACCCTCTTCAACCCCTCATAATCCTTCTCTGTTAGTGGTGTGAGCACTCTCATGGCATCCTCTGTTGACTGGCACTGTGGACAGACATACTTATCAATGAGCTCGGCCTCACTTTGCAAGATGCCAGTGCAGCGCCCATGGTACCAATTCTGACACTGATCATGGCCAATAAAAAATCTGCAAGATCCGAAACAGAAATGTGAGTTCAAAACAGATGGGATGATGTTACTTATAATAAATCATGCACCTGAAAATTTGCTAAACCCTGGGATATAAAATAGTTTTAGTTTTATGGTTTTAATACTTTCTAGATTGACATTCCAGTACATTAAGTTAGTATTTTTTGATGTTAAGAACAAGCGGCCGGGCGCGGTGGCTCAAGCCTGTAATCCCAGCACTTTGGGAGGCTGAGACGGGCGGATCACAAGGTGAGGAGATCGAGACCATCCTGGCTAACATGGTGAAACCCCGTCTCTACTAAAAATACAAAAAACTAGCCGGGCGAGGTGGCGGGCGCCTGTAGTCCCAGCTACTCGGGAGGCTGAGGCAGGAGAATGGCATAAACCCGGGAGGCAGAGCTTGCAGTGAGCTGAGATCCGGCCACTGCACTCCAGCCTGGGCGACAGAGCGAGACTCCGTCTCAAAAAAAAAAAAAAACAAGCAGTGGAAAAAAATGTGTAAGAACACTGTAATATTGGAGAGCCAATTTAAAGATAAATATGAAACATTTAATTGATTTTAAAGCTGAAAACAAAGTAAAAAATCTTTCAACTAGTACTGTACCATATGGGAGTTCAAAACTCTGTAAGCTAATAACAGAGTCCCAGAGCTTGTACCCAAATTAGTGTTTTTCTAACCTATAATAAATCACCATTTTAAACACTGATAAAATCCAAACAAGTCAGGCTATTTTAACCTCATTAATTTCTATGTTACATGTTGAAGAATCAAATCTACCATTAAACCACATTTTCCCCAATGTGTCTCAAACATTCACCATGAAGCAAGATAAATTTTGAAGGGTAGGTAAAAAGAGAAAAAGAGAAAAAGAGAAAAATGAAAAGGAATTTGTAATATGAATTTGTAAATGAAAAGGAAGTGTATATCAAACATATAAAAGAATCTGCTTTTTATTTTAAAATAAATAAGTAACCAGTCAGAGCAATTTGGCTTCGTAAATTATTATTATTATTTTTTAATATTTTTTTTTTTGAGACGGAGTCTCGCTCTGTCACCCAGGCTGGAGTGCAGTGGCCGGATCTCAGCTCACTGCAAGCTCCGCCTCCCGGGTTCACGCCATTCTCCTGCCTCAGCCTCCGGAGTAGCTGGGACTACAGGCGCCTGCCACCTTGCCCAGCTAAGTTTTTGTATTTTTAGTAGAGACGGGGTTTCACTGTGTTAGCCAGGATGGTCTCGATCTCCTGACCTCGTGATCCGCTCGTCTCGGCCTCCCAAAGTGCTGGGATTACAGGCTTGAGCCACCGCGCCCGGCCCGTAAATTATTAAGTATGATGCTCTTATCAGAACTCACTGTGACTGCAGGTGTTCTGCAGATACAGTACAATTCCTCACTGCTGCCCTCTTGTGCCCATTTACAATCATTACAGATGTACACAACCATCGTGCAGTTCACGATCTGGGCTCACTGCAACCTCTGCCTCCCAGGTTCAAGCAATTCTCCTGCCTCAGCCTCCCAAGTAGCTGGGATTACAGGCCTGCAATACCATGCCTGGCTAATTTTTGTATTTTTACTAGATACGGTGTTTCACCATGTTGGTCAGGCTGGTAACTGTATACTTCTTTCAACCTTTCTGTACATTTGAAATTTTTTATAAAATATTGAGGAAAAATGGAGAAAAAAATTTAACTATCAAAAATAGAATTAAACTCTCCTAGACATGCATGTATATAAAAACCAGAGAGCTATACATTAGAAATGAAGTATTTTGTTTGAGAGGTTAACATCAAGTCCAAGTCATCAGGACAGGCTACGATTCTGAAATTCTTGTTATCATGCTGCAAATTATTCTTGGCTATTATCAGAACACCCGTAGATTCCATTGTTTTCATCTGACAAAACTCCAAATTAGCTGGGCACAGTGGATCACGCCTGTAATCCCAGCACTTTGGGAGGCTGTAGGTGGAAAAATCACAAGGTCAAGAGATCAAGACCATCCTGGCCAACATGGTGAAACCCCTTCTCTACTAAAAATACAAAAATTAGCTGGGTGTGGTGGTGCATGCCTATAGTCTCAGCTATTCGAGAGGCTGAGGCAGAATCGCTTGAACCAGGAAGGCAGAGGCTGCAGTGAGCCAAGATCATGCCACTGTACTCCAGCCTGGCGGCAGAGCCAGACTCCATCTCACAAAAAAAAAAAAAAAAAAAGAAAGAACCTCCAAGTTAAAGAACACTATTAGATATTATTTTGGGTATTTACCTGGACTGGGTGGTCCTAAACTATCATAGCCAAGATTTTGGTTACCAGAGAGAACAAATAAAGATAACGGTGGGGGACTGGTGTTTTAATGGGGGATTCTTCTATCTGAATGTTCAATTCACTGACAATACACTCCTTAAAAAGATGCTGAGGGGATTAAAGAATTGTAAAATACTTCGTTGAGTACCTGGCCCACAGTAGGCACTCAAAAATGTTAGTTACCCCTTCTCTTCCCCATCAATTTGCAATTCTTGTGAATCCCTCCTCCTCTTTTTTTTTTTTTTTTTTTTTTTTGAGACGGAGTCTCGCTCTGTCGCCCAGGCTGGAGTGCAGTGGCCGGATCTCAGCTCACTGCAAGCTCCGCCTCCCGGGTTCACGCCATTCTCCTGCCTCAGCCTCCCGAGTAGCTGGGACTACAGGCGCCCGCCACCTCGCCCGGCTAGTTTTTGTATTTTTTAGTAGAGACGGGGTTTCACTGTGTTAGCCAGGATGGTCTCGATCTCTTGACCTCGTGATCCGCCCGTCTCGGCCTCCCAAAGTGCTGGGATTACAGGCTTGAGCCACCGCGCCCGGCCGAATCCCTCCTCTTCTAGTACCACGTTGACGTTGTGCCTTAACAAAAAAAAAAAAAAAAAAAAAAAAAGAAAGAAAAATATATTTATGTCATTTTTGGGGTCCAGATCTCACCATTAAATCCAAGGTGCAACTCATCTTACTTCCATGTACTCCATGTAGTACTAACAGGATAACTAACTGCAGGTTGCAAGGCAATCTCACAGCACACAAATTTTAGTCATCTAACTTTCTAAGAACATATTGTGACCTAAAGCTCAATGTGCTTTGTTGTTCTTGATTACTACAAAAGGTTTAACTACTTTTTAAAAGTACATTACATGCTGAATTATACTGAAATAGAACATGCTCATTGTAGGAAATGCAAAACATATGAAGAGGAAACCAACTACAATTCTACTATGCTGACTGGTCATTTGTCAATGATAAAAGCTGATCCAGTTGGTTATTTAGAGGAAGAGAATTTAAGTATCCCAGTGACCCAGGCACAGTTTTTGCATGGTACTTTACTTAATTCTCCATGATGACAATTACCAATTGCCCTATATGAACATTTTTAGTTTTTTACATTCCCCCAAATCAGACCACTTAAGACTTTTGATTATCCATTCCTGTTTTGATTTTGTTCTTTAATTAGGATTACACTGCATATATAATTTTATACACAGACAAGCTCACCCTGGAAAATACCTTTTTTCTTTTTGTTTTTTGTTTTTGTTTTTATTTTTTATTCCGGGAAATATTTCTAATTCAACATACTTTATAAAATCATATCTCACATTGCCTTTTAGGGGCAATCTGAAGATTGTTCTCTGTTATTGTACTAAAACACAGGAGAGCAAAAAGGGATTTATCTATTTTAATGTCATGACTCATACAAGGAAATTAAGGGGGAAAGTAAGCTGGCTGAAATTAATACAGTATCCTATGATTTGATCTATATGGAGGGGAGAGTAAGATGGAGATTGTATTATTGCAATTACTGATCCCCCAGAGACTTCTGAACACTGAAACTTTTCTAATAAAAAAATTACACATTTTTCTAAACAGATCTAATAGAGGAATACTTCCAACTAACAAATATGAATAAACATAATTCACAGTAACTAAAAATGCTTTTTTCTGAAGACAAAGTATATTTGTGCCCAACAGTATTTATATATGAGAGCCTATCATTCTCCAAAAATATGCATGAATTCACAGGAATATTAATGTAGAACATGTGAGAACAAGCTTGGATATAGCTATCTCTGTATCTTTATTAAATATAAACATTATATTTTTAAGCAAATGGAGAATGGGGAAAATTAATAGGATTATACATATAGCAGATAATGTATGCAGAAGAGCAGAACTCAGAACCAGGCACTTGAAAGTGTACTTGCAGAATCTTACCTAATCATTTTATCCAAGTTAAAACTTAAAAGGCACTGCAGTCGGCCCTCCGTGGCCAAAGGGTCTGCATCCTTGGATTCAACCAACCTCAAATTGAAAATACAGTATTCTCAGGATGCAGAACCCTTGGATATGGAATGTCACCTTTTCATATCAGCAGGTTCCACAGGGCCGACTGCAGGACTTGAGCATCCACGGATTTTGCTATTTGCAGAGGGTTCTGGAAGCAATCCCTGAGAATACTGAGGGATAGCTATATTAGAAAACACAGGGGCCAGGCTCGGTGGCTTACACCTGTAATCCCAGCACTTTGGGAGGGAGGCCGAGGCGGGCAGATCACGAGGTCAGGAGATCGAGACCACCCTGGCTAACATGGTGAAACCCCATCTTTACTAAAAATACAAAAAATTAGCCGGGCAGGTGGTGGGCGCCTGTAGTCCCAGCTACTGGGGAGGCTGAGGCAGGAGAATGGCATGAACTTGGGAGGCAGAGTTTGCGGAGCCAAGACTACGCCACTGCACTCCAGCTTGGGAGACAGAGCAAGACTCAATCTCAAAAAAAAAAAAAAAAAAGGAAAAAAGGAAAGCACAGGTAGTATTCATTAAACATGCACAGAATACATCTGGCAGGATAAAAAAAATATAGCAATAACGATTGCCTCTGGGGCAAGGAAGGTCAGATTGGAGATTATGAAGGAGAAAGATTCATTTTTCACAGCATACCCTTTTATACTATTTAAACTTTTAAGATATATATGTATTTATAACTTAGAAAAATAAAAAGAAAAGCAGAGTTGAGTAACAAAATAAATAAGGTGACATTGTATTATAACCTAATAAATATCCAATTATAACCCAGTAAGTGTAAATATCCAGGAATCTATACTCATAGAAATAAATGTCTGAAAAAAATAATAAATCTTCTGTGTAGAAAAATCCCAAATAATTGATGTAGATATTGCCCCTTCAAGAAGGTAGAACATAACTCCCCACCCACCAAGTGTGGCTGTTTACAGTGACTTACAGTATTGGGGGTTTGAGGAGATGGGGGAGGATGTGGGGAAACCTGACAAACACTGCCTCACCCACGGGACCAAGGTTAACATCATCAGTGATAAGTCACGAGGACAGCATGCACTCTTTTTTTTTTTTTTTTTTTTTTTGG
>NC_037684.1:31418918-31434142 GCF_003255815.1 Theropithecus gelada | reverse complement strand
TTTTTTTTTTTTTTTTTTTTGAGACGGAGTCTCGCTCTGCAGCCCAGGCTGGAGTGCAGTGGCCGGATCTCAGCTCACTGCAAGCTCCGCCTCCCGGGTTCACGCCATTCTCCGGCCTCAGCCTCCCGAGTAGCTGGGACTACAGGCGCCCGCCACCTCGCCCGGCTAGTTTTTTTTTTTTTGTATTTCTTAATAGAGACGGGGTTTCACCGTGTTAGCCAGGATGGTCTCGATCTCCTGACCTCGTGATCCGCCCGTCTCGGCCTCCCAAAGTGCTGGGATTACAGGCTTGAGCCACCGCGCCCGGCCTATGCTGATAATTTTAAAATACTGATGAAAAAAATCAAAGAAGACCTAAATAAGTGGAGAGACGTACATAAATTGGAAGACAATATAGTCAAGATGTCAATTTTCCCAAATCAGTCTTCGTTGTAATTCTTACTAAAATACCTGTAATGATTTTTGTCAAATTGACAAAATAAAGTGAGAGGAGTCACTGTACATGGTACTAAGTCTTCCTATGTATCTACAGTAATCAAGGCATGTGGTATTGGTGGAGAAACAGATCAATGGATCAGAATAGAGTACCAAAAAATAGGCCCACACAAACATGCCTGATTATTGAAATGTGAAAAACCAACACAATAGAGTAAGGATAGCTTTTTAAATAAATGATGTTGGGTTAATCTATAGGCAATTAATGAACCTTGACCTAAACTCAAAAGGAATGATGGGCATAAATGTGAATTTTTAAAATTATAAAAATTTTTTCATATATAAGAAAAATCTTTAAAATCTAGGGCTAGACAAGGAGTTTTTAGACTTGACAGCAAAAGCACAATAAAAGGAAAAATTAGTAAAAATATATATCATCAAAATGATAATTTTTTTCTGTTAAAGTTTATGTGAATTCTATAAAAATACAAGCTATAGACTTGGAGAAAATATTTGCAGACCATATATCTGACAAATAGCCGGTATCTAGAATACATAAAGAACTATCAAAACTCAATAGTAATAAGATACACAATCTAGTTCGACAATGGGCAAAAGACATGAACAGATAATTCAACGAAGAGGTTGCACTGATGGCAAATAAGCAGTAGGGGGGCGGGGGGAAAGACTTGATGTCATCAGTCTTTAGGTAAGTGCAGATTAAAACTACAGTGAGATATCAGTATTCACCTATCAGTATGGCTAAGAAGAAAAATAGTAACACCACCAAATGCTGGTGAGGATGCAGAGAAACTGGATCTCACATATATTGCTGATGGGAATGTAAAATGGTACAACCTCTCTGTGAAACAGTCTGGCAGTTTCTTATAAAACTAAGTATGTAATTACCACATGAGCCAATGGTTGCACTTTTGGGCATTCATACCAGAGACATACAAACTTATGTTCAGACAAAAACCTATACAGGAATGTTTAAAGCAGCTTTATTCATAATAGCCCACACTGAAAAGAATCCAAATGTCCTTCAACAAGTTAATGATTAAACTGTGGTGTATTATACTATGAAAAATGTCTCAGCAATAAAAGGAAAATTCCATCGATACACCCAGTATTCCTGATGAATCTCCAGAGAATTATGCTATAATAATTATTCTTACATTATAACATAATAATTATACCTATGAGAAGGATACATACTCTATGATTCCATTTCTATAACCTTCTTAAAATGACAAAATGATAGAAATGGAGAACATATTCGTGGTTGCCAGAGTTAAGGAGAGTTGGTGTGACTGTAAAAGGGCAGCATGAGGGATCCTTGCAGTGATGGAAATACTGTTTACTTTGTCTGTATCAATGTCGGTATCCTTGTTGTAATTACAATCTATAGTTTTAGAAGATGTCATCATTGGAGGAAACAGGAGAAATTGTACAGGGGATCGTTCTGTAGCATTTTTTACAAGTGTTGTGAATCTACAATAAGCTCAAAACTTCAGGTTTAAAAATAAAGGAACAAAGTTTATGATCTGCATATTTCAGACTATTTGAAGTTATATCAAGTGTAAAACAATAACAAGAACAAAACTGTAAAAATATTTTTAAAATACTTGAAGATATATCAACTTCAGACAAAAAATATGAAGTAAAATTAAACTCTCAAGGATAGAAAATTCAGGATATTTTTAAAAAGTGATAAACTCTGAAATCAGTGAAACAAATACACCAGTCTAAATAAATTCTACACATCTGGTTACAAAATTGATATGTAAATATTATAAGTTACCTTTACAAAGAAGGAATATAAATAAAAATAATTTTAATGAAAGTAACTTATTTTTAAAACAACAAATGTCCTTTTAAAAGTCAAAATACTAAAGAAGGGACACTTCAATAGCTCCTGCTCCACATTTAATTTTAAAAGTAAGAGAAATGTGTATTTTACAAATTGTGGTGTTATCATAACAACTTTTAAGCCTAGGATATTTATTTTTCTTTCTTAGCCTTCTCACAATTTCTCTAAATAAGCAGCAAGCTCAGATAAAAACCAAAGTACGTATCTATGTTTATTTCATTAAGTATCTGCTTAAAGTTAAAAAGAATGTTTGCAATATTTAGTTTAACTTCTGCATCCAAATATTAATCACAAGTTCATCTAGGTGACTAAGCTCAAGAAAGCATCACCTTCCATACACAACATTTATTTATGGTTGGCACTAGGTGCTATTGTTTGATTCTCTTATTTGTTTATGGTTTTGCATTAGGTGCTGTGTAAAAAGTGATACATAACTCAGGTGGCATGGTGCTATGACGAACACATAAAAGCAGAGTAGTTAATTTCTCAGTTCTTCATTGTAATGCTTGCTTAAATTAAAGTGTCTATACATTATATAATAATATATAAAATTATTGTGACTTTGGCACTTGATATATTACAAACACACTTTTAAAAAACTGGTAGGTGTTTTTAAATCATTTGAAGATTTTTATCAAATAATTTTTTTAAATCCCACTATTGAAAAAATAAATATCCACAATTTAAAAAAATGCTTAGGTTTCAGGCCCTAGGTGTCTGAATACCACACCGAAGTCATAGCTGTAAAAAATGTCTTTAATTTAAAGAGAAAGAGAAAGAGATGAAATGGAAAAATTCAAGCCATATGTACTGTATTTGGATATTGAGGGAAACGTTGAAATAAAGCTCTGAGGTAAAGTCTAAATCCCACAACACCGTTACCAGCATTAATTGTCTCAACTATTCATGCTTTGGTAGATGTCCCTTAGTTTATACTCAGCCTTTCTTTGGATTTTTAACATTCACAGTCAGAATAATCTTTTTCTTACAGCCAAGTTTCCATAATTAATTTTCAGAGCTGAAAATAAGCCTATGAATTGACCTAAAGAAAATCTTGATTTTGTCCATTTTCTACTATGCGTTTTCTATGCTGTCTTTATTTTAAAAGCTGCCCTTAGGAATGTTATACTATATCCCACAGTGTTTCCTTAGCAACTTCTATAGTGCCCTTGGGCTACAGATCTTAATTCCACCACACGTCGTAAGTACTTTTTAAAAGTATAACATGTTTAAAGCTTAAGCTTTCATATATACAAAATTCAGCACATTTTCAGGTTTTCCTGTGGGTGTTTATAATAGCATCTGTTAGTGGCTGTACACAGAAGTGAGCCAAGCTCCAAAAAAGACAATGAATGGCATGATTTCATAAGAATAACTGAATTACGGTTCTTCAGAATTTAACATCTGAAATCCTCTTAAAAAGATCCACTATGTTGGATCCACATTTAAATCTTGTTTCTGTGCTTGGTCCAAATGAAGAATTACTGTTATCTGAACAGCTTTGAGTACACTGCCTATAGATAACCCAAGGATATTGCTTTCTGAGCCCCTTAATCCCAAACCATATGAACGGTTTTGTATTTAAAGTGAGTCCAAATGTTTTCAAGCTTTAATGCATACAGTTATGTAACAATGATTTTGCACCATTTTTAATTCAATTTCTATTCATTGCATTTCAAAAAGAAAGTGGAAAAATGCACAGAACTTTCCACTATATTATTAATGTATCATTTTGTTTATATTAATGTTATCACCTATTTTCTCCATAAAAGCAAAAGGTGTTTTATCATATTAGCGACTCAGTAGGAGTAACTGTGATAACAATAATACATTTATGTTGACCTTCTAGTTCTTATATTAAATATTTTTATTCTATATAAACAGAATCATTTTTAGTTCTGTATAGGAGATGCTAGATGATGGAATAGAAAAATCACAGGCTGGACACTCCAAAAAAAGTGAATTCAAATTCCAATGTCAGGCTTTACCAACCTTCTTTTTTTGGTAAATTACTTAATCTCTCATCATCTAATGTTTCAATAGTATAACTGAGTAGTGTAAATATGTAAATATGGAGTATGTGAAATATATCTACTTCAAAAGACTAGGGGGTTTTTTTTAAAGACTTTTTTTTACATGTTATCTGCAAAGATCAAGCATGGTTATTATTGGAGTAGATGTCTAGGATAATCTATTCAAGAAACACCAATTAGTCCAAATTGACGAAGCCTGTATCTCCTGCAAAGGAAGCATTAATTCCACAACTATGCAATAATCAGCAGTAATTATTGAGGCTGTATTTCCAGATCAGAATATTCCATGTAAGCAGATGTAAAAAGAACAAGTTGCCACAATGTGGATGAACCTAAGGATGTTTATGCTAAGTCTGGCCAGGTATAGAAAAAAAAACTATATGATTTCACTTATGTGTAGAATCTGAAAACATTGACAGAGAGGCATACACTGCAATGGTGCTTGCCAGGGGCTGCGGTAGCCAGAGAGACAGAGAATGGAGGGATGTTGGACAAAGGGTACAAAATTTCAGTAAACAGTCTTGGAGATCTATTGTACAACATGATAACTATAGGTAATAATGATATATTCTTAAAACAATCTTGGCATGGTATGGTGCCAATCAAAAAAAGAAAATATATATATTCTTGAAAATTGCTGAGAGTAGATTTTACGTGTTCTCATCACACACACAAAAATATGTCGGGTGATAGATATGTTAATTTAATCATTCCACAGTGTACACATATATAAAGAAATCACACTGTATACCATGTATATATATACATACACAATTTTTCAAAAAATCATGTTGTACACCATATATGTGTATATATACAATTATATATAAATATTGTGCATATATATATATGAACCAAGGCTGAATTTTCATGGAGGTGATAGTGACCAGTGGAGCAAATTGTGACCCATCTTGATATCAAGGACATAAAAAGGGAAGGGATCAAGCACTGTTTTGAGAGTTAAATGAAAGAATATAATTTTTATAAGTAGCGCTATCTATAACATAGAATAGATACTTAGAATGTTAGTTATCCTTTGCTTTGCCGCTTGCATTTTCAAATAACATCTTCTGAAAAAAATAATATTGCAAATGGGAATATTTTCTAAATTGTACCAAATATTATATACACATTTAAATAGATAGAAATAGAGACAATAAGTAGGTAATCAGATAGCTAGTAGTAGATGTTTATTCAGCACCTACCCCTGTGAAGAAATCTTTACATGAATCCTCAAAATAACCTTATTAGTGGGTACTATTACCTCACTTTACAGATGAGTAAACTAATTTCTTTTTGTATGTGGCTACAAAAGGTGAAACCAGGACTAGATACCAGCTGTCTCCAGAGCCCATTGCCTAGCAAATACCAGTAACAAACCACAGAACTATGACAACAAATTGTTTGTTTGTTTGTTTGTTTTTTGAGATGGAGTCTCGGTCTGTCACCCAGACTGGAGTGCAGTGGTGCAATCTCGGCTCACTGCAACCTCCACCTCCCAGGTTCAAACAATTCTCCTGCTTCAGCCTCCAGCGTAGCTGCGATTACAGGCACCTGCCACCATGCCCAGCTAATTTTTGTATTTTTGGTAGAGACGTTTCACCATGTTGGCCAGACTGGTCTGGACCTCCTGACATCAGGTGATCCACCCACCTCGGCCTCCCAAAGTGCTGGGATTACAAAACAGTTGTTTTTAAATATATACAGATTAAACACATATGACTCTTCAACATCTAATTTTAAATTTATTTCACAATCCTAGTGCTGATTACATAGCTGTCATAAAATTCAGGTCATACTTTTAATGAAACAGAAAATATTCTGATTCAAATCCCATTTCTTTTCCTCACAGATTTTTAGTTGGAATTTACAGATTTTGTCAGGCAATAAATTGATAGGATCACAGACTACAAATATGAAAAAAAAATCTGCTTAAAAAACTTCTGGAATTATCAAATACCTACTATTAATCCCACCTCCAGATATTAAACACTGACTTTTTAAAAAGTTGTACACTAGATTCTCAGAAAGATTAGGTCTCTATTGGGAAAGACAGCCTGTCTTAGAAGTCAACCCCAAACTATCTAACTCTACAGGAGATAAATGGAGATTTGCCTGGAGAGGGAAGTAAAATATTGCCATGAATCACCTTCCTCACAGCAGTTCTGAAGCTTTTAATTTTCAGCATTGCTGGTCTCCAGGTATGTGCAGTCGATTAACAGTCAACAGAAATTGAACCACCTCCATGCGGAGTCCTGGATATTAGTGTGCAACACTCTTTTAAACAGCTTCTTTCTTTCTCCTCTTTTCCTAAATCCATGCTTATTTTTCTTGTTTCATTTTCTTTAAAAGAAAATACGTGCACTATTTATCTGTCACATGGGTATCACAAATGTATTCCAGACAAATTAAGAAATTACTATATGTCAGAGTTATTGTTTAAACCCTCTTTTTCTTCTTCTTCCACTGTCACGGTCCTCCTTCCTGGACCTTATAAGGAAACTGATCAGATCTCTGAGAAACGACTCATGATAATACATGCATGCCACTGATGAGAATATTCTCCATGTTCTCTTCCTCTCCTTTGTTTCTTGTTCAGTTTTTACTCATCATTCCAGTTCCTCTTATATCAATTATCCTATCCTGTATCTGCTTCTGGTATTTGGCTTTGATAGCATTCAACAAATACTGAATGCTCAGATTTTCCAGAATTTACACTTACAGGATTTTCCCCCAAAATTGTCTTGTTTGTGTTTGTAGACAGCATAAAATGTATTAATTTTCTCTCTCTCTTTTATTTTAATTCAACTGTACAGATTTTATGAAATGCTTCTCATATATGTGGAGATCATTGCATAAATATGTTTAATTAATTCATCGGCAACTCAAAAATAGTAGTAACAAGGATTATCTCTTAGGTGTCAGTCTTATCTCAATCCAGAAATTTCTTGGATAATAAGTCTTCTGAGCAGTCTAATACCTATTATGCTATTAACATTTATACAGTGAGAAAGAAAAATATTATTCAGAAGACAGCACCAGCACCAAATTAGGAAAACAACTACGGGAAGTAAAAGTATTATATAATAATCATTTCTCAGTTGGCTGGGTGTGGTGGCTCATGCCTGTAATTTCAGCACTTTGGGAGGCCAAGATGGGTGGATCATCTGAAGTCAGGAGTTTGAGACCAGCCTGGCCAACATGGCGAAACCCCGTCTCTACGAAAAATACAAAAATTAACCAGGCGTGTGGTTGGCGTCTGTAATACCAGCTACTCAGAAGGCTGAGGCACGAGAATTGCTTAAACCCAGGAGGTGGATGTTGCAGTGAGCTGAGATTGTGCCACTGCATTCCAGCCTGGGTGACAGAGTGAGACTCTATCTCAAAAAGATATAATAATAATAATAATAATTTCTCAGTATCAATGATAAGCTGTAGGGAGAATAAAACAACATGTACATAGAGTGAGTACCTGTTCTTTGTATTCTGAATACCATACTAAACACAGGCACCGAATCTCTGTTCTCAGCCCAGACTTCCACTGTGAACCTGTTTCTGTGCCCTGCTATCTCTGTAATTCGGCTTCCTCATTGGTGGCTGTGTTGGTGATTTCTAAAGCACTGCCACCTGCTCCCATGTTTTCTTTACAGGTTGTCAATTTTTGTGTCCTTTCTTCTTTTTCATCTCTAAGGGTTGGTCATGGCCATTCCACAGAGACCAATGCTGCCTCCATTTCTCCTTGGTGGAAAGCTAAGAACTGGTCCCTCTACCTTCTGCAATAAGTTTAGCTCTTACACCAAACAACCAAAACCTAGAAAGAAGATGGGAAAATATCCAGGAGCTGTTCTGTTTTTGTACATACCCTCTCTTTGCTACATACCCCATTGACCTAATCTTTCCCAAGCCACTGTCACTCCTCTCACAGCATTTCCTTACTTACCCCTGAAGTGGGCAAAACTTGACCATCATAATGAGTCCCTTTTAACTCCCTTCAGCACAACTAGAGTTGACGCTCAAATATTTGGTACTAGTTTATATAGCTGGAAGATAAATTCCCTTCCTCCAATATCTCAAACTATTTTATATTTGCAGCCCAATGTACAAATTCTTAAGTTAATACATTGGCAATGTTTTAAAACCCAGTATTATTCATTACTAATGCTTTTTTTGTTAAATTTCAATTATGTGCTTTTATATGCCTAAACATTCTCTCTAATATTAATTTCTTAAGAAGGTGATTTGGAGTTAATTGCATGGCAAATGAATTTTGGTGTTGCATAATTAAGAAACCTCAAGCCATTTTCTTCCTGGGATCAATAGATATTTGACATATAATAGCTACATTTTGTAATCTAATTAAAGGATTATTTGACATATTATAGCTTTGGCACATGGAGTCAAGTCTTTCTGACAGAGAGCACTGATGTTGATTGTTTATTTTGTCAGGAAATCCTTACTTATTACACTGAGGACTTGCTTCATAATAAAAGACCTCATGTGTAACATGAGCAATAATTTGTACCTTGAAGTGTATTAAATAATTTCTAGATTGCTCAATATTATGAATGTGGTAGAGATTGTTCGTATCATATGAAAAAGGAGAATCAACAATTCCACTTAAATCTGAAGATTTAAAAACCTTTTGAGGAAAAAAGGAAGTAATAGAAAAAAATTGCTTTAAGATTGCAATTTAAGTCACTTCCAGCTCTTCCAGTTAGTGTTTGATTTTGTATAACCAAACTTTATGTCCTATTTCTCATTAGCCATAATCTTTTTGATATGATTGACTCAAATTAGAATAGTTATATTATTTTCAGGCTTGTTATTATTTTCATGTCTTTTATTTGCATGTTGTTTTATAGAATACAAAGTTTAATAGTATACTTACTACTTATGATGTATATTGGATGAATCTACTTTTACAAATAGTGAAATCAAGGTTCAGATAGCTTCTCTTAAGTTACATAGCAAATAAGTGTTAGAGTTGGGACAGAAATAAAATCTTCTGACTTCAATGCAAATATTCATGACATCTCATATCCTCCTAGTGTACTCTCAAAGGAAGCTTAACAGCACTAAGAGGATGAAAGACCAGTAAGAAAATATGATCATGAAGAGTTATCAACTCTTCCAGTGCTCCATTTCTTGGACATTCTTTGCAAATTGTTTTGGAGTGTTCTGAATTAAATCCTGAGGGCACTCCCAGAGATCACAAATAGATGAATACAATTTTGAAAATACTAAGTTTTTTGACTTTGAGAATTTTTTTACTTGCCAGTCATATAACTCAATCAATCACCAAATTCCTTCATTTATAATTATTAATAAGCACAGTGAGAGTAGTTACTATTTACTATCCATTCATTCATTTATTCATTCAGCAAATATGATATTCAGAGGGAACCTACAATGTGTCAAATACTTCTCCAAGAAGGTAATGCACAGCAGTGATGAAAACAGGGCACTATAGTCATTTACATTGAATTATCTCAATCTATCAGAGATGAGATTGAGATAATTGAAAAAACCAAAGCTCAGAGTTGTTACTCCCTGAAGGTCACATATGCTTCTGTAAGGAAAGAATGTAAATCCAAATAATATGCCTCACCTAAAACAAAACTCTCTCTTTTCCTTCCTTCATGACTGTCACATCTTTGATCTCATCTTTTGACCACTGATACCAGCCATATTTAGTTCTCACTATGTCACAAATTGATTATTCATCAATTTTCCATCTGACCAGTTGGCTTCCAGCTTCCTTCTATATGAATCTATTTAACCCACCATAGTCAGATCAATCTTCTTAGGACAGCAGTTTCAGCATTTTACTCATCCAGTCAACACCCAACATTCTCTTCAGCAGGTGAAATCCAAACTGCTTCGTCAAGTATTCTAGATCCTATGCATTCAGTTACAGCATACCTACCTAAACTATTCTCTTTTGCTACTTCTTATTACAAACCATACCTTCTACCCTCTCTCCATACTACTCCTGTCCTTCAACCATATGACACTCATTGTTGGCTTCTAGAATTTACTATGTTTTTTCTCCCACATACAGTTTGCTTCCCCTCACTTTCAGTTTTCCATAATTTATTTCAAAGGTCATCAGAAATCCCAGTTTATTTGCTTTGGTTTTTTTCACCATTTTTAGTGCATAGTGGTGTCCCTCTTCTAAAATCTTAATGCACTTGTTTTTATCAATCTTTTTTATTGTATTCTGCCTACATATTTACTTACTTGCATCATGTCTCTATTGACTATGTTACTAAATTGTAACTCCTGGAAATCAGAAACCCTGTCTTAACATTGTATTTTAACTGCTCCTCAGTACTATATACTTAATATACATTATTAACTTAATCTATTAATATATTAGCTACAGTTCATATGCTATTGACTAGTATCTTTCTCATTAAACTAAGAATTAAAAACACACTCTATAATTTGGATAGGAGATTTTCTCTGTTATCATGAATGACATCATGCTAGTATTGAATTTGATTGAAAAGAAAATGATACTATCATTTTACCCATATCTTTGCTTTCTATTCCATTAGGTTACTGGATATTTCCTTTAAATTACCACATTTTTAATATTTTCATTTGCAATATATTTTGTATTATCTTTCCATTCACATAATTATCGCTCTAGTCTGATCCCTCTTTGTTTTATTTCTGAACTATATTTACAAATATCTGTGAGACAATGGTCTCCCTTATTAACAAAAGAAACAATTGATAAAAGCAATAGAAAACTCTCCAAAGTTCAAACAATTAAGGGATGCGAAGTATTCCAAGAGCTTACTACAATTATTAAAAATAGTCAAATAAAATAAGCATATAATTACAATACAGGTATAATAACATATCTATAGAAGAAACATCAAAGTCAAAGTGGGTAGTGGGTAAAGAGAGTTAGAAAGTGAGATACAAGTTTCAGAAAAGTGTAAGAGCAGAATTATTGGAGGAAGAGATGCTCAGGCTGAGTCTAGAAGGATTGCTAGGCTAATAATGGGATTGTGAAAAGGTGCAGGGGAAGCATTCTGGGAAGAAATAATAGTACAAATATTCTTCTATTGTATTTCGGTTTTTTTCAGAGCCTATCTAAGGTTACACCGGGTCATTACTGAGCCATTCAGGGTCCTGGCAGAACACAGCATGCTCAAAGATGATAGGTGACTATTTACAAAGCCATGGTCAGGATTAAAAGAAACCAACAAGGAATAGTGCATTCCAGGACTAACAACAGTGGAAACTGTCACAGTCCTAAGCCTGAAGGAACAAGGGAAGGGAACAGCTACAGAAATTTAGCTCTGCAGAGAGTGTCGTCTGAAAGGAACTCTGGCCTTCTGCAGGGAAATGCAGACAGCCTGTTGCACCCAAGCACAGAAGCAGGCAGAGTTATATAAATCTTGGTATTAATTTATTCTCAATTTTTTATTTTCTCATGATATCCACCATGGCTGTATCCAAATGGAAGTCAACAAGCAAGAATTGCTGCCATTCATAGGTCTGCTTCCTCGAGCAGACAACAGAGAGGAATAATGGCAAAGTAGATCTAGAGGGGCAAAAAGTAAATACCCAATTCAGTTCCTTAATTTCTCACATCACAGAAAAAAACAAGCTATAACATTTTATATATTTTACAAAGCACTTGAGGATCTCAGCAACAACAATAAAAATCCTCAGAATTTTTTACAACTGTGTCACAGAAACATTTTTCCTGGAGCTAAAAGATATTGATCATTTTCAAGGGCTGCTTAGACAGCTGTCTTTCTAACTTAGAAAGTGTTCTTTCCCTACCTTGTTCCCAACTTGTTTTCCTGTAACAGAGGTACGCTGTATTTCCCTAGCGCCCAGGAAGGCTCCAGCACATCTAGACCCTCCAGAGTCCAGCCCTAAAAGAAGAAGACCTGTGTCCCTGAGGCTTATTTACTCTCATGGGACCGCTCTTTCCACCATGACTAAAGTTAAAAATAATGCACTTACTTTAGCAGATGTTTTCCCTTCTGTCTGTTACTTGAGCCTACGGTCCTTGCAAAATAACAATATATCAGTGAAATTGCCCAATTTCTGTACAAAGGGTAAAGTAGCCAAAGGGTAATTTCATCACAATTAACATTTTTGAATTATCAAAAGAAGGTGTAACTTTTTCTGCTTTTATATTCCTCGATGTTTGAGTTATTCAACTTCAATTAACTTTGGATGTGTCCTCATTAATACCGCCATTTTGAGTTTCACAAAGCAAAACAGTTGGTGGTTCCGCCCTCAAAATAAGATAAATAACATAAAGGACATGACTAATTCCTTCCTCCAGTTAGTAGGTCTCACTTTCAGGCTCTTCCAAGCTGCCTCTTAACCAAAATTATGTATCTCCAAAAACAAGCAACAATTTGCAATCACACTCTAATTAAAATCTATTTTTAAGATAGTTTTCACAGAGGAAACATTATATAGAGATGCAATTCTGCTTACATCACAAAAACGTTATACATTGTTATTCAGGGTAATTTACCTTACGGATACAGCTTCCTACATATCTCCATTTCTGCTTGTGGTGGGGGTCCCCAAGATCACCCTCAGATTTGATGATACACTCAGATTCACAGAACTCAGAAAAGTTATTATGTTGAAGATTACAGTTTATTACAAAGATAAAATACAATTTAAAATGAGCAAAGAAAAAAAGGTTTTAACATGAAGTAAAGGAGAAATCAGGCACAAACTTCCATTTGTCCTTTCTCAATGGAACTGTACAGACAGAACTTAATTCTTCCAGCATGATGTACGACACAACATTAAAAGTGTTGCCAACTAGAGAGGCTCACTAAGGCTTGGTGTCCAAGGTTTTTATTAAGGCTCAACCATCTCTTCATGGAGCACCCACATGACTGACCTTGCTACTCTCAGTTTCCAGTGCCCCCGGAGGTCAAACCGTAATAGCACATGGCAGGACCCTAAACAAACAAAAATACACATCTGTCCTATCACACTGTTAACCTAAACTGTGTGGTCCAAGGTGCCACACAGTTTACAAAGATACTTTTATTAGGCTGAATATTCCAAGAGCTCTGAGGTTGTCTTTCAAGATTCAGCCAATGCCCAATCCTGAAGGCTTTTGGAATGTGTAGGGTTTGGACAACTTAGGCCTGCTGAGTTCTCCCTTTAATGCATGCTGCTGATAGACTTTTTAAAATATATTTGCTTAAGGAAACAGTCCATTGCTTTGTTCTGTCCATTATAAAAACTATCAGCATGAAAAGTGTCTTCAGAGCTCTGTTTACAAGACAGAAAACTGTGGTAGCTTTAAAAAAATACTTTTCTGGTATCTATTACTCCCACTCCACAGGATTTCAAAATTCTCAAGGCCATATTTTAGCCACTTTATACTTTCCTTTCCCCCAGTGTTATTAAAAGAAGAAAACATCTACCAAATATCTGCCTAGAAATATGTGTTCATATCTGGAAAAGAAAAGTTGAGCCCTTTGCATGCTGCTTTGCAGATCCTTGCCTTTTCAACTTTTAGAAGCTGAACTCTGTCTAGTCTCCATTTAGATCCAGGCAGTCAAGTGCATTCTCTTATAGAAAGCAAACAACAATATCACACCAAAGTAATAATAGGAAATCCACGTAAGCCGAAAGAGGGAGCAATTGAAAAAATACAAATAAAATTCAACACTTTTAATATTAAAAATAAGTTATATGTTAGTAGTAAATTATGGTCAATTCTTTATTATTTTGTGTTTCATAAGTATTCTTTTTGGTAAATGCTATTTTCTTTCCTACATTTATTATTATATTTATTATATTGAACACACATTGACTTTTATTGAAACTTATTTCTGAAATATTCATTTTGTAGACAAATTATTATTGGACTAAATGGCTATATAAAAAAGATGTAGCATATTAATAATTCAGCCTTTGAATTGTATTCTACTGACCATAGTAAGCCATCTGTTTTTATAAACAAAACAACAACAAAAAGTAATTCAATGATTTAATGGAATGTTTCTAACAATTGAAAGAAATTTAAAGGAAAAAAAGTAAAATAGAATATAATTAAAGATAAGTGAAAGAGTCTTTAAAGAATGCCCATTCTTACATCTTTTATTTGGTGGTGGTATAGCAAAACATAATAGCATTGTATACTTTATTTTATTTTTTATTTTATTTTATTTTATTTTTTTGAGACGGAGTCTCGCGCTGTCGCCCAGGCTGGAGTGCAGTGGCGCAATCTCGGCTCACTGCAAGCTCCGCCTCCCGGGTTCACGCCATTCTCCTGCCTCAGCCTCCTGAGTAGCTGGGACTACAGGCGCCCACCACCGCGCCCGGCTAATTTTTTGTATTTTTAGTAGAGACGGGGTTTCACTGTGGTCTCGATCTCCTGACCTTGTGATCCGCCCGCCTCGGCCTCCCAAAGTGCTGGGATTACAGGCGTGAGCCACCGCGCCCGGCCTGCATTGTATACTTTAAAAAACAAAACTTAAGGATCACATGTAAGCACTTGGACAAAAGTAACTTATGTATGAATCTCACAAGTGCTTTAACTATCAGGTTTAGCCAGACACTGCTAGAACTGGAAATTGGCCAATAAAAGTATAAATTCAATTACATTACTTTGAAGCAATTAAACTTGCCTGATCACTTTGACTGTGATAGAGAAAACATTAGCTGTAGTAATATTAGATCAGTAAGAGGCAAGACAGTGCCGCATGAGGTAAAAGACCGATTTAAATTTTGCCTCGAGGTCTAGAGGGACGTGCTTTCATTTGCTAGAAATAAGCAAAACACAAGAAGGTTTAGTGTCACATATAAACAGTTATCAATCAAGATCTCTAGCTAATGCCAATAGACCTTAGGGGCAAGTTAAATGGCTT
>NC_037684.1:31385802-31418539 GCF_003255815.1 Theropithecus gelada | reverse complement strand
GGAAGGAAGGAAGGAAGGAAGGAAGGAAGGAAGGAAGGAAGGAAGGAGAAAAGAGAGAAAGGAAAGACAGAAAAGAAAGAGAGAGAGAAAGAAGGAAGGGAGAGGGAAGGAAGGAAAAGAGGAAGGGAGGAAGGGAAGGGAAGAAAAGAAAGAAGAAAGAAAGAAGGAAGGAAGGAAAGAAAGAAAGAAAGAGAAGAGAAGAAAAGAAAAGGAGGGAGGAAGGAGGGAAGAAAGGGAAAGAAGGAGGGAGGGAGGGAAATGAAGGGAAGAAAGAAAGAAGAAAAGGAGGAAGGAAAGGAGGGAGGGAAGGAAGAAAGGGAAAAGGGGAGGGAGGGACATGAAAGAAGGAAAAAAGGAAGGAAAGAAAGAAAGGAGAGGGAGGGAGGGAGGAAGGAAGAAAGGAATGAAGAAGAAAGAAGAAAGAAAAGAAAGGAAGAAAGAAGGAAGAAAAGACAAGAAAAGAGAGGGAGGGAGGGAGGCAAGCAAGCAGGCAGGAAGGAAGGAAGAGAGGGAGGGAGGCAAGGGAGGAAGAAAGGGAAAGAAGCAGGGAGGGAGGGAAATGAAAGAAAGAAAGAAAATAAAGAAAATAAAAATTTAAAAACCGTAAGGTTAAAGTAAACCCTTTTTCTTCATACAGATTAAACACACGACTTCAAATTACAGCTTTGCTTCTTAATAGCTTGGTGATGTAGGACAAGTTGTGTAACCTCTCTGTGCCTCAGTTTCCTCATTTATAAAATAGGGCAATAATAATATCTACCACATAAGGTTATTGTGAAGATTAAATGTGAAATGCTGATCACAAATACCTAGCAGCCCAATAGATACTCACTGTAATAATTATTATTTTTATAATTTCTGCAAAAGTAGGGTGATGATTATTGAGTTAACCTAAGGCAGATTTTCTTTTATTTACTTTTATTTCTTCCTGTTTCCTTTCTTTTTCTTGTTCACTTTAAAGAATTAAAAAGAAAATCAAGTCCAACATTTTGGAATAAAAATTTCTATCAAAATGAATTTATTCATTTTATTGACATACAAATAAAATGTCATTTATTAAATGTCTAGTAAATTTCAAACATCATGCCAGGCACAGGGATGACAATGACAATAAGATGTGGTCTCTGCCCTCAAGGAGCTGATAGTCCAGGAGACTGACAATAGACAGGTGATTACATGCAATGTAACAAAGGCTGTGAAGTCATATAAGAAGACAAGTGGGGCTGGGCGCGGTGGCTCAAGCCTGTAATCCCAGCACTTTGGGAGGCCGAGACGGGTGGATCACGAGGTCAGGAGATCGAGACCATCCTGGCTAACACAGTGAAACCCCGTCTCTACTAAAAAAAAAAAAAAATACAAAGAAAAAAAACTAGCCGGGCGAGTTGGCGGGCGCCTGTAGTCCCAGCTACTTGGGAGGCTGAGGCAGGAGAATGGCATGAACCCGGGAGGCGGAGCTTGCAGTGAGCTGAGATCATGCCACTGCACTCCAGCCTGGGCGACAGAGCGAGACTCCGTCTCAAAAAAAAAAAAAAAAAAAAGACAGGTGGGAGTATGTGATGGGAGTATGGTTTTGACTAGTTCCTCTTCTTAGATTTAACCCTTTTTCTCTGGCTATAAAGCAAAAGAATTGGTCCTATTTTTTTCTTAACTGTGCAAATTAAACCATAAATTCTAACAACTTTGTAAAGATAAAAGGCAAGCAGTCAGATGCAGTGGCTCACGCCTATAATCCTAACACTTTGGGGGGCCAAGGCGGGTGGATAACCTGAGGTCAGGAGTTCGAGACCAGCCTGGCCAACATCACGAAACTCCGTCTCTACTAAAAATACAAAAATTAGCTGGGTGTAGTGGCGGGCACCTGTAATCCCAGCTACTCAGGAGGCTGAGGCAGGAGAATCACTTGAACCTGGGAGGCGGAGGTTGCATTGAGCTGAGATGGAGCCATTACTCTCCAGCCTGGGCTACAGAGTAAGACTGTCTCAAAACAAAAACAAAAACGAAACCAAAAAAAAAAGATGAGGAACTTGAATTGTGGACGAGCAACTTGAATTATGGCGGACACTAGAAATAGTGTTTCCTACACAGTCAGGGCTTCCTACCAACATAGTCACTTCTAGGATTTTTGACCTGAAAAGTTCTGTGGCATATTTTTTCTTTGCTATCCACTTTTTTTTTTTTTCTATTTTTCCACCTCTTTCTCTCCTCTTCTTTATCTTCTAGAGACCTAGGGAGTTCCCAAAGAAATAATGCTTTACAGAGTCTAATGGTGATTTATTAGGTAAAAACAGAAAATGATTTTTTTTTTTTTTACCTACAAGTTGCATACCAAAAAATGAATATAAACTTTTTATGCAGTTTCACACATTGAAAATGCAGGTTATGGCCGGGCGCGGTGGCTCAAGCCTGTAATCCCAGCACTTTGGGAGGACGAGGCGGGTGGATCACAAGGTCAGGAGATCGAGACTATCCTGGCTAACATGGTGAAACCCCGTCTCTACTAAAAATACAAAAAAAACTAGCCGCGCGCGGTAGCGGGCGCCTGTAGTCCCAGCTACTTGGGAGGCTGAGGCGGGAGAATGGCGTGAACCCGGGGGGCGGAGCTTGCAGTGAGCAGAGATCGCGCCACTGCACTCCAGCCTGGGAGACACAGTGAGACTCCGTCTCAAAAAAAAAAAAAAAAAAGAAAAAGAAAATGCAGGTTATTTTAATTCCATTGCATTTTTCAGAATTCTCAATCGCAATCCTCTGACAACTGTTGAAGATCCGTATCTCTTTAAATTGCCGGCATTAAAATATCTGTAAGTACTATAGTACTTTCATGAGTCATGAGATGATTTATGCTGTTTTAAAATTTTTCATCAAAGATTAAGTATTTTGCATTTAGGCTAAAATGTCATAATGTAAATTTTAACTGAGTTATTGAAAAAAGTTATTGGCAAAGAAAAGTATTAAGAAAGGATGTGTAATGGTCAAGACAGCCAGCAGGGGAAGAGAACAGTGTTGAAGAACCTGTATAGATTTGGAACATGTAGACACATAGAGGAATATTACTTAACCAAGAAAGTAAAGAGGAATAGGTGTCCATTATTCTAAAAAGGAAGAAAAGAGTAAATAATCAAGATGAGTGAGTGCAATATGAAAATGAGAATTAGGATAATAGTAAAAAAAAAACCAGTGTAAGATCTACTCTTGAATATCATTAATTTGATGATGGAAATCAACTTAAATTTCTTTAATAAGAGCTCTCTGAAATTTTGCAGCAAATAAACTGTTGAACTGGCTTGTTTTATAGGGAAGCCAAAATTGAAGTAATCACATGTCCTTGAAATATCTTCTTAAGTACAGAATTTTTTACTGGAGTTTATATCATGAATGTTTCGGCTTTCTTCTTCAGAGACATGGGAGCAACACAAGTTCCACTTACAACACTTAAGAACGTTCTCATGATGACTGTTGAACTGGAAAAACTGTAAGTTATTTTTTTCTTAGATTCATTTTCATGTAGTTGCATCTTTAGGTTTGTTTTATTATTTTCTTAAGTCAGGTTTATTGAGATTTAATTTTCATATACTAACATTCACCCTTTTTAGTGTACAGTTTGATGAAATGTATAGTTACATAATCACCACCACATTCCCAATATAAAGTATTTCTGTCACCTCAAAAAGGCTCCTCGTGTCCCTTTGTAGTCAATCTCCTCCCCTCACCATCAGCCCCTGTTAGCTACTAATCTGATTTCTGTTCCTATACTTTTGCCTTTTCCAGAATGTCTTATAAATCAAATCATACAGCATGTCGCCTCTTGTGTTTAGCTTATTTCACTTAGCTTTTTTTTTTTTTTTTTTTCTTGAGATGGAGTCTCACTCTGTCATCCAGGCTGCAGTGCAGCGGCACGACCTAGGCTCACTGCAACCTCCGCCTCCCAGGTTCAAGTGATTCTCCTGCCTCAGCCTCCCGAGTAGCTGGGATTACAGGCGCATGCCACCACGCCCAGCTAATTTTTGTATTTTTAGTAGAGACGAGATTTCACCATGTTGGCCAGGCTGGTTTCGAACTCCTGACCTCAAGTGATCTGCCCGCCTCAGCCTCCCAAAGTGGTACGATTACAGATGTGATCCACCTTGCCTGGCCTTGCTCAGCATATTAATTTTTGAAATTCTGCTACCATCCATGTTGTTGCACCTATCACTACAGCCGGCCCTCTGTATCTGCAGGTTCCTCATCTATGGATTCAACTAACCATGGATGGAGAATATTTGGAAAAAATAAAATATATAAAATAATAATATGACAATAAAAACAGTAGAAAATTTAAAATACAGTATAACTATTTACATACCATTTACGCTGTATTACGTATTTAAAGTTTACCTGAGGCTATATACAAACATTATGCCATTTCATATAAAAGACTTCAGCATCTGTGGACTTTGGTATCTGCAGGGGGTCCTGGAGCCAATCCCCTGCAGACACCGAGGGACAGCTGTTCACTCCTTTTTATTGCTGAGTAGTGTTCCAGTTGTGTGGAAACCCCATCTCTACTATAAATACGCAAATTAGCCAGGTGTGGTGGCCCACGCCCGTAATCCTAGCTTCTCTGGAGGCTGAGACACGAGACGTGCTTGAATCTGGGAGGTGAAGGTTGCAGAGTCTCCTCTACACTTGCTGTCCTCCCTCCACTGCCACCTGGCACACTCCTTCCCAGCACTGGCCTCTTCGTAGGCAAATTTAAGGAGCACCTTTCAGTCCTTGTCTTGCTTGACTTGGCCCTGATGTTTGAAATTCTTGATGAATCCTTCTTCTGGAAATGCACTCTTTCTATGCTTCCAGGAAATCTTTTTCTTGGTTCTCCAGACAACTTCTTAGACTCCTTGACCAATTCCTTCTTATTGCCAACAATGGAAACAAACCAGCCCTACCTAACCAAAGCACATTAAAACTCATTGGAAAGATACAGGGGAGGAGGCGCCCACTAAACCACTAGAGACAGGAGGTGGGTGTTTTAATTTAATTTAATTTGGCACTAACTGTTTTGATTTAATTTAATGTAACTTAATTTAGGAGAGCTAAGTAATTAAACATGAGGCCAAAGTATATAAGAAAGTGGCAGTCTTTTATTGCAAATATGCATACACTCTCGGACGAGGTTCTCTGGTCCTCAGGTGTGGGGGGCCAGGGAAGTCGCGCCGGCGCTCTCGGGTGATGTTCTCCGGTCCACAAATGCGGGGGCCGAAAGAAGTCACGCTGGCTCCTGCCAGTGGCAGACTTTTATGCATTGGTACTGGAAGGGGGAGGGCAGTGGGCAGGATAAGGGCGTGATAGGGGCGTCTCCATAGGCGTGGCCGGGTAAGTTTTGATCTCTTCGGATTGACATCACCTGGAGCATGCTCGGTTGATCTGCATCTTCCCGCGGGCAGGAAAGTTGGTGAGGAAGAACCCGGAAGCAACGTGGATTATGCCTTCTTGTTCACCTTCCTCCATCTTGTCCTTTCTCCTTCACCCAAACAGTGGGGAGCTGTAGGACCAGGTTTGGGAATCTGCAAGAATCAAGACCAGAGCCCCTGAAATAGCAAGAAGCTGGAAGCACAGCAACTGTCAGCGCCTCTGACTGCTTGTTTGTTTGTTTGTTTGAGATGACTCTTACTCTGTTGCCCAGGCTGGAGTGCAGTGGCACGATCTCGGCTCACTGCAACCTCTACCTCCTGGGTTCAAGCAATTCTCCTGCCTCAGCCTCCCGAGTAACTGGGACTACAGGCGCCCGCCACCATGCCCGACTAGTTCTTTATATTTTTAATAGAGATGTGGTTTCACCATATTGGTCAGGGTGGTCTTGAACTTCTGACCCTAGGTGATCCACTTGCCTTGGCCTCCCAAAGTGCTGGGATTACAGGCGTGAGCCACCATGCCTGGCCAGTTTTTGTATATTTAGTAGAGACTGGTTTTGCCATGTTGGCCAGGCTGATCTCAAACTCCTGACCTCAAGTGACCCATCCACCTCCGCCTTCCAAAGTGCTGGGATTACAGGCGTGAACCACTGTGCCCAGCCACCTGTGATAGTTTTCATCGTCCTCGGGCCACTTGCTCCCAAATCAAGGTTTCAGGCAAAAGCTTACAGTTAGTCCAGCTTTGGCCAGGTTCGGTGTGATGGCTAATACTGAGTGTCAACTTGATTGGATTGAAGGATACGAAGTATTGATCTTGGGTGTGTCTGTGAGGGTGTTCCCAAAGGAGATTAACATTTGAGTCAGTGGGTGGGAAAGGCAGACCCACCCTTAATCTGGGTGGGCACAAGCTAATCAGCTTCCAGCAAGACTTGAACATAAGCAGGCAGAAAAATGTGAGAGACTGGCCTTGCCTTCCAGCCAACATCTTTCTCCGGTGCTGGATGCTTCCTACCCTCCAACATCGGACTCCAAGTTCTTCAGTTTTGGAACTCAGACTGGCTATCCTTGCTCCTCAGCCTGCAGATGGCCTATTGTGGGACCTTGTGATCCTGTGTATTTATTAAGTATTTAATACTTAATAAACTCCTATATATATATATTCCATTAATTCTGTCCCCCCAGAGAACCCTGACTAATACCCTCAGTGACTCACACCTGTAATGCCAGTACTTTGGGAGGCTCAGGCAGGAGGATGGCTTGAGCCCCAGAGTCTTCTTCTCCTTCTCCTTGTCTTTCCCCTTCCTCCTCTTCCTCTTCCTTCTCTGCCTCTTCCTCCTCTTCCTCTTCTTCCTCTTCCTCTTCTTCCTCTCGTTCGTTTGAGACAGGTTCTCACTCTGTTGCCAAGGCTGGACTGTAGTGGCACAATCGTGACTCACTGTTTCTCAGCCTTCTGAGAATCCAGGAGTTTGAAGCTGCAGTGAGCTATGATCACACCACCACACTCCTGCCTGGGTGACAGAGCAAGACCCTGTCTCAAGAAACAAACAAACTAACAAAAAATTCTGGTATGGTAGAAGTGAATTGTCTGTTTTAGCCTGATAATTCTGCTTACTTTAGTCCCGTGGTTCTCAACTGGGCCGATTTTGCTCCCCAAGCGACATTTGGCAATATCTGGAGATTTGTAATTGTCACAATGGAATTGGAGGGGGTTGCTATTAACATCTAGTGGGCAGAGGTCAAGAATGCTGCTTAACATCTTTTTTTTTTTTGAGACAGAGTTTTGCTCTTGTTGCCCAGGCTGGAATGCAATGGCATGATCTCGGCTCACTGCAACCTCTGTCTGCCGGGTTCAAGCGATTCTCCTGCCTCAGCCTCCTGAGTAGCTGGGATTACAGGCATGCACCACCACGCCTGGCTAATTTTGTATTTTTAGTAGAGACAGGTTTCTCAACGTTGGTCAGGCTGGTCTCGAACTCCCAACCTCAGTTGATCAGCCTGCCTCGGCCTCCCAAAGTGCTGGGATTACAGGTGTGAGCCACCTCGCCCAGCCTGCTTAACATCTTAAAGCACACAGTTCCCCCACAAAAAAATGATGATCCAGCCCAAAATGTCAACAGGGTCAAGGTGAAGAAACTGCCATAAAGCAGGGATGGCATGACGACATTATTGATAGGCCACATTAAAATACTGAGGGCCATATCCATTATCCCTGTTTTTATGATTTCTTCTTTGGCCCCATGCAGTTTCAGGGGCAAAATAAGGGAGTAAGTCAAAGGTGGTTCCAAATAGACATCTGGGAATCTTAGGGTGTAATATGGCCCTCATGGAGGCCCTTGCTGAGCTTAGGGCCTGATTCTGGAACCCTAGCATTGCCAAAAAAGGCAGGCTGGCAGGTGAGAAGACAAATAATGGGAGAGCCCACATATGTTGGAATTCATTTGATGGTATCTAAACTGGGGTGATTGTCCCCATTAGCATTACATGACTATGGATCCGGTTATTTGGAGAAATCCATTTCCTCCTCAGGGAATATATATTATACTAGAACCAAAGATGGAATCCTTAGTAAATGGAATCATTTGCCAAAATTCAGCTGTCTGAAACTTTTGCATAAAATTCTCTTTTTTATTTTCATTGAGCCAAATAAATAAAGTATCAGGTGTTTACTAGGGTCACCATTCACTGATTGATTGATTTTTTTTTTTTTTTTTTCAGACGGGATCTTGCTCTGTCACCCACATTGGGGTGCAGTGGTGTAATCTCAGTTCACTGCAGCCTCCACTTCCTGGGCTTAAGTGATTCTCCCACCTCAGCCTCCCAAGTAGCTGGAACTACATGTGTGTGCCACGATGCTCGGCTAATTTTTGTATTTTTTGTAGAGATGGGATTTCATCTGTTTCCCAGGCTGGTTTTTTTTTTTTCCCCCCAAATTTCTTAGGGTTTCTAATTTATTATTTCCTTGATATCCACAGCAGAAGTTCAGAGGTAGAACTTCAATATTAACAGGTGAAAAGTTCTACAATGACTTGTTGCTCTCCATCACATTAGAATAATTGAACTATAATTTCCATACAACATAAGAAAACTACAGTATTTGCTGACAATGGAAAGATACCTGATAAATAAATACATCAACTTTCTATTCATGAAAAGAATGGAGCTGGTTATTTCAGCTATAAAAGGGCAAAGCAAAAAGACCATTTTCTAGCCATTTAAAAGTTACTCAAAAAATTGATACAATGGAGTGGAAAGGAAAACAAAAAAGATTGTAAGCACCTTTAACAATGTTCTTGCATTCTACTGATATACTAACCTCTAGGGTTTCCGTTGGCACAATCAGGTTCAACTTGTACTGACAGAAAATATTAAAAACCTTCCTATTTAGTTTTTAATATCAAACAGGGAGGTTAGTAAATTGTTTTCTGATTCTTCTACAAAAAAAAAGTATAGAAGAGAGACAAGGAATGTAGTGTGCACCCCTTATTATCATTCTAAATAATAATTTTTACTTACAAGGTCATAACGAGTGCAAAGGGCTTAGTGATGCATCTTATTCTTTATTTTTGGACAGTAACACCCTCAGATGGTGTTTTTATTGGTTTATATCCCCCCTTTCCATTTGCCCTTCTGTTTTGAAGCGCTTTTTCTTAAAACTTAAGATCTTTGCCTCCATTTTCTTATAAATCCAATTTCCTCTTTAGGTGAAACTCTACTATTTGAAAGGAACATTTCTATTGTAATTTGCAAGCTGTGAATAACTGCTATGTCATTCTTCCAAGTATTAATAAACTGAGAAATGATTAGAACCAACAGAGGTAGGGGAGGATTAAAAGGGGGATGCAAGTGGCCACAGATCTTAGAGGTGGCCAGCAGAGGGCGCCGCTCTAAGGTGAAGGTCGCACCCTGCGAGGCCATTCTTTTTTGCAGTGACCAGACTGGGGTGTGGGGACAGTGCCTCACCCTCACAACGACAGACTCGTGGTTTGGGTGTGGATTTTCCTCCCTTGCCTGCGGGACTTCTGCTAGCAGTGCCGTTCCTAGACTTAGACAATGCTAGAATGAGTCCAGGAACCGAGGAGAGGAGGTGGGAGTGGCTCCTCCCACTGTGGCCCCTAATAATTCACATGAAGAATTTTTGCTTTCCTTGCCAGGGACCCTGGACTCAGTGGGTCCAGAGGTCCCAGTGCCAAAGGAAGGAATGTGTAGACCAGGAAATACTATTATGGTTTTATTCAACTGGAAGCCGAGGCTGGCCATTTATTTTATTGTATTTTTATGTATTTATTTACTTATTTTGAGACAGAATCTCACTCTTGTTTCCCAAGCTCGAGTGATCCTCCTACCTTAGCCTCCTGAGTAGCTGGTACTACAGGTTCATGCCACCTTGCCCAGCTAATTTTTTTTTTTTTTTTTTTTGAGATGGAGTCTCACTTTGTTGCCCAGACTAGAGTGCAGTGGCGCGGTCTTAGCTCACTGCAACCTCCGCCTCCTGGTTTGAAGCGATGCTCCCGCCCCAGCCTCCGCAGTAGCTGGGATTACAGGCATGTGCCACCACGCTTGGCAAATTTTTTGTATTTTTAGTAGAGACGGGGTTTCACCATGTTGGCCAGGCTGGTCTCAACTCCTGACCCTGTGATCTGCCCGTCTTGGCCTCCCAAAGCGCTGGGATTGCAGACATGAGCCACCTCGCCCGGTCTTTTTTTTTTTTTTTTGAGATGGAGTCTCGCTCTGTCACCCAGGCTGGAGTGCAGTGGTGTGATCTCGACTCACTGCAACCTCTGCCTCCTGGGTTCAAGCGATTCTCCTGCCTCAGCCTTCCAAGTAGCTGGATTATAGGCGCACGCCACTATGCCCAGCTATTTTTTGTATTTTTAGTAGAGATGGGGTTTCACCATGTTGGCCAGGCTGGTCTCAAACTCCTGACCTCAGGTGATCCGCCCACCTCGGCCTCCCAAAGTGCTGGGATTATAGGTGTGAACCATCATGCCCAGCCCTGCCCAGGTAATTTTTATACTATGGGCAAGTATGTTGCCCAAGGGTGCTCTGGAACTCCTGGGCTCAAGTGATGTTCCTCGGCCTCCCAATGTGCTTGGATTACAAGCATGAGCCACCTTGCCCAGCTGAGGCTGGCCATTTAAAGTTCCTCATGCTGCTGAATCAATAAGGATTGAAGGCAGCCACCATTATGGGCTAAGTGTTTGCATCCTCCATTCTTTTTTTTTTTTTTTTTTTGAGACGGAGTTTTGCTCTTATTGCCCAGGCTAGAGTGCAGTGGTGCAACCTCTGCTCATGCAAGCTCCGCCTCCCTGGTTCAAGTGATTCTCCCGCCTCAAACTCCCGAGTAGCTGGAATTACAAGCATGCGCCACCACGCCCGGCTAATTTTGTATTTTTAGTAGAGACGGGGTTTCTCCATGTTGGTCAGGCTGGTCTCAAACTCCCGACCTCAGGTGATCTGCCGGCCTCGGCCTCCCAAAGTGCTGGGATTACAGACGTGAGCCACCGCGCCCAGCCTCGGCCCCCAGATTCTTATGTTGAAGCCCTCACCCCCGTGTGATGGTATTAGAAGGTGGGGCCTTTGGGACGTAATTAGGCTTAGAGAAGATCGTGCAGACAGTGCCCCACGATGGGATGAGTGTCTTGAAAAGAAGAGATGAGGTGATTGGGCTAGTGGTTCACGCTTATAATCTCAGCACTTTGGAAGACCAAGGCGGGTGGATCACTTGAAGTCAGGAGTTTGAGACTAGCCTGGGCAATATAGTGAAACGCCATCTCTATTAAAAATACAAAAATTAGCTGGGTGTCGTGGCGCAAATCTGTAATCCCAGCTACTTGGGAGGCTGAGGTGGGAGAATCACTTGAACCCAGGAGGTGGAAGTTGCAGTGAGCCCAGATCATGCCATTGCACTCCCACCTCCAGCCTGGACAGAGAGAGAGCATCTGAGAGTCTCCGTCTCAGAAAAAAAAAAAAAAAATAGACGAGATCAGAGATCCTCAGAGATCCTTTCTTCTCTTTGTCCACCAAGTGAGGATATAGCAAGAAGGCAGCCATCTGCAAGCTAGGAAAAGAGCCCTTGCCAGCACCCAATCATGCTATCACCCCGATATGGGACTTCCTAGCCTCCAGAACTGCGAGAAATCAATGTCTGTTGTTTAAACCACCCAGTATGTAACAGCAGCCTGAGCTGACTAAAACCATCACTGAACTAGTGTCTGTATATACAACTAGCAAGAGGAAAATGGCTCTGTTACTTAATAGAGGAAGGAGGCTATGTCTGAAAGCCAAAAATTCACTGGGGACACATCTTAGCAGGCCCTTGACCCTAAGACCTGGTTAATGGAAAAGTAGAGCAACCCAATAAAAACAAGACCACCAAGAAGTCAGGTCCTATGAGAATAAAGTATTCAGTGTCCCTATAAGGCACAGAACCCTTAAAAAAGGGGATTGGAAGAAGTGGTGGAAGAAGGCAGCTATGATTATCAACTTAGACTTCCTGGCCATTTGTAGCTATGTTTTATGTTAATTGGCTCTTGTCTTGCCGGGTGCGGTGGCTCAAGCCTGTAATCCCAGCACTTTGGGAGGCTGAGATGGGCGGATCATGAGGTCAGGAGATCGAGACCATCCTGGCTAACACGTGAAACCCCGTCTCTACTAAAAAATACAAAAAAACTAGCTGGGCGAGGTGGCGGGTGCCTGTAGTCCCAGCTACACGGGAGGCTGAGGCAAGAGAATGGTGTAAACCCGGGAGGCGGAGCTTGCAGTGAGCTGAGATCCGGCCACTGCACTCCAGCCTGGGCGACAGAGACTCCGTCTCAAAAAAAAAAAAAAAAAAAGAAATCAGTGATGATGTATAAATTCCAGAATGTCTCCTAGAGTAAGAAGGAAACCTGGGTGTGGTAGTTTATGCCTATAATCCCACCACTTTGGGAGGCCGAGGAGGTTAGTTAGCTTGAGCCCAGGAGTTGGAGACCAGTCTGGCCAACATGGTGAAACCCCATCTCTACAAAAGATACAAAAGTTAGCTGGGTTTGGTGGCGGGTACCTGTAGTCCCAGCTACTCTGGAGGCGAAGGTGGGAGGATCACCTGAGTCCCGGGAGATCAAGGCCACAGTGAGTCTTGATCGAGTTTTGCCACTGCACTCCACCCTAAGCAACAGTGAGACCCTATCTCAATAAACAAACAAACAAACAAACAAATAAATAATGGTAGAGATAGAAGATAAAATGGGGCTGGGTGTGGTGGCTCATGCCTGTAATCCCAGAACTTTGGGAGGCCGAGGTGGGCAGATTACTTGTGCCCAGGAGTTTGAGACCAGCATGTCCAACATGGTGAAACCCCATCTCTACTAAAAGTACAAAAATTAGCCAGGTGTGGTGGTGTGTGCCTATAATCCCAGCTACTCGAGAGGCTGAGACAGGAGAATCTATTGAACCCAGGAGGTGGAGGTTGCAGTGAGCTGAGATCACACTACTGCACTCCAGCCTGGGTGACAGAGCCAGACTCTGTCTCAAAAAAAAAAAAAAAAAAAAAACCGACTGAGTACAGTGGCTCACACCTGTAACTCCAGCACTTTGGGAGGTTGAGCTGGGCAGATCACCTGAGGTCGGGAGTTCAAGACCAGCCTGACCAACGTGGAGAAACCCCATCTCTACTAAAAATACAATATTAGAAGGTTGTGGTGGTGCATGCCTGTAATCCCAGCTATTGGGAGGCTGAGGCAGGAGAATTGCTTGAACCTGGGAGGTGGAGGTTGCAGTGAGCCGAGATTGTGCCATTGCACTCCAGACTGGGCAACAAGAGCGAGACTCTGTCTCAAAAAAAAAACCACACACACACACACACACACACACACACACACACACAAAAGAGACAGGTTTTCACCAGGTTGGCCAGGCTGGTCCTGGACTCCTGACCTCAAGTGATCTGCCTGCCTCAGTTTCCCAAAGTGCTGGGATTACTGGTGTGAGCCACTGCATCTGACTCCCCCCATCTCTATTAAAATAAGATAAACATAAAATAATGAACCAACAAAAGAATAATACAACTCATTGTAGGTAAAATGCTATCCTGAGTTCTGTGAGTCATTCTAGAGAATTCAAATTCTCTAGAATTACCACCTCAGCAGGCTATTTTTTTTTGTAGAGACCAGGCTGGTCTTGAATTATTGAGTTCAAGTGATCCGCTCGCCTCAGCCTCCCAAAGTGCCAGGATTACATGTGTGAACCACTGCACCTGGCCATCAAATTCTTTATTATACAACACACAGTAGATGCTCAATAAATATTTGCTAAGCAGAAACATACACTCAGAACACCAGAAATTATCAAGGAAGTTGCCAGTTGGTCTGTTGGGTTCTTCCTCCTGACAGGTGTACACACCTATTGTAAAGAACACATTAGGCTGTGAGAAACCAATACTGTTAAACATTCCAATCGGGTGACAAAATCCCCGAGCTCTGGTTTATATTACCAAGTACCCTGAGGATAACTTGGCTTCCTGTGTGGATTGTTTATAGAAAGAGAATGCTACCCAGGCTGACATGAGTTTGCATTTCTGCGTTGACTTCTCATTGTAAATTAATAAACTGGCATTCTGGCTACATAGATCAGTCTCTTTGAACTCTTTGTACCTTCCACCATTAGTGTGATTTCTCAGGCTGCCAGCCAGACACTGCCCAAGACCCAGCACTGGACGCTGGTGAGTTCTTCCACCTGGTGCCACCCCCAGAGCCTCTGGGAGCCCCTGGGAGCCATCCAGCCTGCTCCCTGCCTCTACATTTCAGGGTGTGGGTGTCAGGGCATTCTCAACATTCCTGCAACAGAAGAGTTTTGGGAACACCCCTAGTAGGATCTGGGTGATTTGAACGTAATCTTAAGAAGGTATGTCAGAGATGTGGTTGTAACTGAGAAATCTTAAGCCTAGTGAATTTCATTCCACTTGACTTAAAGAAAGAGCATGTGAAAGAAGGGGATCTGAGGACATCTATAAACAGGGCCCGAGGGCATGAACTTACTAGTGTTTATCTGACTCTGGTGTACTCAAGCTTTGCAGTGGCTGCAGAGGTTTACTCTTGTGGAGGGAGAAGATAATTCACTCCTCCAACACCTGAATGAGGGAAGCTTAGCCCACCTCCTTCAGCTGCAATTTGATACTCAACAGCAAATTTCTCTTATTTGATTTAATGCTCAACAGACAAACTTCTTTTCTTCTTTTTCTTCTCCTCCTTCTCCTCTTCCTCATCCTCCTTCTTTTTGTTTGTTTGTTTGTTTGTTTTTGAGACAGGGTCTCTGTCACCCAGGCTGGTGTACAGTGGCACGATCTCAGCTCATTGCAACCTCCACCTACTAGGCTCAAGCCATCCTCCCACCTCAGCCTCCAAGTGGCTGGAACCACAGGCGTGAGCCACCATGCCTGGCTAATTTTTGTATTTTTTTGTAGAGACCCGGTCTCTCCTTGTTGCTCAGGCTGGTCTTGAACTCCTGAGCTCAAGAGATCCTCCTGTCTCTGGCTCCCAAAGTACTGGGATTACAGGCATGAGCCACCATGCCCAACCTCAACAGGCAACCTTCTGATTATTAATTACACCTCTGGGCCGGCCATGGTGGCTCATGCCTGTAATCCCGGCACTTTGGAAGACCAAGGCGGGTGGATCACTTGAGGTCGGGAGTTTGAGACCAGCCTGGCCAACACGGTGAAACCCCATCTCTGCTAAAAATACAAAAATTAGCCTGGCATGGTGGTGTATGCCTGTAATCCCAGCTACCTGGGAGGCTGAGGCACGAGAATTGCTTGAACCTGGGAGGCGGAGGTTACAGTGAGCTGTCATATATAATGAAACAGTTTTACTAACTTAGGAAGCAGTGACTTGGTTTCTCTAGAAACTGCCTAACACACACATTCCAGGATACATTCTCTGTCATCTGGAATCTCCTCCCTTCCACAAACCCACGCTGCCTTAAGCACGATTTTCCTATTTGTTGTTGACCTAATCTAGAAAAAAGCTTCCGTCACTTGTTCTCCCGGACTCAGTCCCTCAGTTCCCAAACACGCTTATTCTCCGCACTTGTCACCCCACCCTCTGCTGCCCCGACAGCAGAGCGCAAACGCACACAGGTTTAAAGTTTAGTCTGTGATGTTATCCTCGCCCGCAGATCACAGGACAGACATTCTCGGGGGCACCTTTGCGAGACCCTGTGCTCGTCCCCCTCAGGAAGAAAGAGGGAGAAATCCCTGCGGCTCGGTTTTGTTCCAATGGTCTGCTCAGCGAGTGATTCCCATTTCCCCAAAGGCTGCCCCTCATTAGCCTGAACGGGGGTGGGGTGTGGAGAAGGGGTTGGGGGAGAGAAAGCAAGCAAAAGCCCAGGCTCACTTTTAGAGCCTGGGAACTCTGCAAAAATGACAACTCGAGTTTTCTGGCTCCTCTGTTTGATCGTCGGATCATCCCCCGAAGCCCCGGTGGAGAGAAAAAGTAAGATGGGTGTAGTGCGGAGCCCTGGGAGCAGCGGAGCAGGGATCTGCGGGGGAGCTGGGGAGGGGGCGCAGTGAAACGCAGGATAGGGGGCGGGGAGGGCCGGTGTCAGAGTTCGCAAGAGAGGACACCCCGGGCCTGCGTGTGTCTTAGGAAGGAGCAAAGTGTGTCCCCAAGATTTTGTGTGTCTTGGCAGCCTTTTCGGAAAGAAGCCAATTCAGCTACTGAAATGATCCCCAGCGAGCCGGGCAGGCTGGGGAAAACTTTGCATGTTAAGTAGTTGCTCCATCACAGAGGAGGGAAAGTGTCAAAAGGGGTCGTGGCGCGCCTTTCGGGGGCCGTGCCCGGGCCGGGCTCGCAGGACGCTGCGGGGTCCGCCCGGCTCGGCTGGGTGAGCAGGGGCTGAGGGGGGCGCTGGGGAGGGCTTAGGGGAAGTCGGGCCGAAATCCGGCAGCCCCAGGCACTTCTCTGCTCTCCCCGCAGCCCCAGTGCACAGCCTTGGGACACCTGAGCCGGGGTTTAACACGCACACACTTTTTTTTTCTTTTTGAAACGGAGTCTTGCTCTGTCGCCCAGGCTGGAGTGCAATGGCGCCATCTCGGCTCACTGCAAGCTCCGCCTCCCAGGTTCACGCCATTCTCCTGCCACAGCCACCCGAGTAACTGGGACTACAGGCGCCCCCCACCACGCCAGGCTAATCTTTAGTATTTTTAGTAGAGACGGGGTTTCACTGTGTTAGCCAGGATGGTCTCGATCTCCTGACCTCGTGATCCGCCCGCCTCAGCCTCCCAAAGTGCTGGGATTACAGGCGTGAGCCACTGCGCCCGGCACACGCACGCACTTATACTTCATGCACGAAATGAAATTAAGTTACTCTGCCCATGAAGAAATGAGTGGTTGTCTGGGGGATCGTGTTTTTGTTTTGCTTTTATTTGGATGTTCTGTCGGCTTCGCTATCTCTGGGAAAAACAGCTTCTGTACCTCACAGGGCAATTTACTCTGGGTTATTTTGCCATATGGAAATTGAATGACTTCAGTGGCATTTAACCCAAATATCAGACAATCTTTCCCATGACAACAGATAGTGAGATCAATGGGGAAGCAGTTGTGAGGTCAACAGTTGACAGTCAGGAATTGGATATCCAACAGAACTTTATTCAGCTGTGGATGGCACAACCGTTTAACAACATAATGAGTCACAATCAACCTCTTTGCAAAAACATGAAGTCTAACCAGCTATTATTGCTGGGTGAAAGCTGATTTTAAAGCAGATTATCGATTTGGCAAGACCAGTCACTTTAAGTGAAGTGTTGCCAGAGCTGCAAAGGGGCAGATCCAGCTCTTTAATGCAAGGGGAGAGAAAAATAAAGTCGAGTTCTTGCGGTTCTTGCCTGTTTGGAGGGCACTGGGAGCCAGGCAAGCAAGGAGGTGATATTGTGTAACCTGCAATGGAAAGTTGCCCAGCTTCCAAGCTGGCTGAAGTTTACTCACCAACCTGTCTGTAGAACTTGGGAAAATCATCAATAATTTTAAAAATTTGTTTTCATGCCATACCATTTAGGAGTCTTTCCTCCACCATCTAAGGGGGAAAAAATGTAAGCGATGTGTGCTTTTATACTTAACCAGGGGCCTCTGTCTCCCAGCCAAGCTTTTAAAACCTTGCTTAGCTGTGGTTTACCAGTAAGTGGTGTCCAAGAAGCCCGATAAAAATCCACTCACAAATGTGTGATTCTGCAGGGACCGAGATGACGGTGTAAGCATGGATGGGAAAACCACATAGTTCTGTTGTCAGGGGTGCTTAAACAATTAGAAGAACCTGTCATATGAGACCTCTCCCCCTGGGGTTTGCTCTTGGTTCTTTCTCTACAAACTATAAACAGCAAAGAGGTGGATGTTTATATATATATTATATATATACACACACACATGCACACATACACACATATACGTACATATTAAAGGAAGGGTAAACAAGTTTGTAACAAGGGTAAACAGTGTTGTCAGACACGTTTAGTGGCAGGGGGTTGTAATTTTAAAAGCTATAATCTTAAGACGGCAAGACCCTCATATCCTTCTTCCTTTGGGGCCTGGGAAGCCCGTGCCGCTTGGCTGCCAGGCTGCGTGCGGGTTCTCACTCCTTCACTTCCAGGCCTCTGGGCCTCCCTCCCATCTCTCCGCTTGCAGGTGCCTGTGAAGCCTCCGTTGTCCCCTATCTCCTCTCCCCCTCCCAGAGCCTTTCTTCTGCAGCGCCCCTGCCCCACTACTGACCTCCCCGCCTCCCGTCTCAGACTCCCCTTCCCTCTTCTCCCTTTTCGGCCTCCTTGGCTTACCCCGACGGTCTTCCCTCACTGCTTCCCCTCCCCCACCAGCCTGATCAACATGGAGAAACCCTGTCTCCACTAAAAATACAAAAATTAGTCGGGTGTGGTGGCACATGCCTGTAATCCCAGCTGAGGGAGGCTGAGGCAGGAGAATCGCTTGAACCCAGGAGGCAGAGGTTGAGGTGAGCTGAGGTCTCACCAGCCTGGGCAACAAGAGCAAAACTCCATCTCAAAGACAAACAAACAAAGAGTACTAAACGGCCAGTGTGCAGATGGGTGGATTAAAAATATAAATTAAAAAAAAGTACTAAAGGGCTTACTTCAGGCAAAAGTGTTCCTGATGTACCAAAAAGTAGGATACAGTTTATTTTCATGCCTGCTCCTAATAATGTATGTTTTGTGCTGAACTGGCAGCTATCCCAATGTGAAATGTATTCTGGGTGTATCTGATGTCACTTTTCTATTAAGACCAAGTATAATGTTTGCTTGTAAAGCGATAAATCTTGCCTTGAAATCAGATCTTGGATGTACCTGTTTGTTTTTGTTTTGTTTTTTAGCCTTTGAGTCCTAAAGGTTTGAGAAAAAGCCTTTCTCAAATTCATTCCTCAAACCTTGGAACCAATATTAACCAATGACAGCTCACAGGCAAGTGAATTTTCAACATTTTTCAGTTGGTTTTAAAAAGGTGTAATCACTAGCTAAATTAAATATTGATTTTATACTTGAGTCCACAAAGACATGAGAGTATTTTTTCCGAAGACCAGGCTGTACTTCAGTTTATAAGAAGCATGGTGAACAGAGACACCACTAACACATAGATGAAGATGACTGCCTAAAGCGAGACAGGAAGGAATTTCACTGGAGAGAGAGCAACCTATTGGCCTCACGGTGATGCACCCAGGAAGGTCAGAATGTGTCCTGACACTGTCCATGGCACCCAGTAGTAGCACTGTACACATAAAGGACATCCAGGGTGGGACGCTAGGGAATCACAGGAGCCAAGAAGCAACAGCCTAACATTACAATATCTGATACTATTATTTGTTCCGGTGATGGGGCAGACAGGTAATACAGAGTTGAGAGGTTCTGAGTGTTCTATGGTAAAGCACTACTGAGGGATTTCTAGACTATTTTCCAAAAATGAGTTTTGTCCAAAGTTATTATAAATTTTACCAGAATTGCTTTTTGGGAGTCAGATGCATTATTACATGATAGAGTATATAGCTAATGAAGAGCTTCTGAGCTAGTTTTAAGATAAAAAACATTAACTCAGGCATACCTCAGGCCAGTCAAATCAAATTTGAATTTTTAAATGTCAAAAGGCTAGGCTGGGAGCTGTGGCTCACGCCTGTAATCCCAGCACTTTGGGAGACGGAGGCAGGTGGATCACAAGGTCAGGAGTTCAAGAGCAGCCTGGCTAACATGGTGAAACTCTGTCTCTACTAAAAATACAAAAATTAGCCAGGTGTAGGGGCAGATGCCGGTAATCCCAGCTGCTCAGGAGTGGGGCAGGAGAATCGCTTGAACCTGGGAGGCAGAAGTTGCAGTGAGCTGAGATTGCACCATGGCACTCCAGCCTGGGAAATGAGTGAAACTCCATCTCAATAAATAAATAAATAAATAAGTCTGGTTTATTTATTTGTTGAGATGGAGTCCTGCTCTGTCGCCCAGGCTGTAGTGCAGTGGTGTGATCTCGTCTCACTGCAACCTCCACCTCCCGGGTTCAAGAGAGTTTTCTGCCTCAGCCTCCCTAGTAGCTGGGGATTAGCATGCCCAGCTAATTTTGTATTTTTAGTAGAGACAGAATTTCACCATGTTGGCCAGGCTGGTCTTGTACTACTGACCTCGAGTGATCCACCGGCCTCGGCCTCTCTAAGTGCTGGAATTAGAGGCGTGAACCACTGTGCCAGGCTAATGTCTTTTTTTTTTTTTTTGAGACGGAGTTTCATTCCTATTGCCCAGGCTGGAATACAATGGTACGATCTCAGCTCACCGCAACTTCTGCCTCCCGGGTTCAAGCGATTCTCCTGCCTCAGCCTCCAGAGTAGGTGGGATTACAAGCATGAGCCACCACTCCTGCCTAACTTTGTATTTTTAGTAGAGATGGGGTTTCTCCATGTTGGTCAGGCTGGTTTCGAACTCCCGACCTCAGGTGATACACCCACCTTGGCCTCCCAAAGTGCTGGGATTACAGGAGAATGGCTTGTGCCCGGGAGGTCAAGGCTGCTGTGAGCTGTGCCACTGCCTGGGGAACACAGCGAGACCCAGTTTCAAAAAAATAATAATAACAAATAAAAGAAAAATAAAAGAAAAAAATCACTTTTACATAATCCTGAGGCTTAGGCTTAGGGTTTGACTTGGATTGATTAGATAATAGTCCGTTTCTGGGAAATTCTGGAAACAAAGCAAAAAAAGGCCAGAACTGTGATACCTTTGATATTGGAGGTCACGTAGTTAACATGCACAATTTGGCAAACACATGCAGGCCAGGTTCTTAGAAACCTTCTGGATAAACATTAAGGTCTTCATTCAATACCAGGTCTATAAGGAAAGACTAATGAGGCTTGAACGCAGTAGAACAGCAGTGGGTGTAGAGGTACACGTGGGAGGCAGTAGAGGACAGGTAATGCCAGGTGAGGCAAAAAGTCAAGAAGAATCACCTTTCTTTTTTTTTTTCTCGAGGATGAGTCTAGCTCTGTCGCCCAGGCTGGAATGCAGTGGCATGATCTCGGCTCACTGCAAACTCCACCTCCTGGGTTCAAGTGATTCTTGTGCCTCAGCCTCCTGAATAGCTGGGGGGTTACCAGGCGCCTGCTACCATGCCCAGCTAATTTTTGTATTTTTAGTAGAGACGGGATTTCACTGTGTTGGCCAGGCTGGTCTTGAACTCCAGGCCTATAATCCCAGCCCTTTGGGAGGTGGAGGCAGGCAGATCACGAGGTCAGGAGATCGAGACCATCCTGGCTAACACGGTGAGCCGAGATCGCGCCACTGCACTCCAGTCTGGGCGACAGAGTGAGACTCCGTCTCAAAAAAAAAAAAAAAAAAAAAAGAAAGAAAGGGAAAAATTATGCCAAAACAAAATAAAAAGCAATCTTAAAATCATACATTTTTCTATTAAAGTCCAGAAGGTCTCCCTTCTAGTTTCACAGTTTTAGTCACACTTTCTTTCTTTTTTTTTCTTTTTTTTGACGGAGTCTCGCTCTTGTTCCTAGGGTGGAGTGCAGTGGTGTGATCTCGGCTCACTGCAAGCTCCGCCTCCCGGGTTCAAGGGATTCTCCTGCCTCAGCCTCCCGAGTAGCTGGGATTACAGGTGCCTGCCACCATACCCGGATAATTTTTGTACTTTTAGTAGAGACGAGGGTTCACCATGTTGGCTAGGCTGGTCTCAAACTCCTGACCTCAGTTGATCCGCCCACCTCGGCCTCCCAAAGTGCTGGGATTACAGGTGTGAGCCATCGCACCTGGCTGAGTCCAAGTTTTATTTCCCTATAATTTAAAAATTATATCATTCCATGCTTTGTCTGTAGGCTGATTCTAAAAGTTGAAAATCAACTTTCTGTTTTTAGTAGCGTTTCTAATTGCCTTTCATTTTTATCCCTGACATTCTTTGGCTTAATCATAGCCTTATCTTTTTCTGTCTTAAACAAATTATCTAATGTATGAGTCCTTTTCTTGCTCTATTGACCCTCTGGGGAGTGCTCCATTCTCCTGCCAGGAATTGGACTGCTTACCACACAGCCTGCTGTACAAATGTCACCTTAGGTCAGAGTAATTCTCATTGCTTTCCTGAACCTCCTGTTTTCTGAATGCAAATAAATAAAAATTTCTGGCCAGGTGCGGTGGCTCACATCTGTAATCCCAGCACTTTGGGAGGCTGGGGCAGGAGGATCACCTGAGAGATCAGCAGCTTGAGACCAGCTTGGCCAACATGGCAAAACCCCATCCGTACTAAAAATACAAAAATTAGCCAGGCATGATGGTGGGTGTCTGTAATCCCAGCTACTTGGGAGACCGAGGCAGGAGAATCGCTTGAACCAGGGAGGCAGAGGTTGCAGTGAGGCGAGATCGCACCACTGCACTCCAGCCTGGGCAACAGAGTGAGACTCTGTCTCAAAAAAACAAAACAACAAAAAAATTTCTGGCCCAGTGCAGTGGCTCACGGCTGTAATCCCAGCACTTTGGGAGGCCAAGGCTGGCAGGAGGATCACTTGAGCTCAGGAGTTCAAGATTAGCATGGGTCATACAGCAAGACCCCGTCCCTAATTAAAAATATATATTATTAAAAAGGAAAAAATTTGTTTCCTTATTTTTTATAGCTCACTTTTTTTTTTTTTTTTTTTTCCTGAGCAGAGTCTCACTCTGACACCCAGGGTAGAGTGTAGTGGTGGGATCTCGGCTCACTGCAGCCTCTGCCTCCCGGTTTCAAGCGATTCTCATGCCTTAGCCTCCTGTGTAGCTGGGACTACAGGCCTGCGCCACCATGCCCGTCTAATTTTTGTGTTTTTAGTAGAGACGAGGTTTTGCCATGTTGACCAGGATGGTCTCGAAATGCTGACCTCAAGTGATCCACCCGTCTTCGCCTCCCAAAGTGCTTAGGATTACAGGCATAAGCCACTTCGTGCCTGGCCAATAGCACATGCTTTTAAAAAATACCAGCCAAGGCCGGGCGCGGTGGCTCAAGCCTGTAATCCCAGCACTTTGGGAGACCGAGGAGGGCGGATCACAAGGTCAGGAGATCGAGACCATCCTGGCTAACACGGTGAAACCCCATCTCTACTAAAAAAAATACAAAAAACTAGCCGGGCGAGGTGGCGGGCACCTGTAGTCCCAGCTACTCGGGAGGCTGAGGCAGGAGAATGGCGTAAACCCAGGAGGCGGAGCTTGCAGTGAGCTGAGATCCGGCCACTGCACTCCAGCCTGGGCCACAGAGCGAGACTCCGTCTCAAAAAAAAAAACAAAAAACAATAAAAAATACCAGCCAAGAAAGGATGCCCTGAGTCCTTACATGACTGAAAATGTATTTATTCTGACTCTACACTTCACCGTTTGGCTGCACATAGACTTCTAAGGTTGAAAACAATTTTTTCTTAAACTTTTAGATGTATTCTCCCATAATCTTCTAGCACTAAATGTTGTAGCAGAAAAATCTGACACCAATCTAATTCTTGTTTTATAGATTGTCTGTTTTATCTAAAAGTTTATTTTATTCTTAGTGTTTGGAAATTTTACAGTGATGTATGTAGGAATGAAGCTTTTTCCATTCGTCCACCTGGTTTATAATGTTTATCAACTGACCCTTGCTCCACCCACCCCTCATAGAGTGCAGGGGCTTTAATTTATTCACTGCTAAAGTCCCTGTATCTGGCACACATCAGGTTCTCAACAGTCGTTTGCTGAGTGGATGAATTTACTCTGCTAGAATTTAAAGTCCTGTGACTCACATCAGCTCAGAATATTTTTATTTTATTCTTGTCTTTTTTTTTTTTTTTGAGACAGGTTCTCACTCTGTCAGTCAGGCTGGAGAGCAGTGATGTAATCACAGCTCACTGTAGCCTTGAACTCCTGGGCACAAGTGACCTTCCTGTCGTAGCCTCCTGAGTAGCTAGGACTACAGGTGCACGCCGCTATGCCTGGTTAATTTTTAAAATTTTCGTAGAGACACGGTCTCATTATGTTGATAAGGTTGGGAATTTTTTTTTCTTCTTCTATGAGAGTCTCACTGTCACCCAGGCTGGAGTGCAGTGGTGTAATCTTGGCACATTGCAACCTCCACCTCCCAAGTCCAAGCAATTCTCGTGTCTCAGCCTCCTGAGTAGCTGGGATTACAGGTGTGCATCACCACACCTGGCTAATTTTTGTATTTTTAGTAGAGATGGGGTTTTGCCATGTTGGCCAGGCTGGTCTCGAACTCCTGACCTCAGGTGATTCACGCACCTCGGCCTCCCAAAGTGCTGGGATTACAGGCATTAGCCATCACGCCTGGCCCAGTTTTACAGATTTTGTAGTTTTTTGGTTTTTGGTCTATACCCTGCTGCCTACTTTTCTTGCTTCCACGCCTATATAGATATATTTATATATTCATTTATTGTTTAATTTCTTTGCTGAGAATAAAAATTGGATACTTTAGCTGGGCTTGTCCTTCAGTTGTTTTTTGTTTTTTATTTTGTTTTGTTTTGTTTTTGAGACGGAGTCTCTCTTTGTCGCCCAGGCTGGGGTACAGTGGCACGTTCTCAGTTCACTGCAAGCTCCACCTCCTAGGTTCACTCCATTCCCCTGCCTCAGCCTCCCAAGTAGCTGGGACTATAGGTGCCCACCACCACGCTCGGCTAATTTTTTGTATTTTTTAGTAGAGATGGGGTTTCACCATGTTAGCCAGGATGGTTTTGATCTCCTGACCTTTTGATCCGCCCTCCTCGGTCTCCCAAAGTGCTGGGATTACAGGCGTGAGCCACCATGTCCGGCCTCAGTTTTTTTTGTTTTTTTTTTTAAAGAGGCAAGGTCTTGCTGTGTCACCCAGGCTGGGGTGGAGTGGCTCAATCATAGTTCACTGCAGCCTCAAACTCCTATGCTCAAGTGATTCTCCTGCCTCAGCCTCCCAAGTAGCTGAAACTATAGGCACTCATCACCTAACCTGGTTAATTTTTTTTTTTTTTTTTTGGAGTACAGACAAGGTCTCATATTGTGGCCCAGGCTGGTCTTGAACTCCTGGCTTCAAGCGATTTTCCCCACTTGGCTTCCCAAAGTACTGGGATTACAGGCATGAGTCAGCTTGCCTGGCCTTTCCCTTTTATTTTAGGTAAACTTCCTTTAAAATACCCTGTTAGTAACCATCTTCCTTGCTACAGAAGAGAGAAAGCACCCCATGGCTTTTCCTCAAAGAAAGATCACTGCGGGGCCAGGTGCGGTGGCTCATGCCTATAATCCCAGCACTTTGGGAGGCGGAGGCAGCCAGATCACCTGAGGTCAGCAGTTTGACACCAGTCTGGCTAACATGGTGAAACCCTGTCTTTACTAAAAATACAAAAATTAATCGGATGTGTTGGCATGTGCCTGTAGTCCCAACCACTCGGGAGGCTGAGGCAGGAGAATCACTTGAACCTGGGAGGCGGAGGTTGTATTGAGGTGAGATCGCGCCACTGCACTCCAGCCTGGGCAACAGGGTGAGATTCCATATCAAAAAACAAACAAACAAACAAACGAGTATGCACAATTCAACTGTAATGGATACTACCAATTTACTTTCCAAAGTGACCATACTAATTTATACCCCCACCAGCTTTGCTAAAAATATTTAAGATATTCATTTTACGGATAATAAAATATCCACTGAGACTTCTGAAAAAACTTCAAATTCAACTCATGTGTACCCATAGGTTCCTTAATAACACCACAATAATCTGGTGCATCATTAGGATCTACTGGTTCAAGGAAAGGCCAGGCCGTCTTATGGGCCTATAATGAAAAAGTAGGCATTCTTACTGTCAGTGAAAACGCTAATTCCATTTAAGTTTGCCAGTTGAGTTACTACATCAATGAACCCAAAAGTCAGTTTTAAATGTGATACATGAAATACTTTATATTGGGTGATTTCTGCTCTAGTAATAAATTACCTAAGATGAGCTTCCTCTACAATAATGGTACTCAAAAGCTGGTCAGAAGACCTTGGTGTGGGGGGTGGAACACAAGCTTAGAAGTCTCAAAATCAGTATTCTGGGCCCTACATGATGAGCTGTCACTGAGTGGTGCTGGCATTGCAATCACTTCTGTAAACGGGTGGGATGGGTCCAAAGTGTGGAGTCATTACCACAGCTGGTTAATGATGAGGTGGCAGAGATGTGATGTTAAATAACATTCAACCACACATTAAGACTATGATTCCCTTTTTAGTTACTTCAATTCTTGTGATTGTGATAACAATAGGAGAAAGTTTCAATCCAATGCACTATATCCTTTTATTTCCCCCCATTTTTTTGAGACAGGGTCCTGCTCTGTCACCCAGGCTGGAGTGGAGTGGCATGATCATAGCTCACTGTAGCCTCCTGTGCTCAAGTGATCCTCTCACCTCAGCCTCCTGAGTAGCTGGATAAACAAGTGTGTGCCAACATGCCCAGCTAATTTTTTATTTTTATTTTTTGTAGAGGTGGGGTCTCACTTTGTTGCCCAGATTGGTCTCTAACTAATTGACTCAAGTGATCCTCCTGCCTTGGCCTCCCAAAGTGCTGGGATTATAGGTGTGAGCAGCCACACTGGCCTTCTATGTCTTCAGTACATCGGTATCACTTGCTAATCCTGCAAACCATCCCTATCCTGTTTTTCTTTTTTTTTTTTTTTTGAGATGGAGTCTTGCACTGTCACCCGAGCTGGAGTGCTGTGGCTCAATCTTGGCTCACTGCAACCTCTGCCTCCCGGGTTCAAGTGATTCTCCTGCCTCAGCCTCCCTCGTAGCTGGGATTACAGGCTCACACCACCACACCTGGCTAATTTTTTGCACTTTTAGTAGAGATGGGGTTTCACCATGTTAGCCAGTCTGGTCTCAAACTCCTGACCTCATGATCTGCCTGCCTCAGCCTCCCAAAATGCTGGGATTACAGGCGTGAGCCCCCACGCCCAGCCCCCTTTCTGTCTTTCATAAGGAAAATAATAACTATTATCTAATCATACTGTTTCTCAATCCGTGGGAGTGAGAGGAAGTTTCTTTAAAAATAAAATGTATAAAAAAGTGAGTCATGTTAGATTATCTGAGTGTTGGATAAGCTGAGGTGGTGTGGGGATATGGTAAAGCTCATGACACTGGTACGTGAAGGACTGAAGTTTGTCAAGCACTTCACTAGACTAGCTGAGAGTCAGTAAATAATCACTCTAAGATTGGAAACTTGAAATCCTAGAAATGCTTCCAAAATTATGCTGGCTGATTTCATTTTCAAATGCTGCACACAGAGGGGCTCTCACCTGTAAGGAACAGAGAACCCTCTTCAACCCCTCATAATCCTTCTCTGTTAGTGGTGTGAGCACTCTCATGGCATCCTCTGTTGACTGGCACTGTGGACAGACATACTTATCAATGAGCTCGGCCTCACTTTGCAAGATGCCAGTGCAGCGCCCATGGTACCAATTCTGACACTGATCATGGCCAATAAAAAATCTGCAAGATCCGAAACAGAAATGTGAGTTCAAAACAGATGGGATGATGTTACTTATAATAAATCATGCACCTGAAAATTTGCTAAACCCTGGGATATAAAATAGTTTTAGTTTTATGGTTTTAATACTTTCTAGATTGACATTCCAGTACATTAAGTTAGTATTTTTTGATGTTAAGAACAAGCGGCCGGGCGCGGTGGCTCAAGCCTGTAATCCCAGCACTTTGGGAGGCTGAGACGGGCGGATCACAAGGTGAGGAGATCGAGACCATCCTGGCTAACATGGTGAAACCCCGTCTCTACTAAAAATACAAAAAACTAGCCGGGCGAGGTGGCGGGCGCCTGTAGTCCCAGCTACTCGGGAGGCTGAGGCAGGAGAATGGCATAAACCCGGGAGGCAGAGCTTGCAGTGAGCTGAGATCCGGCCACTGCACTCCAGCCTGGGCGACAGAGCGAGACTCCGTCTCAAAAAAAAAAAAAAACAAGCAGTGGAAAAAAATGTGTAAGAACACTGTAATATTGGAGAGCCAATTTAAAGATAAATATGAAACATTTAATTGATTTTAAAGCTGAAAACAAAGTAAAAAATCTTTCAACTAGTACTGTACCATATGGGAGTTCAAAACTCTGTAAGCTAATAACAGAGTCCCAGAGCTTGTACCCAAATTAGTGTTTTTCTAACCTATAATAAATCACCATTTTAAACACTGATAAAATCCAAACAAGTCAGGCTATTTTAACCTCATTAATTTCTATGTTACATGTTGAAGAATCAAATCTACCATTAAACCACATTTTCCCCAATGTGTCTCAAACATTCACCATGAAGCAAGATAAATTTTGAAGGGTAGGTAAAAAGAGAAAAAGAGAAAAAGAGAAAAATGAAAAGGAATTTGTAATATGAATTTGTAAATGAAAAGGAAGTGTATATCAAACATATAAAAGAATCTGCTTTTTATTTTAAAATAAATAAGTAACCAGTCAGAGCAATTTGGCTTCGTAAATTATTATTATTATTTTTTAATATTTTTTTTTTTGAGACGGAGTCTCGCTCTGTCACCCAGGCTGGAGTGCAGTGGCCGGATCTCAGCTCACTGCAAGCTCCGCCTCCCGGGTTCACGCCATTCTCCTGCCTCAGCCTCCGGAGTAGCTGGGACTACAGGCGCCTGCCACCTTGCCCAGCTAAGTTTTTGTATTTTTAGTAGAGACGGGGTTTCACTGTGTTAGCCAGGATGGTCTCGATCTCCTGACCTCGTGATCCGCTCGTCTCGGCCTCCCAAAGTGCTGGGATTACAGGCTTGAGCCACCGCGCCCGGCCCGTAAATTATTAAGTATGATGCTCTTATCAGAACTCACTGTGACTGCAGGTGTTCTGCAGATACAGTACAATTCCTCACTGCTGCCCTCTTGTGCCCATTTACAATCATTACAGATGTACACAACCATCGTGCAGTTCACGATCTGGGCTCACTGCAACCTCTGCCTCCCAGGTTCAAGCAATTCTCCTGCCTCAGCCTCCCAAGTAGCTGGGATTACAGGCCTGCAATACCATGCCTGGCTAATTTTTGTATTTTTACTAGATACGGTGTTTCACCATGTTGGTCAGGCTGGTAACTGTATACTTCTTTCAACCTTTCTGTACATTTGAAATTTTTTATAAAATATTGAGGAAAAATGGAGAAAAAAATTTAACTATCAAAAATAGAATTAAACTCTCCTAGACATGCATGTATATAAAAACCAGAGAGCTATACATTAGAAATGAAGTATTTTGTTTGAGAGGTTAACATCAAGTCCAAGTCATCAGGACAGGCTACGATTCTGAAATTCTTGTTATCATGCTGCAAATTATTCTTGGCTATTATCAGAACACCCGTAGATTCCATTGTTTTCATCTGACAAAACTCCAAATTAGCTGGGCACAGTGGATCACGCCTGTAATCCCAGCACTTTGGGAGGCTGTAGGTGGAAAAATCACAAGGTCAAGAGATCAAGACCATCCTGGCCAACATGGTGAAACCCCTTCTCTACTAAAAATACAAAAATTAGCTGGGTGTGGTGGTGCATGCCTATAGTCTCAGCTATTCGAGAGGCTGAGGCAGAATCGCTTGAACCAGGAAGGCAGAGGCTGCAGTGAGCCAAGATCATGCCACTGTACTCCAGCCTGGCGGCAGAGCCAGACTCCATCTCACAAAAAAAAAAAAAAAAAAAGAAAGAACCTCCAAGTTAAAGAACACTATTAGATATTATTTTGGGTATTTACCTGGACTGGGTGGTCCTAAACTATCATAGCCAAGATTTTGGTTACCAGAGAGAACAAATAAAGATAACGGTGGGGGACTGGTGTTTTAATGGGGGATTCTTCTATCTGAATGTTCAATTCACTGACAATACACTCCTTAAAAAGATGCTGAGGGGATTAAAGAATTGTAAAATACTTCGTTGAGTACCTGGCCCACAGTAGGCACTCAAAAATGTTAGTTACCCCTTCTCTTCCCCATCAATTTGCAATTCTTGTGAATCCCTCCTCCTCTTTTTTTTTTTTTTTTTTTTTTTTGAGACGGAGTCTCGCTCTGTCGCCCAGGCTGGAGTGCAGTGGCCGGATCTCAGCTCACTGCAAGCTCCGCCTCCCGGGTTCACGCCATTCTCCTGCCTCAGCCTCCCGAGTAGCTGGGACTACAGGCGCCCGCCACCTCGCCCGGCTAGTTTTTGTATTTTTTAGTAGAGACGGGGTTTCACTGTGTTAGCCAGGATGGTCTCGATCTCTTGACCTCGTGATCCGCCCGTCTCGGCCTCCCAAAGTGCTGGGATTACAGGCTTGAGCCACCGCGCCCGGCCGAATCCCTCCTCTTCTAGTACCACGTTGACGTTGTGCCTTAACAAAAAAAAAAAAAAAAAAAAAAAAAGAAAGAAAAATATATTTATGTCATTTTTGGGGTCCAGATCTCACCATTAAATCCAAGGTGCAACTCATCTTACTTCCATGTACTCCATGTAGTACTAACAGGATAACTAACTGCAGGTTGCAAGGCAATCTCACAGCACACAAATTTTAGTCATCTAACTTTCTAAGAACATATTGTGACCTAAAGCTCAATGTGCTTTGTTGTTCTTGATTACTACAAAAGGTTTAACTACTTTTTAAAAGTACATTACATGCTGAATTATACTGAAATAGAACATGCTCATTGTAGGAAATGCAAAACATATGAAGAGGAAACCAACTACAATTCTACTATGCTGACTGGTCATTTGTCAATGATAAAAGCTGATCCAGTTGGTTATTTAGAGGAAGAGAATTTAAGTATCCCAATGACCCAGGCACAGTTTTTGCATGGTACTTTACTTAATTCTCCAGTATGTAGTGTTCTATCACATGATAATTCATAATGACATTTACCATTGCCCTATATGAACATTTTTAGTTTTTTACATTCCCCCAAATCAGACCACTTAACACTTTTGATTATCCATTCCTGTTTTGATTTTGTTCTTTATTTAATTAGGATTACACTGCATATATAATTTTATACACAGACAAGCTCACCCTGGAAAATATCTTTTTTGTTTTTGTTTTTGTTTTTCTATTTTATTTTTTATTCCAGGAAATATTTCTAATTCAACATACTTTATAAAAAATCATATCTCACATTGCCTTTTAGGGGTCTGAAGATTGTTCTCTGTTATTGTACTAAAACACAGGAGAGCAAAAAGGGATTTATCTGTTTTAACGCCACGATTCATAAAAGGAAATTAAGGGGGGAAGTAAGCTGGCTGAAATTAATAAAATTTCCTCTGATTTGATCTATAGGGAGGGGAGAGTAAGACGGAAATTGTGTTATTGCAATTACTGATCCCCCAAAGACTTCTGAACACTGAAACTTTTCTAATAAAAAAATTACATTTTCTAAACAGATCTAAAAGAGGAATACTTCTAACAGATATGAATAAATATAATTCATGATAACTAAGAATGCTTTTTTCTGAAGACAAAGTATATTTGTGCCCAACAGTATTTATATATGAGAGCCTATCATTCTCCAAAAATATGCATGAATTCATAGGAATATTGATGTAGAACATGTGAGAACAAGCTTGGATATGGCTATCTGGGTATCTTTATTAAATATAAACATTATATTTTTAAGCAAATGGAGAATGGGGAAAATTAATAGGATTATACATATAGCAGATAATGTATGCAGAAGAGCAGAACTCAGAACCAGGCACTTGAAAGTGTACTTGCAGAATCTTACCTAATCATTTTATCCAAGTTAAAACTTAAAAGGCACTGCAGTCGGCCCTCCGTGGCCAAAGGGTCTGCATCCTTGGATTCAACCAACCTCAAATTGAAAATACAGTATTCTCAGGATGCAGAACCCTTGGATATGGAATGTCACCTTTTCATATCAGCAGGTTCCACAGGGCCGACTGCAGGACTTGAGCATCCACGGATTTTGCTATTTGCAGAGGGTTCTGGAAGCAATCCCTGAGAATACTGAGGGATAGCTATATTAGAAAACACAGGGGCCAGGCTCGGTGGCTTACACCTGTAATCCCAGCACTTTGGGAGGGAGGCCGAGGCGGGCAGATCACGAGGTCAGGAGATCGAGACCACCCTGGCTAACATGGTGAAACCCCATCTTTACTAAAAATACAAAAAATTAGCCGGGCAGGTGGTGGGCGCCTGTAGTCCCAGCTACTGGGGAGGCTGAGGCAGGAGAATGGCATGAACTTGGGAGGCAGAGTTTGCGGAGCCAAGACTACGCCACTGCACTCCAGCTTGGGAGACAGAGCAAGACTCAATCTCAAAAAAAAAAAAAAAAAAGGAAAAAAGGAAAGCACAGGTAGTATTCATTAAACATGCACAGAATACATCTGGCAGGATAAAAAAAATATAGCAATAACGATTGCCTCTGGGGCAAGGAAGGTCAGATTGGAGATTATGAAGGAGAAAGATTCATTTTTCACAGCATACCCTTTTATACTATTTAAACTTTTAAGATATATATGTATTTATAACTTAGAAAAATAAAAAGAAAAGCAGAGTTGAGTAACAAAATAAATAAGGTGACATTGTATTATAACCTAATAAATATCCAATTATAACCCAGTAAGTGTAAATATCCAGGAATCTATACTCATAGAAATAAATGTCTGAAAAAAATAATAAATCTTCTGTGTAGAAAAATCCCAAATAATTGATGTAGATATTGCCCCTTCAAGAAGGTAGAACATAACTCCCCACCCACCAAGTGTGGCTGTTTACAGTGACTTACAGTATTGGGGGTTTGAGGAGATGGGGGAGGATGTGGGGAAACCTGACAAACACTGCCTCACCCACGGGACCAAGGTTAACATCATCAGTGATAAGTCACGAGGACAGCATGCACTCTTTTTTTTTTTTTTTTTTTTTTTGG
>NC_037684.1:31370497-31385702 GCF_003255815.1 Theropithecus gelada | reverse complement strand
TTTTTTTTTTTTTTTTTTTTGAGACGGAGTCTCGCTCTGCAGCCCAGGCTGGAGTGCAGTGGCCGGATCTCAGCTCACTGCAAGCTCCGCCTCCCGGGTTCACGCCATTCTCCGGCCTCAGCCTCCCGAGTAGCTGGGACTACAGGCGCCCGCCACCTCGCCCGGCTAGTTTTTTTTTTTTTGTATTTCTTAATAGAGACGGGGTTTCACCGTGTTAGCCAGGATGGTCTCGATCTCCTGACCTCGTGATCCGCCCGTCTCGGCCTCCCAAAGTGCTGGGATTACAGGCTTGAGCCACCGCGCCCGGCCTATGCTGATAATTTTAAAATACTGATGAAAAAATCAAAGAAGACCTAAATAAGTGGAGAGACGTACATAAATTGGAAGACAATATAGTCAAGATGTCAATTTTCTCAAATCAGTCTTCGTTGTAATTCTTACTAAAATACCTGTAATGATTTTTGTCAACATTGACAAAATAAAGTGAGAGGAGTCACTGTACATGATACTAAGTCTTCCTATGTATCTACAGTAATCAAGGCATGTGGTATTGGTGGAGAAACAGATCAATGGATCAGAATAGAGTACCAAAAAATAGGCCCACACAAACATGCCTGATTATTGAAATGTGAAAAACCAACACAATAGAGTAAGGATAGCTTTTTAAATAAATGATGCTGGGTTAATCTATAGGCAATTAATGAATCTTGACCTAAACTCAAAAGGAATGATGGGCATAAGTGTGAATTTGAAAATTATAAAACTTTTTTCATATATAAGAAAAATGTTTAAAATCTAGGGCTAGACAAGGAATTATTAGACTTGACAGCAAAAGCACAATAAAAGGAAAAATTAATAAAAATGTATATCATCAAAATGATAATTTTTTTCTGTTAAAGTTTATGTGAATTGTATAAAAATACAAGCTATAGACTTGGAGAAAATATTTGCAGACCATATATCTGACAAATAGCCGATATCTAGAATACATAAAGAACTATCAAAACTCAATAGTAATAAGATATGCAGTCTAGTTCGAAAGTGGGCAAAAGACGTGAACAGATAATTCAAAGAAGAGGTTACACTGATGGCAAATAAGCAGTAGGGGGCGGGGGGAAAGGCTTGATGTCATCAGTCTTTACGGAAATGCAGATTAAAACTACAGTGAGATATCAGTATTCACCTATCAGTATGGCTAAGAAGAAAAATAGTAACAACACCAAATGCTGGTGAGGATGCAGAGAAACTGGATCTCACGTATATTGCTGATGGGAATGTAAAATGGTACAACCTCTCTGTGAAACAGTCTGGCAGTTTCTTATAAAACTAAGTATGTAATTACCACATGAGCCAATGGTTGCACTTTTGGGCATTCATACCAGAGACATACAAACTTATGTTCAGACAAAAACCTATACAGGAATGTTTAAAGCAGCCTTATTCATAATAGCCCAAACTGAAAACAATCCAAATGTCCTTCAACAAGTTAATGATTAAACTGTGGTGTATTATACTATGAAAAATGTCTCAGCAATAAAAAGAAAATTCCACTGATACACCCAATATTCCTGATGAATCTCCAGAGAATTATGCTATAATAATTATTCTTACATTATAACATAATAATTATACCTATTAGAAGGATACATACTATATGATTCCATCTCTATAACCTTCTTGAAATGACAAAATGGTAGAAATGGAGAACATATTTGTGGTTGCCAGAGTTAAGGAGAGTTGGTGTGACTATAAAAGGGCAGCATGAAGGATCCTTGCAGTGATGGAAATGCTGTTTATGTATCAATGTCAGTATCCTTGTTGTAATTACAATCTATAGTTTTAGAAGATGTCATCATTGGAGGAAACAGGATAAATTGTACAGAGGATCATTCTGTAGCATTTTTTACAAGTGTTGTGAATCTACAATAAGCTCAAAACCTCAAGTTTAAAAACAAAGGAGCAAAGTTTATGATCTGCATATTTCAGACTATTTGAAGTTATATCAAGTGTAAAACAATAACAAGAACAAAACTGTAAAAATATTTTTAAAATACTTGAAGATATATCAACTTCAGACAAAAAATATGAAGTAAAATTAAACTCTCAAGGATAGAAAATTCAGGATATTTTAAAAAAGTGATAAACTCTGAAATCAGTGAAGCAAATACACCAGTCTAAATAAATTCTACACCTCTGGTTACAAAATTGATATGTAAATATTATAAATTACCTTTACAAGGAAGGAATATAAATAAAAATAATTTTAACGAAAGTAACTTATTTTTAAAACAACAAATGTCCTTTTAAAAGTCAAAATACTAAAGAAGGGACACTTCAATAGCTTCTGCTCCACATTTAATTTTAAAAATAAGAGAAATGTGTATTTTACAAATTGTGGTGTTATCATAACAACTTTTAAGCCTAGGATATTTATTTTTCTTTCTTAGCCTTCTCACAATTTCTCTAAATAAGCAGCAAGCTCAGATAAAAACCAAAGTACGTATCTATGTTTATTTCATTAAGTATCTGCTTAAAGTTAAAAAGAATGTTTGCAATATTTAGTTTAACTTCTGCATCCAAATATTAATCACAAGTTCATCTAGGTGACTAAGCTCAAGAAAGCATCACCTTCCATACACAACATTTATTTATGGTTGGCACTAGGTGCTATTGTTTGATTCTCTTATTTGTTTATGGTTTTGCATTAGGTGCTGTGTAAAAAGTGATACATAACTCAGGTGGCATGGTGCTATGACGAACACATAAAAGCAGAGTAGTTAATTTCTCAGTTCTTCATTGTAATGCTTGCTTAAATTAAAGTGTCTATACATTATATAATAATATATAAAATTATTGTGACTTTGGCACTTGATATATTACAAACACACTTTTAAAAAACTGGTAGGTGTTTTTAAATCATTTGAAGATTTTTATCAAATAATTTTTTTAAATCCCACTATTGAAAAAATAAATATCCACAATTTAAAAAAATGCTTAGGTTTCAGGCCCTAGGTGTCTGAATACCACACCGAAGTCATAGCTGTAAAAAATGTCTTTAATTTAAAGAGAAAGAGAAAGAGATGAAATGGAAAAATTCAAGCCATATGTACTGTATTTGGATATTGAGGGAAACGTTGAAATAAAGCTCTGAGGTAAAGTCTAAATCCCACAACACCGTTACCAGCATTAATTGTCTCAACTATTCATGCTTTGGTAGATGTCCCTTAGTTTATACTCAGCCTTTCTTTGGATTTTTAACATTCACAGTCAGAATAATCTTTTTCTTACAGCCAAGTTTCCATAATTAATTTTCAGAGCTGAAAATAAGCCTATGAATTGACCTAAAGAAAATCTTGATTTTGTCCATTTTCTACTATGCGTTTTCTATGCTGTCTTTATTTTAAAAGCTGCCCTTAGGAATATTATACTATATCCCACAGTGTTTCCTTAGCAACTTCTATAGTGCCCTTGGGCTACAGATCTTAATTCCACCACACGTCGTAAGTACTTTTTAAAAGTATAACATGTTTAAAGCTTAAGCTTTCATATATACAAAATTCAGCACATTTTTGGGTTTTCCTGTGGGTGTTTATAATAGCATCTGTTAGTGGCTGTACCCAGAAGTGAGCCAAGCTCCAAAAAAGACAATGAATGGCATGATTTCATAAGAATAACTGAATTACGGTTCTTCAGAATTTAACATCTGAAATCCTCTTAAAAAGATCCACTATGTTGGATTCACATTTAAATCTTGTTTTTGTGCTTGGTCCAAATGAAGAATTACTGTTATCTGAACAGCTTTGAGTACACTGCCTATAGATAACCCAAGGATATTGCTTTCTGAGCCCCTTAATCCCAAACCATATGAACGTTTTTGTATTTAAAGTGAGTCCAAATGTTTTCAAGCTTTAATGCGTACAGTTATGTAACAATGATTTTGCACCATTTTTGTTTAATTCAATTTCTATTCATTGCATTTCAAAAAGAAAGTGGAAAAATGCACAGAACTTTCCACTATATTATTAATGTATCATTTTGTTTATATTAATGTTATCACCTATTTTCTCCATAAAAGCAAAAGGTGTTTTATCATATTAGCAACTCAGTAGGAGTAACTGTGATAACAATAATACATTTATGTTGACCTTCTAGTTCTTATATTAAATGTTTTTATTCTATATAAACAGAATCATTTTTAATTCTGTATAGGAGATGCTAGATGATGAAATAGAAAAATCACAGGCTGGACACTCCAAAAAAAGTGAATTCAAATTCCAATGTCAGGCTTTACCAACCTTCTTTTTTTGGTAAATTACTTAATCTCTCATCATCTAATGTTTCAATAGTATAACTGAGTAGTGTAAATATGTAAATATGGAGTATGTGAAATATATCTACTTCAAAAGACTAGGGGGTTTTTTTTAAAGACTTTTTTTACATGTTATCTACAAAGATCAAGCATTGTTATTATTGGAGTAGATGTCTAGGATAATCTATTCAAGGAACACCAATTAGTCCAAATTGATGAAGCCTGTATCTCCTGCAACGGAAGCACTAATTCCACAACTATGCAATAATCAGCAGTAATTATTGAGGCTGTATTTCCAGATCAGAATATTCCATGTAAGCAGATATAAAAAGAACATTTGCCACAATGTGGATGAACCTAAGGATGTTTACGGTAAGTCTGGCCAGGCATAGAAAAAAAAAAACTATATGATTTCACTTATATGTAGAATCTGAAAACATTGACAGAGAGGCAGACAGTGGAATGGTGCTTGCCAGGGGCTGCGGTAGCCAGAGAGACAGAGAATGGAGGGATGTTGGACAAAGGGTACAAAATTTCAGTAAACAGTCTTGGAGATCTATTGTACAACATGATAACTATAGGTAATAATGATATATTCTTAAAACAATCTTGGCATGGTATGGTGCCAATCAAAAAAAGAAAATATATATATTCTTGAAAATTGCTGAGAGTAGATTTTAAGTGTTCTCATCACACATACAAAAATATGTCGGGTGATATGTTAATTTAATCATTCCACAATGTACACATATATAAAAACATCACACTGTATACCATGTATATATATACATACACAATTTTTCAAAAAATCATGTTGTACACCATATATGTGTATATATACAATTATATATAAATATTGTGCATATATATATGAACCAAGGCTGAATTTTCATGTAGGTGATGGTGACCAGTGGAGCAAATTGTGACCCATCTTGATATCAAGGACATAAAAAGGGAAGGGATCAAGCACTGTTTTGAGAGTTAAATGAAAGAACATAATTTTTATAAGTAGCGCTATCTATAACATAGAATAGATACTTAGAATGTTAGTTGTCCTTTGCTTTGCCGCTTGAATTTTCAAATAACATCTTCTGAAAAAAATAATATTGCAAATGGGAATATTTTCTAAATTGTACCAAATATTATATACACATTTAAATAGATAGAAATAGAGACAATAAGTAGGTAATCAGATAGCTAGTAGTAGATGTTTATTCAGCACCCACCCCTGTGAAGAAATCTTTACATTAATCCTCAAAATAACCTTATTAGTGGGTACTATTACCTCACTTTACAGATGAGTAAACTAATTTCTTTTTGTATGTGGCTACAAAAGGTGAAACCAGGACTAGATACCAGCTGTCTCCAGAGCCCATTGCCTAGCAAATACCAGTAACAAACCACAGAACTATGACAACAAATTGTTTGTTTGTTTGTTTGTTTGTTTTTTGAGATGGAGTCTCGGTCTGTCACCCAGACTGGAGTGCAGTGGTGCAATCTCGGCTCACTGCAACCTCCACCTCCCGGGTTCAAACAATTCTCCTGCTTCAGCCTCCAGCGTAGCTGCGATTACAGGCACCTGCCACCATGCCCAGCTAATTTTTGTATTTTAAGTAGAGACGTTTCACCATGTTGGCCAGACTGGTCTCGAACTCCTGACATCAGGTGATCCACCCACCTCGGCCTCCCAAAGTGCTGGGATTACAAAACAGTTGTTTTTAAATATATACAGATTAAACACATATGACTCTTCAACATCTAATTTTAAATTTATTTCACAATCCTAGTGCTGATTACATAGCTGTCATAAAATTCAGGTCATACTTTTAATGAAATAGAAAATATTCTGATTCAAATCCCATTTCTTTTCCTCACAGATTTTTAGTTGGAATTTACAGATTTTGTCAGGCAATAAATTGATAGGATCACAGACTACAAATATGAAAAAAAAATCTGCTTAAAAAACTTCTGGAATTATCAAATACCTACTATTAATCCCACCTCCAGATATAAACACTGACTTTTTAAAAAGTTGTACACTAGATTCTCAGAAAGATTAGGTCTCTATTGGGAAAGACAGCCTGTCTTAGAAGTCAACCTCAAACTATCTAACTCTACAGGAGATAAATGGAGATTTGCCTGGAGAGGGAAGTAAAATATTGCCATGAATCACCTTCCTCACAGCAGTTCTGAAGCTTTTAATTTGCAGCATTGCTGGTCTCCAGGTATGTGCATTCGATTAACAGTCAACAGAAATTGAACCACCTCCATGCGGAGTCCTGGATATTAGTGTGCAACCCTCTTTTAAACAGTTTCTTTCTTTCTCCTCTTTTCCTAAATCCATGCTTATTTTTGTTTCATTTTCTTTAAAAGAAAATACGTGCACTATTTATCTGTCACATGGGTATCACAAATGTATTCCAGACACATTAAGAAATTACTATATGTCAGAGTTATTGTTTAAACCCTCTTTTTCTTCTTCTTCCACTGTCACGGTCCTCTTTCCTGGACCTTATAAGGAAACTGATCAGATCTCTGAGAAACGAGTCATGATAATACATGCATGCCACTGATGAGAATATTCTCTATTTTCTCTTCCTCTCCTTTGTTTCTTGTTCAGTTTTTACTCATCATTCTAGTTCCTCTTACATCAATTATCCTATCCTGTATCTGCTTCTGGTATTTGGCTTTGATAGCGTTCAACAAATACTGAATGCTCAGATTTTCCAGAATTTACACTTACAGGATTTTCCCCCAAAATTGTCTTGCTTGTGTTTGTAGACAGCATAAAATGTATTAATTTTCTCTCTCTCTTTTATTTTAATTCAACTGTACAGATTTTATGAAATGCTTCTCATATATGTGGAGATCATTGCATAAATATGTTTAATTAATTCATCGGCAACTCAAAAATAGTAGTAACAAGGATTATCTCTTAGGTGTCAGTCTTATCTCAATCCAGAAATTTCTTGGATAATAAGTCTTCTGAGCAGTCTAATACCTATTATGCTATTAACATTTATACAGTGAGAAAGAAAAATATTATTCAGAAGACAGCACCAGCACCAAATTAGGAAAACAACTACGGGAAGTAAAAGTATTATATAATAATCATTTCTCAGTTGGCTGGGTGTGGTGGCTCATGCCTGTAATTTCAGCACTTTGGGAGGCCAAGATGGGTGGATCATCTGAAGTCAGGAGTTTGAGACCAGCCTGGCCAACATGGCGAAACCCCGTCTCTACGAAAAATACAAAAATTAACCAGGCGTGTGGTTGGCGTCTGTAATACCAGCTACTCAGAAGGCTGAGGCACGAGAATTGCTTAAACCCAGGAGGTGGATGTTGCAGTGAGCTGAGATTGTGCCACTGCATTCCAGCCTGGGTGACAGAGTGAGACTCTATCTCAAAAAGATATAATAATAATAATAATAATTTCTCAGTATCAATGATAAGCTGTAGGGAGAATAAAACAACATGTACATAGAGTGAGTACCTGTTCTTTGTATTCTGAATACCATGCTAAACACAGGCACTGAATCTCTGTTCTCAGCCCAGACTTCCACTGTGAACCTGTTTCTGTGCCCTGCTATCTCTGTAATTCGGCTTCCTCATTGGTGGCTGTGTTTGTGATTTCTAAAGCACTACCACCTGCTCCCATGTTTTCTTTACAGGTTGTCAATTTTTGTGTCCTTTCTTCTTTTTCATCTCTAAGGATTGGTCATGGCCATTCCACAGAGACCAATGCTGCCTCCATTTCTCCTTGGTGGAAAGCTAAGAACTGGTCCCTCTACCTTCTGCAATAAGTTTAGCTCTTACACCAAACAACCAAAACCTAGAAAGAAGATGGGAAAATATCCAGGAGCTGTTCTGTTTTTGTACGTACCCTCTCTTTGCTACATACCCCATTGACCTAATCTTTCCCAAGCCACTGTCACTCCTCTCACAGCATTTCCTTACTTACCCCTGAAGTGGGCAAAACTTGACCATCATAATGAGTCCCTTTTAACTCCCTTCAGCACAACTAGAGTTGACGCTCAAATATTTGGTACTAGTTTATATAGCTGGAAGATAAATTCCCTTCCTCCAATATCTCAAACTATTTTATATTTGCAGCCCAATGTACAAATTCTTAAGTTAATACATTGGCAATGTTTTAAAACCCAGTATTATTCATTACTAATGCTTTTTTTGTTAAATTTCAATTATGTGCTTTTATATGCCTAAACATTCTCTCTAATATTAATTTCTTAAGAAGGTGATTTGGAGTTAATTACATGGCAAATGAATTTTGGTGTTGCATAATTAAGAAACCTCAAGCCATTTTCTTCCTGGGATCAATAGATATTTGACATATAATAGCTACATTTTGTAATCTAATTAAAGGATTATTTGACATATTATAGCTTTGGCACATGGAGTCAAGTCTTTCTGACAGAGAGCACTGATGTTGATTGTTTATTTTGTCAGGAAATCCTTACTTATTACACTGAGGACTTGCTTCATAATAAAAGACCTCATGTGTAACATGAGCAATAATTTGTACCTTGAAGTGTATTAAATAATTTCTAGATTGCTCAATATTATGAATGTGGTAGAGATTGTTCGTATCATATGAAAAAGGAGAATCAACAATTCCACTTAAATCTGAAGATTTAAAAACCTTTTGAGGAAAAAAGGAAGTAATAGAAAAAAATTGCTTTAAGATTGCAATTTAAGTCACTTCCAGCTCTTCCAGTTAGTGTTTGATTTTGTATAACCAAACTTTCTGTCCTATTTCTCATTAGCCATAATCTTTTTGATATGATTGACTCAAATTAGAATAATAGTTATATTATTTTCAGGCTTGTTATTATTTTTGTGTCTTTTATTTGCATGTTGTTTTATAGAATACAAAGTTTAATAGTATAATTACTACTTATTATGTATATTGCATGAATCTACTTTTACAAATAGTGAAATCAAGGTTCAGATAGCTTCTCTTAGGTTACATAGCAAATAAGTGTTAGAGTTGGGACAGGAATAAAATCTTCTGACTTCAATGCAAATATTCATGACACCTCATATCCTCCTATTGTACTCTCAAAGGAAGCTTAACAGCACTAAGAGGATGAAAGACCAGTAAGAAAATATGATCATGAAGAGTTATCAACTCTTCCAGTGCTCCATTTCTTGGACATTCTTTGCAAATTGTTTTGGAGTGTTCTGAATTAAATCCTGAGGGCACTCCCAGAGATCACAAATAGATGAATACAATTTTGAAAATACTAAGTTTTTTGACTTTGAGAATTTTTTTACTTGCCAGTCATATAACTCAATCAATCACCAAATTCCTTCATTTATAATTATTAATAAGCACAGTGAGAGTAGCTACTATTTACTATCCATTCATTCATTTATTCATTCAGCAAATATGATATTCAGAGGGAACCTACAATGTGTCAAATACTTCTCCAAGAAGGTAATGCACAGCAGTGATAAAAACAGGGCACTACAGTCATTTACATTGAATTATCTCAATCTATCAGAGATGAGATTGAGATCATTGAAAAAACCAAAGCTCAGAGTTGTCACTCCCTGAAGGTCACATATGCTTCTGTAAGGAAAGAATGTAAATCCAAATAATATGCCTCACCTAAAACAAAACTCTCTCTTTTCCTTCCTTCATGACTGTCACATCTTTGATCTCATCTTTTGACCACTGATACCAGCCATATTTAGTTCTCACTATGTCACAAATTGATTATTCATCAATTTTCCATCTGACCAGTTGGCTTCCAGCTTCCTTCTATATGAATCTATTTAACCCACCATAGTCAGATCAATCTTCTTAGGACAGCAGTTTCAGCATTTTATTCATCCAGTCAACACCCAACATTCTCTTCAGCAGGTGAAATCCAAACTGCTTAGTCAAGTATTCTAGATCCTATGCATTCAGTTACAGCACACCTACCTAAACTATTATCTTTTGCTACTTCTTATTATAAACCATACCTTCTACCCTCTCTCTATACTACTCCTGTCCTTCAACCATATGACACTCATTGTTGGCTTCTAGAATTTACTATGTTTTTTCTCCCACATACAGTTTGCTTCCCCTCACTTTCAGTTTTCCATAATTTATTTCAAAGGTCATCAGAAATCCCAGTTTATTTGCTTTGGTTTTTTTCACCATTTTTAGTGCATAGTGGTGTCCCTCTTCTAAAATCTTAATGCACTTGTTTTTATCAATCTTTTTTATTGTATTCTGCCTACATATTTACTTACTTGCATCATGTCTCTATTGACTATGTTACTAAATTGTAACTCCTGGAAATCAGAAACCCTGTCTTAACATTGTATTTTAACTGTTCCTCAGTACTATATACTTAATATACATTATTAACTTAATCTATTAATATATTAGCTACAGTTCATATGCTATTGACTAGTATCTTTCTCATTAAACTAAGAATTAAAAACACACTCTATAATTTGGATAGGAGATTTTCTCTGTTATCATGCATGACATCATGCTAGTATTGAATTTGATTGAAAAGAAAATGATACTATCATTTTACCCATATCTTTGCTTTCTATTCCATTAGGTTACTGGATATTTCCTTTAAATTACCACATTTTTAATATTTTCATTTGCAATATATTTTGTATTATCTTTCCATTCACATAATTATCGCTCTAGTCTGATCCCTCTTCGTTTTATTTCTGAACTATATTTACAAATATCTGTGAGATAATGGTCTCCCTTATTAACAAAAGAAACAATTGATAAAAGCAATAGAAAACTCTCCAAAGTTCAAGCAATTAAGGGATGCGAAGTATTCCAAGAGCTTACTACAATTATTAAAAATAGTCAAATAAAATAAGCATATAATTACAATACAGGTATAATAACATATCTATAGAAGAAACATCAAAGTCAAAGTGGGTAGTGGGTAAAGAGAGTTAGAAAGTGAGATAGAAGGTTCAGAAAAGTGTAAGAGCAGAATTATTGGAGGAAGAGATGCTCAGGCTGAGTCTAGAAGGATTGCTAGGCTAATAATGGGATTGTGAAAAGATGCAGGGGAAGCATTCTGGGAAGAAATAATAGTACAAATATTCTTCTATTGTATTTAGGTTGTTTTCAGAGCCTATCTAAGGTTACACCGGGTCATTACTGAGCCATTCAGGGTCCTGGCAGAACACAGCATGCTCAAAGATGATAGGTGACTATTTACAAAGCCATGGTCAGGATTAAAAGAAACCAACAAGGAATAGTGCATTCCAGGACTAACAACAGTGGAAACTGTCACAGTCCTAAGCCTGAAGGAACAAGGGAAGGGAACAGCTACAGAAATTTAGCTCTGCAGAGAGTGTCGTCTGAAAGGAACTCTGGCCTTCTGCAGGGAAATGCAGACAGCCTGTTGCACCCAAGCATAGAAGCAGCCAGAGTTATACAAATCTTGGTATTAATTTATTCTCAATTTTCTATTTTCTCATGATATCCACCATGGCTGTATCCAAATGGAAGTCAACAAGCAAGATTTGCTGCCATTCATAGGTCTGCTTCCTGGAGTAGACAACAGAGAGGAATAATGGCAAAGTAGATCTAGAGGGGCAAAAAGTAAATACCCAATTCAGTTCTTTAATTTCTCACAGCACAGAAAAAAACAAGCTATAACATTTTATATATTTTACAAAGCACTTGAGGATCTCAGCAACAACAATAAAAATCCTCAGAATTTTTTACAACTATGTCACAGAAACATTTTTCCTGGAGCTAAAAGATATTGATCATCTTCAAGGACTGCTTAGACAGCTGTCTTTCTAACTTAGAAAGTGTTCTTTCCCTACCTTGTTCCCAACTTGTTTTCCTGTAACAGAGGTACGCTGTATTTCCCTAGCGCCCAGGAAGGCTCCAGCACATCTAGACCCTCCAGAGTCCAGCCCTAAAAGAAGAAGACCTGTGTCCCTGAGGCTTATTTACTCTCATGGGACCGCTCTTTCCACCATGACTAAAGTTAAAAATATGCACTTACTTTAGCAGATGTTTTCCCTTCTGTCTGTTACTTGAGCCTACGATCCTTGCAAAATAACAATATATCAATGAAATCGCCCAATTTCTGTACAAAGGGTAAAGTAGCCAAAGGGTAATTTCATCACAATTAACATTTTTGAATTATCAAAAGAAGGTGTAACTTTTTCTGCTTTTATATTCCTCGATGTTTGAGTTATTCAACTTCAATTAACTTTGGATGTGTCCTCATTAATACCGCCATTTTGAGTTTCACAAAGCAAAACAGTTGGTGGTTCCGCCCTCAAAATAAGATAAATAACATAAAGGACATGACTAATTCCTTCCTCCAGTTAGTAGGTCTCACTTTCAGGCTCTTCCAAGCTGCCTCTTAACCAAAATTATGTATCTCCAAAAACAAGCAACAATTTGCAATCACACTCTAATTAAAATCTATTTTTAAGATAGTTTTCACAGAGGAAACATTATATAGAGATGCAATTCTGCTTACATCACAAAAACGTTATACATTGTTATTCAGGGTAATTTACCTTACGGATACAGCTTCCTACATATCTCCATTTCTGCTTGTGGTGGGGGTCCCCAAGATCACCCTCAGATTTGATGATACACTCAGATTCACAGAACTCAGAAAAGTTATTATGTTGAAGATTACAGTTTATTACAAAGATAAAATACAATTTAAAATGAGCAAAGAAAAAAAGGTTTTAACATGAAGTAAAGGAGAAATCAGGCACAAACTTCCATTTGTCCTTTCTCAATGGAACTGTACAGACAGAACTTAATTCTTCCAGCATGATGTACGACACAACATTAAAAGTGTTGCCAACTAGAGAGGCTCACTAAGGCTTGGTGTCCAAGGTTTTTATTAAGGCTCAACCATCTCTTCATGGAGCACCCACATGACTGACCTTGCTACTCTCAGTTTCCAGTGCCCCCGGAGGTCAAACCGTAATAGCACATGGCAGGACCCTAAACAAACAAAAATACACATCTGTCCTATCACACTGTTAACCTAAACTGTGTGGTCCAAGGTGCCACACAGTTTACAAAGATACTTTTATTAGGCTGAATATTCCAAGAGCTCTGAGGTTGTCTTTCAAGATTCAGCCAATGCCCAATCCTGAAGGCTTTTGGAATGTGTAGGGTTTGGACAACTTAGGCCTGCTGAGTTCTCCCTTTAATGCATGCTGCTGATAGACTTTTTAAAATATATTTGCTTAAGGAAACAGTCCATTGCTTTGTTCTGTCCATTATAAAAACTATCAGCATGAAAAGTGTCTTCAGAGCTCTGTTTACAAGACAGAAAACTGTGGTAGCTTTAAAAAAATACTTTTCTGGTATCTATTACTCCCACTCCACAGGATTTCAAAATTCTCAAGGCCATATTTTAGCCACTTTATACTTTCCTTTCCCCCAGTGTTATTAAAAGAAGAAAACATCTACCAAATATCTGCCTAGAAATATGTGTTCATATCTGGAAAAGAAAAGTTGAGCCCTTTGCATGCTGCTTTGCAGATCCTTGCCTTTTCAACTTTTAGAAGCTGAACTCTGTCTAGTCTCCATTTAGATCCAGGCAGTCAAGTGCATTCTCTTATAGAAAGCAAACAACAATATCACACCAAAGTAATAATAGGAAATCCACGTAAGCCGAAAGAGGGAGCAATTGAAAAAATACAAATAAAATTCAACACTTTTAATATTAAAAATAAGTTATATGTTAGTAGTAAATTATGGTCAATTCTTTATTATTTTGTGTTTCATAAGTATTCTTTTTGGTAAATGCTATTTTCTTTCCTACATTTATTATTATATTTATTATATTGAACACACATTGACTTTTATTGAAACTTATTTCTGAAATATTCATTTTGTAGACAAATTATTATTGGACTAAATGGCTATATAAAAAAGATGTAGCATATTAATAATTCAGCCTTTGAATTGTATTCTACTGACCATAGTAAGCCATCTGTTTTTATAAACAAAACAACAACAAAAAGTAATTCAATGATTTAATGGAATGTTTCTAACAATTGAAAGAAATTTAAAGGAAAAAAAGTAAAATAGAATATAATTAAAGATAAGTGAAAGAGTCTTTAAAGAATGCCCATTCTTACATCTTTTATTTGGTGGTGGTATAGCAAAACATAATAGCATTGTATACTTTATTTTATTTTTTATTTTATTTTATTTTATTTTTTTGAGACGGAGTCTCGCGCTGTCGCCCAGGCTGGAGTGCAGTGGCGCAATCTCGGCTCACTGCAAGCTCCGCCTCCCGGGTTCACGCCATTCTCCTGCCTCAGCCTCCTGAGTAGCTGGGACTACAGGCGCCCACCACCGCGCCCGGCTAATTTTTTGTATTTTTAGTAGAGACGGGGTTTCACTGTGGTCTCGATCTCCTGACCTTGTGATCCGCCCGCCTCGGCCTCCCAAAGTGCTGGGATTACAGGCGTGAGCCACCGCGCCCGGCCTGCATTGTATACTTTAAAAAACAAAACTTAAGGATCACATGTAAGCACTTGGACAAAAGTAACTTATGTATGAATCTCACAAGTGCTTTAACTATCAGGTTTAGCCAGACACTGCTAGAACTGGAAATTGGCCAATAAAAGTATAAATTCAATTACATTACTTTGAAGCAATTAAACTTGCCTGATCACTTTGACTGTGATAGAGAAAACATTAGCTGTAGTAATATTAGATCAGTGAGAGGCAAGACAGTGCAGCATGAGGTAAAAGACCGATTTAAATTTTGCCTCGAGGTCTAGAGGGACTCGCTTTCATTTGCTAGAAATAAGCAAAGCACAAGAAGGTTTAGTGTCACATATAAACAGTTATCAATCAAGATCTCTAGCTAATGCCAATAGACCTTAGGGGCAAGT
>NC_037684.1:31347989-31370034 GCF_003255815.1 Theropithecus gelada | reverse complement strand
GGTTCACGCCATTCTCCTGCCTCAGCCTCCCGAGTAGCTGGGACTACAGGCGCCCGCCACCTCGCCCGGCTAGTTTTTTGTATTTTTTAGTGGAGACGGAGTTTCACCGTGTTAGCCAGGATGGTCTCGATCTCCTGACCTCGTGATCCGCCCATCTCGGCCTCCCAAAGTGCTGGGATTACAGGCTTGAGCCACCGCGCCCGGCCCCTTAGCCCTACTTTTAACAGGCTTGTAGGCTTCTCTGTTTACCAAGCCTTTGAAAATCCGCAAATGAAAAACCTATGGAAGTTCATATATATCAATAAAAAGTTAACAAAGATTTGGGAGACTGATGACTTGAGGCCAGGAGTTCAAGATCACTCTGGGCATCATAGTGAGACTCCCATCTCTACAAAATAAAAATAAAAATAAAAATAAATTGGCCAGGCGCAGTATCTCACGCCTGTAATCCCAGCACTTTGGGAGGCCGAAGTGGGTAGATCACGAGGTCAGGAGATCGAGACCATCCTGGCCAACACGGTGAAACCACATCTGTACTAAAAATACAAAGAAAAAAAAATTAGCCAGGCGTGGTGGCGGGTGCTGGTAGTCCCAGCTAGTCCCAGCTACTCGGGAGGCTGAGGCAGCAGAATGGCGTGAACCTGGGAGGCGGAGCTTACAGTGAGTCGGGATCGCACCACTGCACTCCAGCCTGGGCGACAGAGTAAGACTCCGTCTCAAAAAAAAAAAAAAAAAAATTGTTTTCAATTAGCTGGGTGTGGTGGCCTATGCCTATAGTCCTAGCTACTTGAGAGGCTAAAGTGGGAGGATTCCTTGAACCCAGGAGTGTGAGGCTGCAGTAAGCTATGACTATATCACTGCAGTCCAGCCTGGGCAACAGAGTGAAATCCTGTCTCTGTTTGGTTTGGGTTTTTTTAAGATAAAGTTTTGCTCTTGTTGCCCAGGCTGGAGTGCAGAGGCACAATCTCGGCTCACTGCAACCTCCGCCTCCCGGGGGTTGAGGCGATTTTCCTGCCTCAGCCTCCCAAGTAGCTGGAATTACAGGTGCCTGCCACCATGCCCAGCTAATTTTTTGTATTTTTAGTAGAGAGGGGGTTTCACCATGTTGGCCAGGCTGGTCTCGAACTCCTGACCTCAGGTGATCCACCCGCCTCGGCCTCCCAAAGTGCAGGGATTACAGGCTTGAGCCACCGCGCCTGGCCAAAATCCTGTGACTTAAAAAAAAAAAAAAAGAAGTTTAAGAAAGAAAAGAAAGGAAAAAAAACAGTCAGTCATTCTAGCCAGAGCCACTATTGTTTTCAGTTTTCAAGTACTAGCCTGACAAATATGAGGACACAAAAATAAATAGTTTCAATATCATCACTGACTTTATGACCTAAAACAAGTCCTAGCAATTCTCTGCCTCAGTTTCCCCATATGTAAAGCAGATATGGGCATAATGCATGCTTATCTCAAAGAAAAGTATGATTTCTCCAGTGGTTTCAGAATTCTTAAAAAGCCTATTTTTGGGCCGAGCGTGGTGGTTCATGCTTATAATCCTAGCACTTTGGGAGGCCGAGGCAGGCAGATCACTTGAGGTCAGGAGTTCAAGACCAGCCTGGCGAACATGGTGAAACCCCATTTCTACTAAAAATACAAAAAAATTAGCCGGGTGTGGTGGCGGGTGCCTGTAATCCCAGCTACTTGGGAAGCTGAGGCAGGAGAATTGTTTGAACCCAGGAGGCGGAGTTTGCAGTGAGTCAGGATCACACCATTGCACTCCAGCCTGGGTGACAAAACGAGACTCCATCACAAAAAAAAAAAAAAGCATATTATTTTCTTAATGTGAGAATGGTCTTTGTAGCAGGACTAGTAAAAAGTTGAAGGCCAGGCACGGTGGCTCAAGCCTATAATCCCAGCACTTTGGGAGGCTGAGACAGGCGGATCACGAGGTCAGGAGATCGAGACCATCCTGGCTAACACGGTGAAACTCCATCTCTACTAAAAAAATACAAAACACGGCTGGACGCGGTGGCTCATGCCTGTAATCCCAGCACTTTGGGAGGCCGAGGCGGGCAGATCACAAGGTCAGGAGTTCAAGACCAGCATGACCAACATGGTGAAATCCCGTCTCTACTAAAGAATACAAAAATTAGCCGGGTGTGGTGGCACACACCTGTAATCCCAGCTACTCAGTAGGCTGAGGCAGGAGAATCACTTGAACACGGGAGGCAGAGGTTGCAGTGAGCCAAGATTGCACCACTGCACTCCAGCCTGGGTGACAGACTGAGACTCTGTCTCAAAAAACAAAAAAAAAAAACAAAAAAACCCAAAAAACTAGCCGGGCGTGGTGGCGGGCGCCTGTAGTCCCAGCTACTCTGCATGGAGGCTGAGGCAGGAGAATGGAGTAAACCCGGGAGGCGGAGCTTGCAGTGAGCTGAGATCCTGCCACTGGACTCCAGCCTGGGCAACAGAGCGAGACTCCGTCGCAAAAAAAAAAAAGTTGAAGTATAGAGAGAGAGCAAATGTAAGTCATCGAAAGAAGTATTTCAGAGCAAAGATAATGTAAAGGAATTGGACTAGGGAGCCAAAACATTCAGGCAGGAAGGAGAGAAACCCCAGCTGTGGAACACAGAAAGAGAAAGATGTGGAGAGTTTGAGAGAACCATTACAAAACCACCAAGTTAGATCAAAACAAAGCATTACAGTTACTATTTAGCCTCTCTGACTTACAAATTATGGCCTTCAATGTCAATTTCAAGCATACAAATTATAACTCAAATTCCACTAATATGTGTCTTACCTGTGGAATATGATGAAGGGGTTCCAAAGGCCAGGAACACAAAAAGTAGGAGAGCAATCCATGGAAAGTGATGCCATGAGGTCCCAGCCTTGTCTCTTCCGTAACTTAAAATGGCTGTTGAAATGACAGTTGGAAATGTGAGTAGATGGAATGCTGCCTACCCATCCTGTGTTCTTCATGAAAGGAAAGTAGATTAATTTCACGTGCTTTAAAATGTTTTTAAAATGCTATACTGATTGATAACTTAGTTTGTCATAATAATATAGATTGGATAGACTGATGGATAGATACATAGTTTTATTTATTTGGGGATAGCAATATGACATTATGCACATAAAAATGTGGTCAAAGGAAGGTCCTATCTGGTCAGAGTTTTATTTCTCTTGGTATCTTTCCATCAGGAAGTTGAAAAAGTCATACATTTCCACCTTTCTCACTTCCTTTCTAGCCCTCCTTTTTTTTTTTTTTTTTTTTTATTTTCTTCAGTACTTCTTCCCTTTTCACAATTACTGCTGCAGGTCTGTTTACCAATCCCAAGGGAGTGACAACTACAAGACCAAACTTGACGCCTTTGTTGATGATCTTCAAACTGAGATGACCTGTTTGGCTGTGTCCTGTTGTAAAGGGTTAGCCACCAGGGCTCTGCAGAATATAAGTTAGGGAGCCAACTTATATGATGTGATATATGGCTTATATAATATATAAGCCAACTTATATGATAAATACAACTTATATTAGTAAAGCCAATACCCTCTGCTGCAAAGAGTGCATATGTCTATGTCTGATGTATGGGTCTCTGGAATGCTACTGTAACATTTCTCCTGAAATCCCAAGTCTTTTTTTTTTTTTTTTGAGACGGAGTGTCTCTCTGTCGCAGTGGTGCGATCTTGGCTCATCGCAACCTCCACCTCCCGGGTTCCAGCAATTCTCCTGCCTCAGCCTCCCGAGTTGCTGGGACTACAGGCGCATGCCACCACGCCTGGCTTTTTTTTTTATTATTAGTAGAGACGGGCTTTCACCATGTTGTCCAGGCTGATCTCAAACTCCTGACCTCAGATGATCCACCCGCCTCGGCCTCCTGAAGTGCTGGGATTACCAGCGTGAGCCACTGTGCCCACGAAATCCCAACTTTTTAAAAGTTACAGTGCTCTGGAGCTGGCATGCTAGAATTGGGTTTGTAATGATGTTTGCCTTGACATCCCATCCAAAAATGTCAGTGTGAGCTCAGGTTGAACCAGACCAGTGGGGTAGCTAAGAGGATTAGAAGTCGCAGCAGCTTGGTAAGTCAGGGGGCCTCAGTTTCTCCACCCTTGGCTCTATTTCTATTTGCTTCTTAAATCCTTGACAAGAAGAATTGACATCAGAATAGTCCTCACCCAATATGCGATCCAAGGCCTAGCAAAGAGAATAAGCTTAACCCAGGTTAAGGGTGGGGTGAAGAGAAGAGACCCAAGACATTAAGGCCTGCTAATCTGGCAGAATCACATCTCATGGGGTGTGATTTTATGGGAGCAATTTGCCTTGGAGTCTTAGGCACATAAATAACTAAGGATAAGAATCTTCTGCTGCCAGCCTCCCTACAGTTTGAGAGAGCAATTTGCCTTGGAGTCTTAGGCACATAAATAACTAAGGATGAGAATCTTCTGCTGCCAGCCTCCCTACAGTTTGCATAGGAGTCAAGATTAATAAATACTTAAAAAGTGTAAGGGGAGCTAAAAATTGGCTTGTGACCTGCTTATTCACAGGACTGAACCAAAAGTCATAGTGTCCCTAGTAAACAAATAATGCTAGAGCTAAAGAGAAACCATAAGGTAAGCATCTGAGACCCTTTCATTTTCAGATATACATGTTTTAGAAAAATTGTCTTGGCATGGAGACTAGCCTTTGGGATCTAGTGCCTTAAAAAAAATCTGATGGTAACATCTCTATTTTGGTAAATTGATTCAAGAAAAAGGCAAAGAGACAAAAAGCAATTCAAACTGCTCATACTCTTTAGCCCTGAGAAGGCTGCACCGGCAGGTTTCTGGATATGGTCTATTTTAGTTCAAAGTGCAATCACACTGTATAAAATATAAAGTCACTAAGAATGAAGCATAGCACAAATACCCTAGGGACCTGACATCAGGAATTAGGGCAGGTCACAAAAAAAAAAAGAGGAAACTCAGAGCTTCATTCTTGTTGCCCAGGCTGGAGTGCAGTGGCGCAATCTCGGCTCACTACAACCTCTGCCTCCTGGGTTCAAGCGAGTCTCCTGCCTTAGCCTCCCAAGTAGCTGAGATTACAGGCATGTGCCACCACGCCTGGCTAATTTTGTATTTTTAGTAGAGACGAGGTTTCTCCATGTTGGTCAGACTGGTCTCGAACTCCTATCCTCAGGTGATATGCCCCCCCTTGGCCTCCCAAAGTGCTGAGATTACAGGCGTGAGCCACTGTGCCCAGCCAAGACAAAACTCTTTAGGCAAAAAGGCACAATTTAGGCTGGGCACGGTGGCTCACGCCTGTAATCCCAGCACTTTAGGAGGCCGAGGTGGGATCATGAGGTCAGGAGATCCAGACCATCCTGGCTAACGCGGTGAAACCCTGTCTCTACTAAAAATACAAAAAATTAGCCTGGTGTGGTGGCAGAAGCCTATAGTCCCAGATACTCGGGAGGCTGAGGCAGGAGAATGGCGTGGGCCTGGGAGGCGGAGCCTGCAGTGAGCCAAGATTATGTCACTGCACTCCAGCCTGGGTGACAGAGTGAGACTCCATCTCAAAAAAAAAAAAAAAAAAGGCACAATTTAAATCATTCAAGAGATATTTATATTCTTCTTGCCCCAAACCTACATTAGCTGTTAAGTGGAGGTCACAGTTTTAGCAACTCTACTTCAGGAAACCCCGAACTCTTGTTGTGCCCTATCCCGATATGTCTCAGTGCCAAGAGATGCCAAATGATGTCACCTTTGTTTAGCTCTATGTACTTTTGCTAAAGTGATTCATTACTATCTTATCTCAATGTAAGAGGATATCAGTAGATGCAGGGGAGGGTGACAGAATCAAAGGAATGGAGGAGGTGAAAGAGGAGAAAAAGGTATCACTATTTTACAGAAAAAGTGCTATTATTGGTGTCTGACAAGGTAAATCGTTTTCTTTAGTTTATAAGCCCTACCTTCTTTTATTTTTTCCAGAAATTAGAACACTAGTTCTATCCAGGTTTGGTTCAGACTTGAAATTTACAAGTTGCAGTTCTTTTTTTTTTTTTTTTTTTTTGAGACGGAGTCTCGCTCTGTAGCCCAGGCTGGAGTGCAGTGGCCGGATCTCAGCTCACTGCAAGCTCCGCCTCCTGGGTTCACGCCATTCTCCCGCCTCAGCCTCCCGAGTAGCTGGGACCACAGGCGCCCGCCACCTCGCCCGGCTAATTTTTTGTATTTTTTAGTAGAGACGGGGTTTCACCGTATTAGCCAGCATGGTCTCGATCTCCTGACCTCGTGATCCGCCCATCTCGGCCTCCCAAAGTGCTGGGATTACAGGCTTGAGCCACCGCGCCCGGCCTCAAGTTGCAGTTCTTAGAGTAGATACCAGGGTCCCATTCTCTCACCCAGGCTGGAGTGCAGTGATGTGATCTCAGCTCACTGCAACATCTGCCTCCCAGGTTCAATGATCCTTTACCTTAGCCTCCTAGGTAGCTGGGACTACAGACATGCACCACTAGGTACATCTAGTTTGGGTGGAGATTTTTGGTAGAGATGGGATTTCACCATGTTGCCCAGGCTGGTCTCAAACTCCTGGGCTCATGCGATCCTCCTGCCTCCCCAAAGTACTGGGATTATAGATGTAAGCCACTGTGTCTGCCCTAAAATGGTAAAATCTTTAAGACTCTTATTTTCCCTAATTTTTCCTCCCCTTCATGGTAAAGAAGTCCAGTACGCTATGTTACTAACACTAGGATTCATAACTTACATTTTAAGGATAGCCAAAGTAAGTTGAAAATTATTTCCTATTATTTTGTTCTTTATAATTGTTTTAGGGGGCTTCAAATACAAGGGGTCAAAAACTGACGTAGGACAAAGATAGGTGCAGTCATTCACCCAGAGTTAACTGCAAAGCAATGACCAAAAACCATGATGAGAAGAATTTCTGACTCTCAGGCCTCTCTTCTTTCCGAATATCCTTGCTGTCCTAGATAACTGTCAGAGGACAAATGTTGAAATGTGCTGACAAGTGTTGACAAGGAGGACCACACATACCCTAGATTTTCCAGGACAGTCCTGATGGCAAATATTCTCCACTGTCATCAGAAGCCATGTAAATAAATGTCCTAGAAATACCAATATTCTAGCATTTTGGATTAAAGAAAATGAAAGAACTGTATGTCTGGGAGTCAAGGGAAAAAGGGCACATGATAGTTGGTGTCAAGGCCAGGTGACAGGAAGGAGACAGAAAGATCTGATTGCTAGAATAACCAGGCAGCTCAAATGAGGGTAATAGAATCTTGTACGGCAGAGCATCAGCTGATGCTGAAAAAAAAATGCTCCTTCCATGAGTGCTTAAAGCAGACTCAGAGAAAAGTTGCTGTTTTCAACCCACCTCTGGAGTACTAGTAACCCAGCCTCCATTAGTCAGGCTTTCACCCTGGAGATCTGACATAGTATGACAAGTCCTACAAAGCCAAGCAATGAGGTCATCCTTTGTAGGTTACTTCATTGTGGGTGATAACTTCATCAGGAAAAAATATGTTCATTCAGCATTTTTCAAGTCCTCAAACTGCTTTACAAAATCAAGTCTGTTCATTCCTCTCTAGGAAGAGCAAACCTAGCAAGAGAAAGAAGTTCTCTAGGTTTATAAATCTATATGGTTAATCCTAGGCTCTTAGCCCCCACCCAAACAAATCCTAACCCTAGAGATCTAAATGAAATAATCTCTTTATTTAGTATAATTAATCCATTACCACTGTGAATAACTGGAAATATATTTAAATGCTTTTCATAGTGTGAGAGACAGAATGGAAATCCATGGAGCAGAAGAAAGGCTCAGTTCTTCTCCGTTTACCATGATCATGACAACTTTGTAATTCCTTGTAGTAAACCCTAAGGACACGTTCTCATCAGCCAGGTTAGAGCCCCTTGTTCTACAGATTAATGAAAGAGTTAGACCAAGTAACTTTCCCCAGTAATAGGGTGGCCAAGTTAAAAAAACAGGACACCTAGCCGGGCGCGGTGGCTCACGGTTGTAATCCTAGCACTTTGGGAGGCCGAGGGGGCGGATAACGAGCTCAGGAGATCGAGGCCATCCTGACTAACACGGTGAAACCCCGTCTCTACTAAAAATACAAAAAAATTAGCCAGGTGTAGTGGCGGGCGCCTATAGTCCCAGCTACTCGGGAGGCTGAGGCAGGAGAATGGCGTGAACCCTGAGGGGCGGAGCCTGCAGAAAAAAAAAAAAAACAAACAAACAGGACACCGACTTAAATCAGAATGTCAGATCAGATAAAATGAGTAGTTTTTTAGTGTAAATAGTCTCAAATATTTCATGGGACAGCTTAGACTAAAAATATGCAATAGGTTGCCGGGCGCTGTGGCTCACATCTTTAATCCCAGCACTCCGAGAAAGGCCGAGGTGGGCGGATCACAAGGTCAAGGAGATCAAGACCATCCTGGCTAACACGGTGAAATCCCGTCTCTACTAAAAATACAAAAAATTAGCCGGGCGTGGTGGCGGTTGCCTGTAATCACAGCTACTCGGGAGGCTGAGGCAGGACAATGGCGTGAACCCGGGAGGCGGAGTTTGCAGTGAGCTGAGGTCGCACCACTGCACTCCAGCCTGAGCGGCAGAGCGAGACTCCGTCTCAAAAAAAAAAAAAAAAAAAAAAAAAGCAATAGTTAGAAGTTAGGGTACTAAATACTAAAAACTATTAATTGTTTATCTGAAATTCAATTATTATTATTATTATTATTATTATTTTGAGACGGAGTTTCACCCTTGTTACCCAGGCTGGAGTGCAATGGCACGATCTCAGCTCACCGCAACCTCTGCCTCCACCTCCCGGGTTCAAGCGATTCTTCTGCCTCAGCCTCCCCAGTAGCTGGGACTACAGGTATGCACCATCACGCCCGGCTAATTTTGTATTTTTAGTAGAGCCAGGGTTTCTCCATGTTGGTTAAGCTGGTCTCAAACTTCCGACCTCCAGTGATCCACCCGCCTCGGCCTCCTAAAGTGCTGGGGGGCTTTTTGGTTTTCTTTTTTTTTCTTTCTTTCTTTCTTTGTTTTTTTTGTTTTTGTTTTTGTTTTTGTTTTTTCGAGATAAGGCCTCACTCTGTGGTCCAGACTGGAGTGCAGTGGCATGATTACAGATGATTACAGCTCACTGAAGCCTTGACCTCCTGGACTCAGGAGATCCTTCCACCTCAGCCTCCCAAATAGCTGGTACTACAGGGATACACCACAACATTTGGCTAATTTTTTTTTTTTTTTTTTGAGACAGAGTCTCACTCAGCCGCCCAGGCTGGAGTGCAATGGTGCAATCTCGGCTCACTGCAACCACCCTCTCCCGGATTCAAGCGATTCTCCGGTCTCAGCCTCCCGAGTAGCAGGGATTAGAGGCACCCATCATCATGCCCAGCTAATTTTTGTATTTTAGTAGAGACAGGGTTTCACCATGTTGGCCAGACTGGTCTTGAACTCCTGACCTCAGGTGATCCACCCACCTCAGCCTCCCAAAGTGCTAGGATTACAGCTGTGAGCCACCACGCCCATCCTTTTGGCTAATTTTTGTACTTTCGTTTTTTAAGAGATGGGACTTTGCCATGTTGGCCAGACTTGTCTCAAACTCTGGGCTCAAATGATCTGCCTACCTCGGCCTCTCAAAGTGCTGGAATTACAAGTGTGAGCCACTGCGCCTGGCCGGAAATTCAAATGCAATTGGGCATGCTGTATTTTTATTTGCTAAATATAGTAACCCTACCAGTACTCTGCTTTCAGATTTTTTTTTTTTTTTTTTTTTTTTTTTGAGATGGAGTTTTGCTCTTGTTGCCCAGGCTGTATTGCAATGGCGTGATCTCAGCTCACTGCAACCTCCACCTCCTGGGTTCAAGAGATTCTCCTGCCTCAGCCTCCTGAGTAGCTGAGAATACAGGGGCCCGCCACCACGCCCGGCTAATTTTTTTTTTTTTTTTGTATTTTTAGTAGAGACGGGGTTTCACCATGTTGGCCAGGTTGGTCGCAAACTCCTGACCACAGGTGATCCACCCACCTCAGCCTCCCAAAGTGCTGAGATTACAGGCGTGAGCCACCTTTGCCCGGCCTGCTTTCAGGGTTTGGTTTTTTGTTTTTTTTTTGAGACGGAGTCTTGCTCTGTCACTGTCAGGCAGGCTGGAGTGCAGTGGGACCATCTCAGCTCACTGCAAGCTCCACCTCCCAGGTTCAGGCTGTTCTCCTGCCACAGCGTCCTGAGTAGCTGGGATTACAGGGACATGCCACCATACCTGGCTATTTTTTTTTTTCTTTTGAGATGGAGTCTCGCTCTGTCACCCAGGCTGGAGTGCAGTGGCACAATTTTGGCTCACTGCAAGCTCCACCTCCTAGGTTCACGTCATTCTCCTGCCTCAGCCTCCGGAGTAGTTGGGACTACAGGTGCCCGCCACCACTCGCGGCTAATTTTGTTTTGTTTTGTTTTGTTTGTATTTTTAGTACAGATGGGGTTTCATTATGTTAGCCAGGATGGTCTCCATCTCCTGACCTCGTGATCCGCCTGCCTCAGCCTCCCAAAGTGCTGGGATTACAGGCATGAGCCACGGCACCAGGCCCATACCTGGCTAGTTTTTGCATTTTTAGTAGAGATGGGGTTTCACCATGTTGTCTAGGCTGATCTCCAACTCCTAACCTCAGGTGATCCACCCAACTTGGCCTCCCAAAGTGCTGGGATTATAGGCATGAGCCATCGCACCCAGGGTAAATAGGGATTTTATTTATTTATTTATTTATTTATTTATTTATTTATTTATTTATTTTGAGACGGAGTCTCACTCTGTCGCCCAGGCTGGAGTGCAGTGGCCGGATCTCAGCTCACTGCAAGCTCCGCCTCCCGGGTTTACGCCATTCTCCTGCCTCAGCCTCCTGAGTAGCTGGGACTACAGGCACCCGCCACCTCGCCCAGCTAGTTTTTTTGTATTTTTTTAGTAGAGACGGGGTTTCACCGTGTTAGCCAGGATAGTCTCGATCTCCTGACCTCGTGATCCGCCTGTCTCGGCCTCCCAAAGTGCTGGGATTACAAGCTTGAGCCACCGTGCCTGGCCAAAATAGGGATTTTAAAATAGCTTTGTGTGCTGGCAAATATCTTTTTCTGGAGAGTTGAATGACATTCTGTCATGTTTAATTTTTTAGGCTATGAAACCGCTAAAAGGATTATCTAACTCTCTTCTCCTTTTCTCATTCCCTAGGGTATTCACTTTAGTGAAAAACAGCATAGGTAAATATCAACTGGCTCCATAAAAATCAACTTGTCCTTTTAAATATATTAAATACTTTAAATACTTTTTCCAATATTAAATATCCATGTTCAGAATATAGTGGTAATTATGCCATATTTAATAAGAGAAATTACTTTGAGAGTGATGTTGGCAAGATTATGTCAAGTAGCAGCCAAAGGCTGATATACCACACTGTCAAACCAATGATTTTTTTTCTTTCTTTCTTTTGCCACTGTTACTATATTAATATACTTTTAGTATTTCCACTCACCTGAAAATGATGCAGGCAGACATTATAAACCTCATTCTGCCACTCCTGCAAATATCAAAGCTTAAACATTTTAATGGGGAGGAAAAAAAAAAACACTGTGAAGTATAAATATTCATAGGATTTTAATCCAGAAGTATCCCAACAGGCGCAGTGGCTCATGCCTGTAATCCCAGCACTTTGGGAGGCCGAGACAGGCGGATCACGAGGTCAGGACATCGAGACCATCCTGGCTAACACAGTGAAACCCTGCCTCTATTAAACATACAAAACGTTTTAGCCTGGCGTGGTGGCAGGTGCCTGTAATCCCAGCAACTTGGGAGGCTGAGGCAGGAGAATGGCGAACCCGGGAGGCGGAGTTTGCAGTGAGCTGAGATCGTGCCACTGCAGTCCAGCCTGGGCGACAGAGCAAGACTCCATCTCAAAAAATAAAAAATAAAACCAGCCAGACGTGGTGGCAGGCACCTGTAATCTCAGCTACTGGGAAGGCTGAGGCAGGAGAATCACTTGAACCCGGGAGATGGAGGTTGCAGTGAGCTGAGATTGCGCCACAGCACTCTATCCTGGGTGACAGAGTAAAACTCCCTCTCAAAAAAAAAAAAAAAAAAAAAAAGTATCTGACCAGGTGCAATGGATCACGCTTGTAATACCAGCACTTTGGGAGGCCAAGGCGGGCGGATCACGAGGTCAGGAGTTCAAGACCAGCAATGACCAACATAGTGAAACCCCGTCTCTACTAAAAATACAAAAATTAGCCGGGCATGGTGGCATGTGCCTGTAATCCCAGCTACTCAGGAGGCTGAGGCTGAGGCAGGAGAATGGCTTGAAACTGCGAGGCAGAAGTTGCAGTGAGCCGAGATTGCACCATTGCACTGCACTCCAGCCTGGGCGACACAGCGAGACTCTGTCTCGAAAAAAAAGTACCCCAACAGAGTTTCACATTTTATCACAACCCACAGGAGGGAAATCTTTTCCATAATCATTAATAATTTGGTTCTTTAGAAAAATCATTTCCTGGCTGGGCACGGTGACTCAAGCCTGTAATCCCAGCACTTTGGGAGGCCGAGACGGGCGGATCACAAAGTCAGGAGATCGAGACCATCCTGGCTAACCCGGTGAAACCCCATCTCTACTAAAAAATACAAAAAACTAGCCGGGCGCAGTGGCGGGCGCCTGTAGTCCCAGCTACACGGGCGGCTGAGGCAGGAGAATGGCATAAACCCGGGAGGCGGAGCTTGCAGTGAGCTGAGATCCGGCCACTGCACTCCAGCCTGGGTGACAGAGCAAGACTCCGTTTCAAAAAACAAAAAAAAACAGAAAAAAAAGAAAAAAGAAATATCATTTCCTCTTCATGTGATTTTTCTTGTTTTAGACGTGGTCTCATGATGTTGGCCAGGCTGGCCTCAAACTCCTGGGCTCAAGTGATCCTCCTGCCTCAGCCTCCTGAGTAGTTGGGACTACAGGGATGTACCACTATGCCCAGCCTTCACTTGTTTATCAAGCAATTATTGAGTACCTAGTGTGTGCCACTCAGTGGCTTTTAAGTGGCAGAGCCAGTGGCAGAAGTCAGGTTACCTTGACTCAGAACAGGCACTCTTTCCTAATACTTGGTTTTCCCATGATCTCTTTCTGGAAAACCCAGGGCTGATGTAATATAACCCAAAGAATAAACTAGAATAAGACAAAGGGAAATAAAGCTTGAGTTTCCATTTAGCTCTTCCCTAACAGTTGGTACATAACAGCCCATTCAAGAGCAGATGAGTTTCCATCACCTGTTTTGTTTAAATATTAAGAACTATTAAAAAACATTATTTTCCCTTGATGGTTATCAAAATCCTCTGATTTTCCAACAGTGCCACCCAAATCCTTTATCTGTCTAGAACCCCTTGGTGTTTCAGTTTCTTCATCTGTAAAATTAGGTAATGGATTAGATCATCTTCAAAGTTCTTTCTGGCTCTTAAATTATTTTATTCTACTAATTTTCTGTGGAAAAAAATGATTATGCTCAGCTCCATCCGCTTTGGCTAATGAGGGCTGCACTCCACAGTTTGAAAAGTTTAGGAAATTCCCAGCCTGGTGTGGTGGCTCATGCTTGTAATCCCAGTACTTCCAGAGGCCAAGGCAGGCAGAATACTTTTGCCTTCAAGTTCGAGACCAGCCTGGGCAACGTGGCAAGATTCTGTTTCTAATAAAAAGGTAAAAATGGCATATCATCCATGGCCTTTTTACTTTTCTAACACAGCCAAGGAAATTATTAAAAACAATAACATCTCTACAGAGTACTCTTTCCTAATTACTTTGAGTCTTTTCTTTTCTCACAATGTCATTGAGAGACAAGAATGTATTATTCATCCACCAAAAATGAGAAACCGGACATACAGATAGGTCGTGCGGTCCTGCACTCCTTTTTTTTTTTTTTTTTTTTTTTTTGAGATGGAATCTTGCTCTGTCACCTAGGCTGGAGTACAATGGCACAGATCTCTGCTCACTGCAACCTCCACCTCCTGGGTTCAAGCGATTCTCCTGCCTCAGTCTCCTGAGTAGCTGGGACTACAGGTGCGTGCCACCACACCCGGCTAATTTTTTGTATTTTTAGTAGAGACGGGGTTTCATAAGTTGGCCAGGCTGGTCTCAAACTCCTGACCTCATGATCTGCCCACCTTGGCCTCCCAAAGTGCTGGGATTACAGGCGTGAGCCACCATGCCCCGCCTAGATCGTGCACTTCTAAAACTCACAGAAAGTGGGAGTAGATCCAAAATGAGAAAGTGGATCTCTCTGCTGACTGGGTCTCTTTTCCAGACTTTTTATCCACAATAAGCTTTCTGGTTAATGTAGAGAATGTGGTATGCTCATTAATTGCTCTTGGAAAATGAACCTGCCTCTTCCTCCCTTCCTACTTCAAAAACACACACACACAAAAACACAGAAAAACAATAATACCCTCACTTTATTAAATGAGCAAGAAGGAAAAAAAAATGAATCCAGCCAGGTGCGGTGGCTCACGCCTGTAATCCCAACACTTTGGGAGGCTGAGGCAGGTGGATCACTTGAGGTCAGGGGTTCAAGACCAGCCTGGCTAACCCTGTCTCTATTAAAAATGCAAACATTAGCTGGGCATGGTGGCACACACCTGTAATCCCAGCTATTCGGGAGGCTGAGGCAGGAGAATCACTTGAACCTGGGAGGCGGAGGCAGCAGTGAGCCAAGATTGCACCACTGTACTCCAGCCTGGGCAACAGAGTGACACCCTGTTTCAAAAAAAAAAAAAAAAAACCATAATAGACTGCCATCTGGAATGGCTCAGGTGATAGCCAGTCACCTGGAGCAGAGAAAAAGCTGTGGTCACTAGTAATTTCTGTATTTCAGTGATTTTTCCCACCACCAGCTGTCATCACAATTTCCAGAAAAGCTGCCAAGAAAAAGCAGGAATTCGCATTTCACACAACCCTAAACACACACACACACACACACACACACACACACACACACACAATGGATCTTGGAATGGTTTCCTGACTGCTCTTTGCCCTCATACCTTCCTTCCCTCAAGCATTCCAGATAAACAGGTAAGGTATTTGACTCACTTGCAGCTGAATAACTCAATACTCTTGAAGGCGCCTCCCTTCTGCCAGCAATCCTTACTCAGTTATTCTTTCCTTCCCTGATCTGGATTGTTTCCTTGAAACCAAAAACCCCAGTCATAGGTGCCTTATCCCTACTTCCCTTTTTTCCTTTCTCCTCTTGCCATCCCTTATTCCAAACAAAACACTCAGGTCTGTAAGGATCTAGGCTTTTATCACACTTATAGAGGTAACTGGCCATTGACTTGCTTATCTTTATTTTTACAACATGTGACATGTTTATGTTCTATTCTAATCCAGCACAGTGTCTGCCCCATTGTTGGGACTCAACAAATGTTTGTTGAATAGAACTTGCCTAAATTGGCCTCAGGCACCTCCTAAATTTCACAGTATGCTGAGTTCCAGGGAAAATTAGACCAACTAAGCCAACTGCTCCCTTCCTGTCTGGGAGGACCCACCCAGAGAGCAGAACGGGAAAGCTGCACCTCTGCAGAGGGAGAGGGTTTGACTGATGTCCCTCCTCTGCCTGTGATCCCACCCAATTCTTTCTCCTCTGCCACAGGCTAAGGCAGTCCAGGAATGTCTTTCCCCCCACCCCAAAGACTGATCCAGGCCATTGGAGTATACTCCAGTAAGTGCTTCATTTCTTTGTGTTTCTGATTTTTTTTTTTTTTTTTTTTTTTTTTTTAAGATAGAGTCTTGCTTTTGTCGCCCAGGGTGGAGTGCAATGGCGCGATTTCGGCTCACTGCAACCTCTGCCTCCTGAGCTCAAGCGATTCTCCTGCCCCAGCCTCCCTAGTAGCTGGGATTACAGGTGCCCGCCACCAAGCCCAGCTAATTTTTGTATTTTTAGTAGAGATAGGGTTTCACCATGTTGGCCAGGCTGGTCTTGAACCCCTGACCTCGTGATCCACCCGCCTTGGCCTCCCAAAGTCCTGGGATTACAGGCGTGAGCGACCGTGCCCGGCCATGTTTATGAATTTTTTTTTTTTTTTTGAGACAGAGTCTCGCTCAGTTGCCTAGGCTGGAGTGCAGTGGCGCGATCTCAGCTCACTGCAAACTCTGCCACCCAGGTTCACGCCATTCTCCTGCCTCAGCCTCCCAAGTAGGTGGGACTACAGGCGCCCGCCACTACGCCTGGCTAATTTTTTTGTATTTTTAGTGGAGACGGGGTTTCACCGTGTTAGCCAGCGTAGTCTCAATCTCCTGACCTCGTGATCCGCCTACCTCAGCCTCCCAAAGTGCTGGGATTACAGGCATGAGCCACCGCGCCCGGCCAGATCCAGGCCATTTTACATGGCAGAGCTGCTAATAGAATAGGCTGTGTATTAAATAGGGTTCTGGGTAGAGATCAGAGCCTGAATTTTATTGTAGGGATCACTAAGAAAGTTAGATTAGTTTATGTGTTTTCTTTTTTTTTTGAGATAGAATTTCGCTCTGTCCCCAGTCCCCAGGCTGGAGTGCAGTGGTGCGATCTTGGCTCACTGCAACCTGCACCTCCCAGGTTCAAGTGATTCTCCTGCCTCAGCCTCCTAAGTAGCTGAGACTACACGTGTGTGCCACCACACCTGGCTAATTTTTGCATTTTTAGTAGAGATGGGGTTTCACCATGCTGACCAGGCTGGTCTTGAACCCCTGACCTCTGGTGATCTGGCCGCCTCAGCCTCTCAAAGTGCTGGGATTACAGGCATGAGCTACTTTGCCTGGCGTTAGATTAGAATTTGATATGAACCTAAGTAGACTAATCTAAGAGAGGTGTCTGTAGGGGTTGAGAGTGTGAGTTCTAGAGACCTACTGTCTAGGTTCAAATAGTGTCAGTGCAACTTTTTAACCATTTGACCTTACATAAGTTACTTAACTGCTCTATACCTCAGTTGCTTCACTCATGAAATAGGGATAACAGGCCGGGCTCAGTGGCTCACGCCTGTAATCTCAACACTTTGGGAGGCCAAGGTGGGTGGATCACCTGAGGTCAGGAGTTTGAGACCAGCCCAGCCAACGTGGTGAAACCTCGTCTCTACTAAAAATACAAAAATTAGCTGGGCATGGTCGGGGGGGCACCTGTAATCCCAGCCACTTGGGAAGCTGAGGCAGGAGAATTGCATGAACCCGGGAGGCGGAGGTTGCAGTGAGCCAAGATCACCCCATTACACTTCAGCCTGGGCAACAGGAGCGAAACTCTGTCTCAAAAAAAAGAAAAAGAAAAAGAAATGGGGATAATAATAGTACCTGTATCACAAGATTGTCCAAAGGATTAAATGAGTTAAAATATGTTAGTGCTAGGGCTGGGCATGGTGGCTCACGCCTACAATCCCAGTGCTTTGGGAGGCCGAGGCAGGAAGTTTCCTTGAGGCCAGGAGTTCCAGACCAGCGTGGGCAACATGGTGAGACCCTGTCTCCACAAAAAATTTTTACAAAATTAACTGGTCATGGTGTCATGGGTCTGTAGTCCCAGCTACTCAAGGGGTTGAAGTGGGAGGATTGCTTGGGCCCAGGTGGTCAAGGCTGCAGTGAGCCATGATCACACCACTGCACTCAAGCCTGGACAACAAAGTAAGACTTTGTTGGCTGGGTGCGGTGGCTCACATCTGTAATTCCAGCACTTTGGGAGGCCGAGGAGGGTGGATCACGAGGTCAGGAGATAGAGACCATCCTGAGTAACATGGTGGAACCCCATTTCTACTAAAAATACAAAAAATTAGCTAGGCGTGTTAGGGGAGCCTGTAGTCCCAGCCGCTTAGGAGGCTGAGGTAGGAGAATGGCATGAACCTGGGAGGCAGAGCTTGCAGTGAGCTGAGATGGCGCCACTGCACTCCAACCTGGGTGACAGAGTGAGACTCTGTCTCAACAACAACAACAACAACAACAACAAAAATACACTAAAAATAATTTAATTTAAAAATAAGGATAAAACCATGTTAGTGCTCAATATTGTTATTACTGAGGAGAATGGCTCTTGAATGGCAGCAAGTTTACTATGTTGAGGTTTGTCTTTCTTTCTTTTCCTTCCTTCCTTCCTTCCTTCCCTCCCTCCCTCCCTCTTTCTTTCTTTTCTTTCTTTCTTCCTTCCTTTCTTTCTTTCTTTCTTTCTCTTTCTTTCTTTCTTTCTTTCCTTCCTTCCTTCCTTCCTTCCTTCCTTCCTTCCTTCCTTCCTTCCTTCCTTCCTTCCTTCCTTCCTTCCTTCCTTCCTTTCTTTCTTTCTTTCTTTCTTTCTCTCTCTCTCTCTCTCTCTCTCTCTTTCTCTCTTTCTTTCTTTCTCTCTTTCTCTCTTTCACAACAGTCTCACTCTATCGCCCAGGCTGGAGTGCAGTGGTGCAATGTCGGCTCACTGCAAACTCCGCCTCCCAGATTCCATCGATGCTCCTGCCTCAGCCTCCGAGCAGCTGGAATTACAGGCTCACAACACCATGCCCAGCTTATTTTTTTTTTGTAGTTTTAGTAGGGATGTGGGGTTTCACCATGTTGGCCAGGATGGTCTCTATCTGTTGACCTTGGGATCTGCCCGCCTTGGTATCCCAAAGTGCTAAAATTACAGACGTGAACCACTGTGCCCAGCTTTATTTTATTTTTTTTTTTTTGAGATATACTCTTGCTCACTGCAATCTCCACCTCTGGGGTTGAAGCGATTCTTCTGCCTCAGCCTTCCAGAGTAGCTGGGATTACAGGCACCTGCCACCACGCCTAGCTAATTTTTGTATTTTTTAGTAGCGACAGGGTTTTGCCATGTTGGCCACCTGGTCTTGAACTCCTGACCTCAGGTGATGCACCTGCCTCGGCCTCTCAAAGTACTGGGATTACAGACGTAAACCACTGTGCCTGGCTGAGGTTTGTATTTCTTTTTTTTTCTTTTTCTTTTTGAGATGGAGTCTTGCTCCGTCGCCCAGGCTGGAATGCAATGGCATGATCTCAGCACACTGCAACCTCCACCTCCTGGGTTCAAGCGATTCTCCTGCCTCAGCCTCCTAAGTAGCTGGGATTACAGGAGCGTGCTACCACGTCAGGCTAATTTTTGAATTTTTAGTAGAGACCAGGTTTCACTTTGTTGGTCAGGCGAGTCTCAAACTCCCAACCTCAGGTGATCTGCCTACCTCAGCCTCCCAAAGTGCTGGGATTACAGGTGTGAGTCACTGCACCTGGCGCAGTTGATTTTTTTTTTTTTTTCCAAACTAAATGGGCCAGGCACAGTGGCTCACGCCTGTAATCCCAGCATTTTGGGAGACCAAGGTGGGCATGCTTGAGGTCAGGAGTTCGAGACCAGCCTGACCAACATGGAGAAACCCCATCTCTACTAAAAAAAAAAAAAAAAAAAAAATTAATTGCACAGGAAGGAATAGGACTGGTTTGACAGTATGTTGTGTGAAAAGGGTTCAGGTCTCACCAAACCCAATGCAGTCAGTTTCATGAAAAGACATGCTGTCAGATCCAGAGAGAGAATAGTCTCCCTGCATTTTAAACTGACTGGTTCTGACTATCCCATATTAAGAAAGATATTGAGGGCTGGGTGCGGTGGCTCATGCCTGTAATCCCAGCACTTTGAGAGGTTGAGGTGGGTGGATCACCTGAGGTCAGGAGCTGGAGACCAGCCTGGCCAACATGGTGAAACCCCATCCCTACTAAAACTACAAAATTTAGCCGGGCATGGTGGCACACGCCTGCAATCCCAGCTAGTCAAGAGGCTGAGGCACAAAATCACTTGAACCCCAAAAGCGGAGGATTGCAGTGAGCCGAGATTGTGCCACTCCAACCTGGGTGACATAACGAGACACCATCTATTGCTATTTTTATAGATCAAAACAGTTGAACATTGACAGTTTTACATTGTCAGCCTTATTATACCTGTTTGAGAACAGGTATTATTTATTACATTAGTCTTCTCCTCCCCATCAATAATATCTCCAAACTCCATCAAATTCTTTCTCACCTGGTAAAGTTATGAGATCTTTTTAAAATATGATCTCTCATTAGGCATATTCTTTCTTTTTTCTTTTGTTTGATTTTTGTTTGTTTGTTTTGAGATGGAGAGTCTCACTCTGTCGCCCAAGCTGGAGTGCACTGGCGCAATCTCGGCTCACTGCAACCTCTGCCTCCTGGGTTCAAGTGATTCTTCTGTCTCAGCCTCTCGAATAGCTGGGATTATAGGCGCCCACCACCAGACCCACCTAATTTTTGTATTTTTAGTAGAGACGGGGTTTCAGCATGCTGGTCAGACTGGTCTCAAACTCCTTACCCCAAGCGATCCACCCACCTTAGCCTCCCAAAGTGCTGGGATTACAGGTGTGAGCCACTGCGCCTGGCCAAATTTTTTTTTTTTTTTTTTTTTTTTTTTTTTTTTTTTTTGAGACGGAGTCTTGCTCTGTTGCCCAGGCTGGAGTGCAGTGGCGTGATCTCGGCTCACTGCAAGCTCCGCCTCCCGGGTTCACGCCATTCTCCTGCCTCAGCCTCCCGAGTAGCTGGGACTACAGGCGCCCGCCGCTGCGCCCGGCTAATTTTTTCTATTTTTAGTAGAGACGGGGTTTCACCATGGTCTCGATCTGCTGACCTTGTGATCCACCCGCCTCGGCCTCCCAAAGTGCTGGGATTACAGGCGTGAGCCACCGCGCCCGGCCAAATTTTTATATTTATTTATTTATTTATTTATTTATTTATTTATTTTTGAGACAGAGTCTCGCTCTGTTGCCCAGGCTGCAATGCAATGGCGCAATCTCTGCTCACTGCAACCTCTGCCTCCCGGGTTCAAGTGATTCTCCTGCCTCAGCCTCCTGAGTAGCTGGGATTACAGGCACGTGTCACCACCCTCTGCTAATTTTTCTATTTTTAGTAGAGACGGGGTTTCACCATGTTGGCCAGGGTGGTCTTGATCTCTTGACCTCGTGATCTGCCCACCTTGGCCTCCCATAGTGCTGGGATTACAGGCGTGAGCCACCAAGCCTTGCTAAATTTTTATTTTTATTTTTTTTTTATTTTTTGAGACAGGGTCTAGCTCTGTCACCCAGACTGGAGTGCAGTGGCATGATCTTGGCTCACTGCAACCTCTACCTCTCAAGCCCAAGCCATTCTTTCCCCTCAGCCTCCAGAGTAGCTGGGACTACAGGCATGTGCCACCATGCCCGGCGGATTTTTGTATTTTTTGTAGAGACGGGATTTTGCCATGCTCCCCAAGTTGGTCTTGAACTCCTGGACTCAAGTGATCCACCTGCCTCAGCCTCCCAAAATACTGGGATTGCAGGTGTGAGCCACCATGCCTAGCCCCTTGGCTAGAATTTTGTGTCTCACTGCAAATTCCTGCTCATTTCAAGTGTGACTCGACTCCAGTGTGGCCCCACCTGAATTCTCAAAACGGTCTTTCATGCTCTCCTTTGCACCACCTTGTACCTTGTGCTTACTTCTGTAGTGGCTGTTATGGTTCTTTTGTAATTTTTGGTGTATTTTTCTCTTTCCTACCAAATATGAGCTATTGTGGACCAGAAACATTTCTCTTTCATTCTTATATTCCCCAGTGATTTCAGCAATATCTGCTGCATGGCAAATATGCAATAAAAAATTCATTAAATGGGCCGGGCGCGGTGGCTCAAGCCTGTAATCCCAGCACTTTGGGAGGCCGAGACAGGCGGATTACGAGGTCAGGAGATCGAGACCATCCTGGCTAACACGGTGAAACCCTGTCTCTACTAAAAACTACAAAAAACTAGCCGGGCGAGGTGGTGGGCGCCTGTAGTCCCAGCTACTCGGGAGGCTGAGACAGGAGAATGGCGTGAACCCGGGAGGCGGAGCTTGCAGTGAGCTGAGATCCGGCCACCGCACTCCAGCCCAGGCAACAGAGTGAGACTCCGTCTCAAAAAAAAAAAAAAAGGCCGGGCGCGGTGGCTCAAGCCTGTAATCCCAGCACTTTGGGAGGCCGAGGCGGGCGGATCACGAGGTCAGGAGATCGAGACCATCCTGGCTAACACGGTGAAACCCCGTCTCTACTAA